>NC_088797.1:29949156-30249156 GCF_011386835.1 Chrysemys picta bellii | reverse complement strand
CCTGCCTCACCTTGTCAAACACCCTGAAGGCCTCACGGATCTCCTCCTCACTGTCCGTATCCTTCATCTTCCTTGCCATCATGGTTAGGAACTCAGGGAAGTCAATGGTGCCATTCCCTTGGGCAGGGGAAGAGGCCATTAGTGCCGGGCCTAACTGACATTGGGTTGGATGACCTGCATAGCCACTCCCCCCTCCCCCCCCCCCGCAGCATCCAGTACCCTTACTCCCACGAATCCAGACACCCAAGTACTGGCAGGGAGCTCTGGGGAATTCACTGAAACAGCCCCTTCCCTCCAGTGGTGGGTTTGCCTTGAGGGGATTCCTCTTCACCCCCTCTGAAGAGATGTGGGGAGCCTAGAAACAAACCCCAGAGCTCTGTAGTTTGGGCAGGGGACTGGCCTACAAAACTTAGGTCAACCCCCTGGGTTTAACTCAGGTACAACCCACACACTGGAACAGGAACAGGCAGCTCTCCATGGGGCCTGCATCACTTTGGGATGCAGAAGTGATAGGCCCTAGGATGAGGTGATTCTCAGCTCAGCCGTGAGTGACCTTCAGCTGTGTGAGCAGGATAGTAAACAGCAGCACTCCCAGAGGAGAGATAGTACCAGGGGTTGGGATTAGGTGTATCATACAGGGACATAGGGCTAGAAGCGGCCTCCTGGGTCATCAAGTCCAGGCCCTGCTATTGCAGGCAGGCCCGTCAAAATCTCAATCAGAAACATATAAATGTTTGCTCCTATTGGGAGGTTGTTCCAGAAACTCACTCTTCATCTTCCTTGGGGTTTCCTCCCTGCTATATTTACAGAGAACAATCAGATCCACCCCCCCACGCTTCAAGCTTCATCTAGCCAAACTATACAAACCCAGCTCTTTCGGTCTCCTCTCCATTCCCCTGATAAGCCTAGAAATCCTTCTCTCAGTCCCTAGCCCAGAGCTCATAGTCTAAACAGACAAAGAATGGTAAGGGAAACTGAGGCACAGAGCAGGAAAAAGACTTCTCCAAGCTCATAGCTAAGAACAGAACACAGGAGTCCTACCTCCCAGCTCTGATCACTCCCCCCCGCACCCCCACTGCCGCCAGTGCAGTGGCTGTATTCCCACTCCCCACGCGTCTCACAGTTCCCTCTCACCATCAGCGTCCACCTCATTGATCATGTCCTGCAACTCTGCCTCGGTGGGGTTCTGCCCTAGGGACCTCATGACGGTACCCAGCTCCTTGGTGGTAATGGTGCCATCCCCATCCTTGTCAAAAAGGGAGAAGGCTTCCTTGAATTCTGCCAGGAGAGAGGAGAGGAATCAGTACCATGGGGGCCTGCCACAGGGTCCCTTCTCCCTGCAGTCCCCTCCCTCCCCCCAGCACCCTGGGCAAACAGGCTCCTGGGCCCAGGCCTGACCATATTGTGAAGCACCAGGTTCCCCCATATAAAAGATAATTTTGGGGCTGCAGGATGAAGGGGTGTCTCACCTGCGATCTGTTCTTCTGTCAGCTGGTCTGCCTGCAAGAAGAGACAGAGTTGTTGCCGACTGTCTGACACCCTCCCCCCAGCCATGCCCTATACCCCATTGCCCCCCGGGCCATCTGCCCCCCAAAGACAGCCTCACCCCCTTCCCACCCAATCTCTTAGGGGAAGAGACTCTGCCCTACACCCCAGACACCCCTGGAGTTCCCACGCCGCCCATCTCCCGCAAGACGCAGCATGGCTGCTGTCTCCAACTGCCCCCCAACTACTTGTTCCCGACTAGCCAATGGGAAGCGGGCCTAGTAGCCCCAGTCTTGGGGCCTGGACCCCTCCCCCCAACAGTGCCACCTGCCGCCCCCCCAACACTCAGGACCAGGCTCCCGCCCCCCCACTGCTCTCTCCGCGCACGCTCCCCGCCGCCCCCAGTGCCCCTGGACCCCAGCCCCACCCCCTCGCTCCGCCACCCGCTGCCAGGGAGCCCCAGCAGCGCCCCAGCCCCCCACGAGCCCCCCTTCTTGCCATGGCGGCGGCGGCGGGGGGCTGGTGCTACGACCGCTCAGTTCCCCGTGGTCTCAGGCTCCCTCCGCCCGGGCCGCGCCGCCCAGATCCCTCCGCCCGCAACGAGTCCCGGACTCAGCAGTGGCCTTCCGTTGCGTTTTGCACCGAGCCCTTTAAATACCGCCCGCCCGGCACGGCCACGTGACCCGCCTGCCCCGAGCCCATTGGCCAGCTCCCACCTGCAATGCGTCAGGGAGACCACTTAAAGGGGAAGGCGGCGGCGGGGCCGGCGTTCGGCCGACAGAAAGCGGCCAGGGTGGGTTAAAGAGGACGGGCACTGAAGAGCAGGTGGATTTAAAGGCGAGGTGGCGTGTTAAAGGGGAAGGTGTAAAGTGCCCCTAGGGAGCAGTAGGGGCCTCCCCACGCTAAAACACTAGCTCCCAGCATGCACCAGTGCCCATGGCTCCTCTGCCAAGTGCCTTGCGCTAGGGGGGCGGTCCTTGACAGGTGGGCCCAGCATGCACCCCCCTGTCCTTCCCATAAAGGTAGCTGTCCAGGTGGGACCCCAGGAGCCTGGTACAAGCCCTGCAGATAGAATCAACCCCCTTCTCACATCTGGGGGGGCTGGCCTAGGGCTGCCAGCTCAACTGTTCCTCCCCTAATGCAGAGGGAGCAATCTGTGATGGGTCCATACCCTGAAGGCACAGCCAAGGTTAGGGGAACCCATCTCCACTAACAGCACCAGCCCCATGCTAGGCAGATTGCTCCAGGGCAGCACCCAGACCCCTGAATTGCAGAGATCTGCCCCCAGGCTACTCAGTGGTCACAGGAGGGGGGAAAAGGGGTCCTCACAGTGCAGGTAGGAACCTGCAGCAGTAGAAGAGATAGCCAGTGAGGATGAAGTGCAAGGGGTCCTCCTTCCCCCCTCCCTTAAGGCATGAAGCAGCCACAGGGAAAACAAGGAGGCCGTGGGGCACTTGAAGCATAGGGGGCAAATGCCAGGGCCACGCTAAAGGAAGAGACAAGCCAGAATCATTAAGCAGAGCCTTTTATTATTTCCATGCTGATCCCAGCAGCACTCCGGAGGAGCCCAGCACAAAGCCATCCATCCCCCCACCCAAACATCAACCCCATTTCACACACAGCACTGGCCACTACAACATGGGGAGGGGGGAGAGAGGAGGAGAGACAGACTGTTGGTCCTGATCAGTCATCCCCACCTATCCCATCATACAGGGCACCCAAAAGGAGGGGGTGACCCCAAGTGGGGGGATAACAGCAGGGCAGGGCCAGCCCCTCAGGAGCTGGAATGACTTTGGGGGAGGGTGAAGCTGCAGCCAGTGGGGCCTGAACCCTTTGGTCCCTAAATCTAGTTGCTACCCCACCATGGGGAAACAGATGTCACAGAGCTCAGTCCCCACATCAGCTCAGAGCTCCCATAGCATCCCTGAGGATGGTGCCAAAGTGAGGCTAGCAGGAATTGGGGCTCACTGAGCACCAGCTCCCCACCCCACCCCCCTCCAGCCCTGTGGGGTGTATCAGGACAGACATCCAGGGCTCGGGAGAGCAGAACCTAGGGGCCTTCTTTATCTTATGGCTGCAGCTCCCTCCTCCTGCCCCAAGGCCTCAGTGCTGCCCCTGGGGGTGTTAGTAGGACTCACATGAATAAAACCCCTCCCTGGAACACGGAAGGCCCTGGCCCGCAGGGGAGGCCTCCTCCCCTAGGCTACATAGGGGAAATGCAGCAGCAACCCCTCAGAGGGCTCCAATGTCAGGCCCTGCAGGGCCAGCTGCCCCTCCTGGCGCTGGGGGTCAGTGCTGAGCTCCACAGTGGCCTCAGAAGGCAGGAGAGAGTGGGAGAGGGTGACAGAGCTGTGGGTGCCAGCTAAGTTGAGGACCACCAGGAAGCGTTTGTTCTGGTCCCAGCTGCGCAGGTAGACACAGACATTCGGCACCGTGGGCAGCATCATGAATTCCCCATGCAACAGTGAGCGCTCCTTGCCCCGCAGCTCGCTCAGGTGCTGGAACAAGGAGAGCAGTGAGGAGCGGTCCTCACTCTGTGCCTGGGGAGGGAGACATGGGATTAGTGCAGGAGTTCTCACAACAACATTTTGATGACCTTAGAGAGAAGCCACCCACTCTTGCAGGTGGCTGCTCTGTCTATTTTTCCTAAAATACGTAATTAACTTTAGGAAAAACAAATACATATGCATGCAAACAAATGACAGTGATTTGGACATGTCTATGTAGGGTGTTTTTGCAGACTCAAAAATACAAATAATGTTCAGTTGTGTCTATGGTTTACTAAACCTAAACAAAATTGAAACACAAATAAGGTGTTTGGCACATTCTTGTCTTTATTGTTCTTTCTTTTGGTTGCCTAGCTAGCAAGTCTACTGCTGTGAAAAGTGATACTTGTATGTCAATATCCCTTTTCACAGCCTCCAAGCTAGCTGCTAAGTCTGCTGTGAAAAGTGATATTAACAAACATACAGATATCATTTTTCACAGAAGACTTACTCAGCTTCCAACGAGCCCTGGATAGGGGCCGGGGGAAGCAGTGGGGGACAGAGCCCTATCGCTGCTCAGCTGGGGGCCAGGGAAATGGGGGTGGGTGACAAGCACAGGGCTGGGGCCAGGGCCTGCCATTGTGCAGCTGACGCCAGAGAAGGGAGCCGGGGGGGGGGGGGGGGGGGGCGGCGCCATGGACGGAGACCAAAGCCCTGCCTCCCATGGCTGGAGCTTGGGGCCCCGTAGCCAGAGGACAGAGCCAACTGCTGCTCAGCTGGAGCCAGTTGCCTGCTACCCCAGGGCTGAAGCCAGACCGTCTCCATCTCCAGAAGGTGGGGAACTCAAATGCTGGAGGAGCAGGCAGCCACTGTGTCCTCAGAGGGGGGTAGGGCCCAAACCCTGCTGGTGGCCCCAGAGGAGGAGTTACTGCTTTGTCTGCCCCCCTACCCCAACCACCACCACCACTGCCCAGAAGTCTGTGGCCATAAGAAAAGCCCCTGCTGGCCACAGTGGCAGCATTTGAGAAATGCTGGGTTACTGCGAGGCAGACCATGCCCTCCCCCAGCTCCTCCCATACCCCTTGAGATCCCCCAGAGCTCTGCCCCCATCTAAGCCCACCCTCACCTCACCACCCATGTTCCTCCCCTAAGCAGTCTGTACCCCTGCCCTCACCTTCACAGTGATGTTGCTGCTGCTGCTGCCCCCACCTTGAGGCAATGACTTTGAGGAGAAGCCAAAGTTGGCCGAATCATTCCACTGCATGTGGGGTACGCCGGACTGGGGAAGTGACGGACATGGTTACAGGGAGTTGCACAGCTGGCTGCCCATCCTTCTTGCACCAACCCAGCCCATCCCTTCCCCAGACACCCCTTCCCCACCCAGGAGCTGAACAAACTTCCCCATCCCCTCCCCCCTCTGCACTGCCCTTCCCCCTGCCCTGACATTCCCCACCTGCCAGCACCTTCTGGGACTTCACTGCCCCCCTCCCCACCCCATCACCTTAACTAACCCTCCCGCCCCCTCCTCCAGAGGGATCCCCTAGCCCCACACTGCCCCTACCTGTCCTGGCTGCTCCTGCAGCCCAATTTCATCCCCGTAGTTGGTGAAGGGTGTCCCTGGCAGCGTGAAAAGTAGCATGTGATAGAGCCGCAGCAACCGCTCCTTCACAAGAGAGGCCATGTGTCCTGTCCTTGGGCCCCCCACCTGAAGAGACAGCAGAAATGCAGTGTCAGCACAGGGGGTGGGAGGTGGACGTATCCCCAGGTCTGGGAGGGGATGGGGGGCTAGTGGTCACATCCCCAGCCTATCCTCCTTTAGCAGCCCACACAGAACCCATATGCTTTATGGCACACATCTGTTGGAGCTCAGCTCCTGCCCTGTCTCCAAAAGGGAGCCCACTCTGAGCACTGGGAGCTATGATACAGATGGGGGGGCTTAGCATGGGGAACCGGTGGGGCAGGGGTGGGGTGAAGGTGGGTCCATGCCCCAGCCCCCTCACCCAATTCCAAGAGCTGGGGAAACAGAGTGGGCGGGAGGGCAGCACTCACACTCCAGCTGGGCCACTTCTCTCCTGAAGCCTGGATGTACTCTTTGATCGCGTTTTCCACCTTCTCCCCAGTGGGCTCTTCCCCCAGCCCCATCAGATACGGGCTGACCAGGAGGTCAGCGCTGGTCTCGTTCAGCAGGGAGAAGATCTGCCAGGAATCTCGTTGACCTGTCCCAGCGATCAGCACCCTGGGGAGAAGGGAGTCAGGGTACAGTGAGTACCGGGGTCAGCTGTGAGGTGCTAGGAATGGGAAGGAGGGTGTGGGAGGCTGGGGTGGGGCAGGGTACAGAGTCAGAAGATGGAGAGGTATTTTCTAGAGGATGAGGGGACATGGGGGAGCTATGGGTGCTTGAGGGGGGGTTGGCACCAGGAGAGGAGAGAGGCATCCCAGGGAGGGAGCCTGGAAGGTGGGCGTATTCAAGAGGGCTGGCATCCCACAGGTGCAGCCAGTCAACCACCACCGCAAAAGGGCCAGAACCATTTGGTGTGGGCTTGGCACCCACCTGGCATTGCCATCAGAACTGTACTGGCTGGTGAGGTTCTTCCACTCCACTAGAAGCTGGGAGTCCTGGAGGAGAAAAAGATCTGTGAGACAGACAGTCACTCCTCACATTACCTCCCGCCCCAATACCCCACAACACATAGACAAGCCAGTCACTTACATTGAGCTTCTCTACTCCCTCCATCTGGATCCCTGCCACGCCAAACTCCAGCCAGAACTCCAGTGCAGCCTGCCCAGAGAGCGTGTGTCAAGCATCAGCATCTGGCATGCCCCACAGCCACCAGCCCTGCATCCTCCCACCAACTGACAGTCCCTCCCCAACTCCAGTGTAGCCAACACCTCCTCCCTCCAGGTCTCCATACCCCTAGCCCCCCTGCATGAGAAACCCAAACAGTGGTCCCAGCTGCTTTCCCAAAAATAGTGAGGATTCAGGGGACGTGGCAAACCAGGCCCTCACAGATCCCTAGGGAGAATCTGAGAGAAAGCAGGACACCCTCTCCCCCAGAACACAGCCTTCAGGTTAGATTGCCAGCTCCCCTCAGGTGCTGCTCCTCAAGATGCCCCCCATTGGAGCCCACCCTCACCTTCATTTTAGACTGGAAATCACTGTTGCGGGGGGTCTCCTGGCTGAACCAGGGCATCTGTCCACGGTAATTGGGGGTCAGGTCCAGGATGACCTTGAGACCTAGGGAGAAAGGGAGGTCAGATGTACATCCTGGGGCAGGGAGAGCTCCCCTTCCCAAAAACTCCATATCCCATTCCCCACCACCCATCCTGGGGCCAGATCAGATCCAGCACCCCCAGGGGAAAAGACCCCATACTGGGACATTTTCTTACTCTTCTTCTTGGCAGCCTCCAACAGCTTGGCAAAGGTCTCCTTGGTGCCGAGCTGGGGGTCCACTTCCTGCAGGTCCGAGCGGACCAGGTTGTCAGGGGTGTTAACATGTATGGGCCCAATTACCAGCCCCTTCACCTTCAGGGAGCTCAGGTAATCGATGCGCTGCTCCACCCCTGGGGGGAGAGCGAACAAGGATCAGAGGTTGGCAGCTCCCCCAGTCCCACATAATCCCCTCCCCATCCCAGGTAAAAGCTGTCCCTATAGCCCCTGCATCTTGCCCACATTACCCCTCCCCGTCAGGTGAAGCATACTCCCCCAATCCCCTTTCCTCCCCCACCGAGAAAGAAACCTTTAACCCAGCCAATCCCCCCAGTTCACATTTGCCTCTGTACATTACGGGACCTTTAACCCCAGCAGCTCCCCACCCCATCTCCCCATGGTGGGACCTTTAACCCCAGCTCCCTTCCCTCCCTCTCCCCCCCCCCCCCCCCCCCCCCCCCCCCCCCCCCCGGCAGTCCACAGGATCTCTAACCCCAGCTCCCTCCCCCCAAGCCCATGGGACCTTAACCCCAGCTCCCATCCCCTCTTCCCCCGCCCCCAGATTGTATGGGACCTTAACCCCAGCTCCCTTCCCCTCTTCCCCCGCCCCCAGATTGTATGGGACCTTAACCCCAGCTCCCTTCCCCCCCACGCCCACTGGATTTTTAACCCCAGCTCCCTTCCC
The DNA here is from genome assembly GCF_011386835.1 of Chrysemys picta bellii. Classification (NCBI taxonomy): domain Eukaryota; kingdom Metazoa; phylum Chordata; order Testudines; family Emydidae; genus Chrysemys; species Chrysemys picta. The sequence goes on along the minus strand of NC_088797.1, from coordinate 30,241,073 downwards.
CTCTTCCCCTGCCCCCAGATTGCATGGGACCTTAACCCCAGCTTCCCCCCCCCCCCCCCCCGAACAGCTGAGTCAGCTCAGGCTGGGCTGACGTCAAAGCTGATGAAACAAAGCCTACTGGTTGCTGCTGCCAACCGGCTAGAACCGGCTGGGAGCAACTCCAACCCACCCTCAGCCCTCCCAGGCGCGGCAGACAGCCAGCCGCCGGCTGCCAGTCACCTGCTTGCGCAAGGAGCACGTGGGGGACAGATTGTATGGGAAATGGGGGTGGGTGGGGGGAAGCGTTCCCACCTCCATAAGCCCCCCCAGATAAGGAGAACTGGGGGAAGGGGGGGGGTCACCCCAGGAGCACCTGGGCTCCAGTTTGTGCCAAGAAGGCAACCAAATCCCAATGTTCACCCGGAGTTCCTGCCACCCCCCCAGCAGCTACCTCCCGCTACCCCAAACCTCTCTCCTTTCCCACCCATAACACCTCTTCTCCCCGCACACCAGGGTCATCCCATCCCAACCCCCTCCTGGTTTAATCCCCAGCTCTGGGAAGGAAGTGGGATCTACTGGGTTATGGGGGTGGGGGGTGGTTAGGACTCCTCGGTTCTATCCCCAGCTTAAAGGGGAGTGAGGTCTAGTGGGTTGGGGGGGGGGGAGGGGGGAAAATCAGGACTCACCTGCTAAGTCCCCGACTCCATCGGCATCCGAGTCCTGGAAGGCCTCCAGTGCCTGGATGCGGTAAATGCCCCCCTTGTGCCACCACTCCTGGGGAGGCAGCTCCTTGCAGCGGGGAGCCTGGATGATGATGACGATGGCCCCCGCCAGCATGCCCAGCCAACCCAGCCAGAAGAGGATGAGCAGGGCCCAGCGGGTGCGCACCCACGCTGGAGTGCCCGCTACTTGCAGCAGCTCCTCCTTGGACAGCCCCGTGAACTTGGTGCCAGCATCCGCCTCGCCATCCTCCTCGGGCACCTTCACCTTCACCATCCCGTTCTTCTCGCCCAGGGTGCCCGGGGATCCCGAGGAGGGGGAGCCCGTCATGGGCTGCTTCTCTGGCTCCATCTCGTTCAACTCCACCTCCTTCATGTCCACCTCTGCGTCCTGGCTCATAATGCCTGGCTAGATACCACCGGGTATCGCTAGGGCCTGCGGTGAGGGGAGAGAGGCAGAGCCATGTGCCCCGGGCAGAGCACTCTCCACCACCCGGCCCCTGAGCCAAGCTCCCCTGACCTTGGCACACAGCCCTCCCAGCAGGCAGAGAAATTTCTCCGCCGAGGACAGAGACTCCCCCCTCCCCAGCCTGAGCCCCCTTTCCTAGGCCAGTCGCGGGATTCAGCCGCAGCCATGCTGCCTTCTCACCTCGTGCCCCCCTGCTCGCCGCCTCCCCACAGCCCTGTGCGCGCTGGTAGGTACCCAGCCCATGCGCCTAGGGCGCGGCGCTAGATCACGCCGTTCCCACGCGCCCGGCACACTGCGTCGGATCATACCTAGCAACCCCGATTGATTCCTCTGACTGTGAGACTGGCGCTCCGCCTCAGCCGGCACTGATATATCCCGACCCGCCTCCGACTCCGCCTCCCAGATCCGCCCCCCGCCCGCCTTAAGGTGGAGACAGTTAATTACTCCGTGTTACCGTGATCTAGGGCTTGGAGAAATGGAGAGGATCCTGCTTGTTGCAGAGCTGGGGGAAGAGGGACTATGGGCAATTGAGGGCTGTGGAGAGAGCAGTGCCCCAAGGGGTGAGGGGTCTGTACCTGCTACAAGGCCCTGGATTTCAGAGGAGATGACAACGAGAGGTTGCCACTTCATGGAAAGTTTGGGGGTGAGATGAGAATGGAAAAGTTTCCAACTGGGGATAAACAGAAAGATCGGGCCTGGATAGCTCCATATGGGGGTGTGTGTAACTTGGCTTGAAGAGAACAGGCTCATGGGGGTGTCTGATGGTTAAAGCTGGGGGGCTGGGTGTCAGGACACCACTTTACCACCAGCATTCTATCCACAACTCTGGCAGGAGTGGTATCTAGTGGTTAGAGCAGGGGAGTGGAGGCAGGATTCTGCGGGGTCAAATCCCAGCTACACTGACTCACTGTATGTGGCTGGACAAGTCCTTTTCCTTCAGTGTGCCTCGCTTTCCATATCTACTCTTGACTCAGTCTGTCCCTTGGAGCCAAGCCTTCTTGCTGAGAAAGAACCCTGTCTCACAGGGATGGGAAGGGGACAGAGATCAGTGTCTGGGAACCCTATACATCAAAGGCCAGGAACCCGAGGAGCAGGGGAGGGATCACAGTTGGGAACCCTAAGGGGGAAGGATAGATCAAAGGCTAGGAAGTGGTGGGGACTGGGATCAGAGTCTGGGAACACGGTGGGGGGGAGCCACAATCAAAGGCTGGAAATCCAACCCCTTCCCTCCGGCCCTGGCAATCACAAGAAACACTTGATTGTTCCCTGTTTCAGTTCTGTCACATGATGGGAAACCCCTGCCGCGGCCCCAGCCCCACACAACTGAGCCGGCTCCCTACACATAGCAGAGAGGGCCCTATGGGCTTCTTGAAGGGGCTGCAGCAGCTCCTCTTGTTTTCTGACCCTCCTGGGAAGCCTCAAGCTCTGAATGGCCCCATCGTGTGCTGTTGAGAATATGTGACCAACTCCCCCACCCCAACCCTGGCTAAGGGGTGGGGGTGGGGAAGGCAATCTGGGGGAGATGCACTCCTTTATTCCTCCCCCAGGCTAATCAAGCCTCCTCCCCAAGTAACCTCCCAGGAGCCAGTGACCCCTAGTGCTCCCCGCTAACCTCCCAGTGCCCCCCCAGCTAATCCTACCCCCACCCAGCTAACACCACAAAAGGTTATATACAGATCTGCTCTTACCTGTGGGCTTCCCACCCACCAGTAAACACTCCCAACTGCCTCCTGGTCCTGGAACACCCCCCACCCTCTACATGGAGTCTAGTTGTCAGTTGCATCTGAATGGCACTAATGGGCAGGGCTTCCGGGGCTGATCTGACCATGAAGACAGAGTGCCCCTGTCTCCCCATAGAAAGGGGCAGGGGTTTTAGTGGGGCCACTACTCTGTGCTGGGCACCCAGAGGCCTCTGTATATGGCAGCTGGCACCGAACTACCCCCCACTCTAGCACTGAATTTGCCCCAGAGGTGTGGAACAGGGATAGGGGGAGGTTTGAGCCCTAGTGCCAGAGCTGAGGTGCTGATCCCCACACACCTGGAGCTCCAGCTTTGCCACAGTAAGCAGCAATACCTGACTCAGCAGAACAGACCAGGAGCCACACCCACCAAAGATGGCCTACAGCCAGGCAAGGGCTGTAAACAAGTGCCAGTCACACAAGCTGTAACCAGAGACCAATTCATCCACCTCCTTCCATGGGCAATCCCCCTGACCTGACCAGCCCCCTGCCTCTCTCAGCACCCCTCAGTCTCCATACACTGCGTATATACCCCCTCGTTTACCCCACACTTTGTGCCCCCTGGCCTCAACCCACTCTGTGGGACCCCTTTTTCTGCCACACTATGTGCTACCTGGCTTCCCCCATGCTGTATGTGCCCTCCAACATCTCCCACACTGCACACACACCCTTGATCCTGCCACTCTGTGTACACCCCTGGCCTCCTCCAGGCTGTACACACATACTTACCCCTTGCCGCCCATCTCTCCTACCCCCCCCCCCCACCTATGCCCCTTGTCCTGCCATGTGCATACACCTCCAGTTCTCCCCTCCCGCCCCAACACACACACAGTCAAAACCTGGGGAAGGCTCCCACATTGTCATGCTGGGGCTTGAATCCTCCTAAAGCCGAGGGCGTGGGAGGGACAGGGAGGAAAACAGCAGGCGCCAAGATGCTGCTCCAGAGCCACAGATGGATCCCACATGCTTCTTGCCCCATGTTGCCAGCCAGTCAGGGTGGCGCCAGGAATGGGAGAAGAATTCACAGCCCTAGGGAAAGTCTGGGCCCTAGCAGAGTCCTGGGATTCCAGTTCAGCCATCTTGGGAGAATTACACAAAATGGCTGCCAGCAGCCTCTTTGTACCACTCTCGCATTGGCAGCCATTTTTGTGTTTCCACCCACCCCCCAATAGCCATTGCATCCTGTCAGGCAGCCATCTTTGTGTCTCCCCTATCAGCAGCCCTCATCCTCCCTGGCAGCCATCATTGTGCCACCTCTTGGCAGTCATCTCTGTGTTATCACCCCGACAGCCATCACCCCTTGCCTGGCAGTCATCTTTGTTTCGGCATCTTAATGCTTGCCCCTGGGCCTGCGATGACTGAGAAAGGGGCACCCCCACGCCAACTGGTGCCACGGTTGCACTGTGGGGCAGCATCAGGATTGGGTGTCATTTCCTAAGGGGCCAGGCCTGGGGGCCACAGGCAGTGCTGAGGGGGCACCTTCCCTGCGTGGGTCTCTGGGCTGGGGCAGAAGAAGCAGGCTCCATGGAAGCCCCAGCTCTGCTGATCTCAGCCCCGAGAGGAGCTGCCCTGCTTAGACAAAGTGAAGGGGATACATCCCCCTGACACACTGCATTTCCTCAGGGAGTCAGGGCTGCAGAACCCTCAGCTTGGGGTTATGGGAGACTCTTATGGGTCCTGCCCTAACCTGGGGGTTTCAGCCTGAATGACTAGAGTCTGTTCAGCTACACACACACCCACACTCCCCTTATTCCCAGCGCTCCAGCTTCTACTGCCCAGCTCCAGAATACCCCAGTGTCCACTGATCCCCAGTTCCCCCATACATCCAGCCCTCAGTGACCCCTACTGCCCATCCCAGCCACCAGTGATCTCCACTGTTCCACTCCCAGTATCTCCGCTCACCCAGCCTCTGGTGTCTCCCGTCATCCCTGGCAGCCCTTGCTGATAGCACCCCCATCAGTCCCCCAAGCCTACAGTGTCTAGCCCCCATTACCCCTCCAGCCCCATTGGCCCCCATGTCCCTCTTCACCCACCAGTACTCCAATCAATCCCCAGCCTTCCCCTCACCAGGCCCCAGTCTTCTCCACTGACCCTCTCTCCACCTAAATCTATTGCCTCTCCTCCAACCCTGTTTATCCCACAGACCGTGTGTGCTCCTGGCAGAAGCCTCCCCCAGTTGTTGTTGCTGCTGGAACAGGAGCTGTCTGGGGTTATTAATGAGGCCAGTCCCAGCCCTGGGCTCCTGCCAGGCCAGTTCAAGGGGAGGGGAGGGGCTCTGCTCAGCTGTTTGTTGTTGTAGCATGTTTTGCAGCTGGAGAGAGACAGAGAGAATTCCCTACACCCGACCTGCTCAGCCTTTTTCTCCCAGAGCCTAGGTTCTACTCCCCCTCCAGCCTAACTCCCCCAATTTCCCCCTGCCCGGCCTAGGCCTTTCCCAACCCAGAACCCCACCTAGACTCACAATAACCCAGCCTCAGACCTCCAGGTCCATCTCCAGCCCTGGTCCCTTCCCCCAGCCTAAGTTGTGTCCCCCTCCTCTGGCCCAGATGGATTCCCCCCTCCACACACAGTTCACACTCCCAACCCAGATCCAGGAAAATGCAGAGCCCCAAACCACATTTAAATGACCCATAGAGTGCAAGAAACAGGGGTGAATTTAGGGGAGGCCATGCCCTGCTCCCCACCATATCTTCCCCTCAAATTCTGCAGCTGGGCACCAAGGGATGGGATGGGTCATGAACCCCCTGTCCTGCCAAGAGACAGGAAGTTCTAGGAATCAGAGGAAGGCATGCAGAGCAGAGGAATCCCTTCTCCCCCTCTGCCTGGCTGGGCTCCAAGGCAGGGATGTAAACAAGGCTATAATCATAGGGAGCATGGCTGGGAATGAGCCATCCAGGACTGGAGCTGTCCCTACAGGGATTAGTGAGTCAGTGCCGTCCCCAATGCCCCAGGTGACCAAAGGGCATGGTGCTGCAGAAAGCGGGATGGGGAGCTCAGCAGGGGGGAAACTCTCCCCTCACGGCAGGCCCCCAATGTCCCACAGTGGTGCTAGGGGCACTGTGCTCCTGGCAGCACCATCTTTAAGTTCTACAATAAAATCCAGGTCCTTGTCTCTCATTTTTGTTATTTGTTTGCATTCTAGTAGGGCCCAGACTGAATTTTGGTGCAAGACTGGGGTCCCCCTGGATCCTGAAGAAAACCTGACTGAGATCAGGGACTCCTGTTATACCGGTTGTTGCACAGACCATGACCAAGATTGGGGGCCTGTAAGGGGTCAGGCTCACCCCTGGGGCGCCTCCTGCTGGTTACTCCAGGGAATTAGTACTGTCCAGCTCATAGCACCCTCTGCAGGCCAGTGATCCACCTTGTCCTCCTACTGGCTCCCATGTCCCTCCCAGGACCCCGCTGCCCCCGGCAGTCCCCACACACACTGGGTCTCCCCTCCCAGGGGAACCCCCACCCCCTAACCCCACCTCCCCTCAGAATAAGGCTACTGCCAGTCACCATCTAGCCCCACTCCCTGGGGCAGACTGCAGCATCAACCACTCATCACAGGCAAGGAGGGTTTGGACCTGCTGCCTTGGCCTACACCTGGGCTGCCCTCTGCAACCCCCAGTACCTGTTGGCCTATGCTAGGCCACAGCCTAGGGCTTTCCAGGCTGGAGTGCCACAGCTCAGAAAGGCTGAGCCTTTCCCCAGCCCTGCTCCACTCAGGTACTCTGTCTCTAGCTCACTGCAGAGAGAAACTGCTGAGTGCCTGGCTCCCAGCCTCTTTATAGGGCCAGCTGGGCTCTGATTGGGGCATGGCCCAGCTGCAGCTACTTCCCCAATCAGCCCAGTCTACCCTGCCCCAGCCTTCTCCCAGGGCTGTTTCAAACCTCTCAGGGCAGGAGCGGGTGTCCACCCCATTACAGGGCCCCATCACTGTGGGTGCTGCACAGCTGCATGGTGACAGTCCCTGCTCTGAAGAGCTCACAGCCAAACTAGAGAAAGGGTGGGAGGGGAAACTAAGGCACGCAGTGGGGGAAGGGATTTTCCCAAAGTCATTTGCAGAGCCAGGAATAGAAGCCAGCTATCCTGGGTCTCAGTACAGTGCCCCACCCTCTGGGCCACCTGTGACCCTAGACACCTTGCTCCCCTCCTCCTCCTTCCCCATGGCAGGTACTCTCCAATATGTTGGAAGGGCCATGGCATTGTTCTGAATACATGGGCGTTCCCCACGCAGTCCATGGGCTGCACAATGTCCCTGAGACTTCTACTGTCCCTCCCAAGCTCTCCCCTCCTTGGGGATCTAACAGCAGGGTCTCTCCCAGAACACTGGGGCCACTGACCCGGATCAGAGTCAAGGTCCCTCTACCCTGGTATCCTGTCTTGGACAGTGGCTGACATGAGATACTTCACAGGAGGGTGCAAGAAACCCAGCAGTCGCAGACCCCACTCTCCTCCCAGAGCTGGGCATAGAACCCAGGAGTCCTGCCTCTTAGCTGGGATCTCTGAACTCCCAAACCCCTTCCCCTCACTCCCTCTCTGCTGGGGTCCATACAAGTACCACATCTGCCCCCCTCCCCATCACAGTTGCTATGGTGACTATATGAAGGGGGCAGGGCCTAGTTCTGGAACCGCCCACCCTTGCCTTGTTCTGGAACCAGGTCAGTCACCGCAGTAACAGCTGGGGGTGGGGCAGTCAGGTAGGGACCATGCTGGGGGCCCACCGCCGCTCCATGTTCACCAACGCCTGCATCAGCCCCTCCCTGGACCCCAGCGCCCGGGCACCTGGCACCCTCTACCAGAAGAAAGGCAGGGTGCACCTACTAGGGCTGCTCTCAGGTTCTCTTCCCCAAGAGGTAACACCTGTACCTCCCTCCCCCACTGCATACTGGCTTCCCCCACTCTTGGGGAACCCAACCTCTATTTTAGACCATCCCAAACTCTAACTTCATCTCCCTGCTGTTGGGGACTCCCCCCAAGGGGCAAACACTCGGGGAAAATTGTTGGGTTGGGGTTAGTTTTTGTAGGGTCTCCTTAATTGGTGCATGTCTCTCGCCCTCACTATCCTGGGTTGGTGTTTGTAGAGCGACACCACTGGCTAAGGAGCAAGGGAGTCAGGTCATCAGGACACTCTATTCCCAGCTTTGGGAGGAGTGGGGGCTAGTGGACTAGGGAGCTTTGAGCCAGGATCTCCTAGACAGGGCTGGCTCCAGCATTTCTGCCGCCCCAAGCAAAAAAAAAAAAAAGCCGCGATAGCAATTGCGACCGGCGGCGGCAATTGGGGGGGGAAAAAAAGCTGCGATCGGCGGCGGCAGTTCGGCTGTAGGTCCTTCGCTCCTAGAGGGAGCGAGGGACCTGCTGCCCCCTAATTGCCGCACGTGCCGCCCCTCTCCCTTGGCCGCCCCAAGCACTTGCTTGTTAAGCTGGTGCCTGGAGCCGGCCCTGCTCCTAGAGGGGAAAGGCCCCGTGTCCCATTCCCTGCTGCCCTGAGCCAGCCAGTCTCCCTGGGGAAAAGCTGGGTCCCTCTTGCCTCTGCTCTGCGGTTTCAGGAGGAGGTTTTCAATTCCGGTGACGGAATCGTGGTCTTGATGAGGAAAGGGAAGAGGAAGGGATCACCCAGAGGCCCCCCTTCAGGGAGAAGAGGCAGCCAGGCCCCACAGTGCAAGATGCAGGAGCCATGTGTGAGTGACACCTCTGACGGAGACCAGGACTCAGCACCATCTGCAGGAAGGTGAGTAGGTTGGATGGGATCCTTATGGCCATTGGGCCAAACTCATCCTTGCTGCAGCTCCATGGAGATTATATTAGTAGCACCTGGATGTGCCAACTGAGATCAGCACCTGTTTAGTGGCAGGTGCTGCACAGATCCCAAGACCAGGGCCATAGTTGTGCCAGGCACTGCACACACCCTGACCAATATCGGGGCCCCCACTGCACTGGGCACTGCCCTGACACACAGTGAGAGACAGTCCCAATCCCAAAGAGCTCAAAGTCTGAACAGACAAAGGGAGGGGAGTGGGCTCTACTGGGTTAGAGCGGTGGGGAGGGGGGCAGCTAGGAGTCTGTTGCCAGCTCAGAGGGAGATGTGGTCAGGGGTTTGGTATGCCCTGTAGATGAACCCTTTGGTCCAGTCTAGAATGGCCAGGGCGGGATGGTGATACTAGACTAGATGAGTCCATTAGGTCTGATCTGGAGGCTACCAGACTAGATGGCCCCGTTGCTCTGACCTGACACTCATCATCTCCTCTCCTTCCCACCACCAGGCAGAGAGACGTTACTGAGGACACCCTTCTCTCCAAGCCAGCTCACTCCTGCACCCCTGATTCCTTGCCCCACAGTCCCCGCCCCTCCTTCCCCTTCCAGTGGATGTGGGAGGAATTCTCGCTTAACGGTCGTGCCCTCCTCCCAGCCCCTTCCCTGGACAAGGGGAAGAAGGGGGAGCCCCGCAGAGCCCCCAACAACTCCCCCCGTGACAGTGTCCGCCCAACAGTGACAGATTTGCAGGGCCGTGTAGACCAACGTGCTGGCAGCTTACGGGGGCGCAGCAGCACTGAGCGGGGCAGGATCAAGCAAGCCCCCCATCCCTCCCCCAGCACCCTCTCCTCGCTGTATTGGAAGATGGAGGCCCGGAGCGAGGCCCGCAAACGCCAGCTCCAGGAAGAGCGGAGGCACTGGCTCCAACTGGCTCAGCAGCTGCTGAGTCTGGAAGAGGCTGTGTCCTCCCCAGCCTGGGAGGCAATCACCTCCGCCCAGCAGCTCCGGGCCAGGCTGAGAGCTGAGGCCCTGTGCCTGGCCACAGAGCCCCAGGACCCAAGCCCCAGGGGGCACAGAAGGAAGGGCAGGGGGCTGGCCCCCAAAGACAAGACCCGGTTCCAGCCCATCATCAACCAAACCATCCCCGACTTTGAGACACTCCACAAGAGGTTCCAGGAGCAGCTGGAGAAGAGGAAAGTGAGAGGTGAGCCAAGGAGATGGATGCAATTGCTTTTGGGGTAGGGTAAAGAAGCCGTTTATACAGAACCCCTTGCCTGGCGCTAAGGTGGAGCTGCCTCTGAGGTGGGGCTGTTTATACAGGAATCCCTGGGGTGGGGCACAGGAGCTGTTTATAGAGACCCTTTCCCTGGTGCTGAGATGCAGCTGTTTCTGGGGTGGGGCAGTGCAGCTGATGAGGGAGGGGTTCTGGGACCCTCCGTTAATGCTTTCTGTGTCCCCCTCTCAGCCAAGCTGACCATCTGCAAACCCTTCCACCTCCACGTGGCCAGCAGCTCTCAGCACCAGCCTGAGGACGAGCTCAGAGACTGGGAGCAGCAACAGCTGCGCCAGCTCTGGAGCTTCCACTGCGGGTCCCAGTCCTGCTCAGAGTTCGACCCCCTGCCCTCAGTGCCATCCACCAGAGCCTCTGACAAACGGCAGGAGGCCACCAGGTATGGACAGTGCCCTTAAATCAATTCCCACCCCAGCTATCCCAGCCCTGGCCTCCCCCCAGCTCTGCTGCAGCCCCTCTGCTATCCCGGCCCTAGGTTCCCCCCTCCCTAGATCTGCTGGTAACCCTCAATCCTGACCCTAGAGCTAGGGTGGCCACTCACACGTTCCCCAAGTACCGAACATTCCAGTGCTACTGGTAATGGCACGAGCCCGCCTCTGCCAGTGCCACACGAGGGGCACCATTTTGAAGAACATGCCAGATAGGGGACTAATGTTAGAAAGGCAGGACTGTCCAGCTAAAAGCAGACAACTGGCCTGCCTACCTAGATCCCCCTGCTATCCCAGCCCTGGCTTCCAGCCCCCACTGCCCCCAGCTCTGCCCCTCAATCCTGACCCACAGCCCTCTGCTATCCCAGCCAGAGGTTCCCCCCAGCCAGGGGAGTTGGAACAATTTTTATAGACGCCACCTGGCTGAGCCTTCTCCTTTGCTCCTGGTGCAGGCTGTTGCTGTTGGAGTGGGAGCGTCGGGAGAAGCAGGAGAAGAGGCGAGCAGAGCAGCGCCGGGTCAAGCAGCAGCAGGTGCAGAGGGAAGTGGCCAAGTGCCTGGCAGCCTACAGTCCCCCGGGCAGCTTGGCCCAGACCACGCAAAGGAAGAGGGAAGAGCTGAGGTAACAGAGAGGGGAAGAAGGGAGTAGCCTGGTGTGAGAGAGAGAGGAGTGTGGAAACCACCACATGGTGCTGCTGGTGCCTCTCAATCCTGACCCTCAGCCCCCTGCTAGCCCAGCCTTGGGCTCCCCCGAAGTTCTGACGGTGCCCCTTAAATCTGACCCATGGCCCCCTACCCTCTCTTATAGGAATCAATTGTCAGTAGATAGGGCAGAGGACGGGTGCTCGGAACACCTGGGTTGTGCTCCCATCTCTACCACTGTACTTCAGCAAGTCCCTTTTTCCACTCTGAACCTCAGTTTGCTCTCTGCCCCTTTGTCTGTTTAGAATGGCAGCTCACTGGGGCAGAGACCGGCTCTCACTGGGAGGCTGTCTACAGTGCAATTGAGAGGTGTGATTGCAGAACATGTAGAAATACCTGAACTACCTTTGATCCAGCTAGCATGCTAACAATAGCTGTGTAGCCGTGGCAGCACAGATTAGCAGCCAAGTACAATCCCACTCAGAACCCTGGGTATGTTTGTACTTGGGTAGCTAGCTTGTTCCACCGTCTGTGCGGCCATGACTGTACTTCTATTTTTAGCACGCTAGCTGGATCAGCTAGCTCAGGCCTGGCTACATATTCTGCAGTCACACTTCCCAGTTGCATAGTAGACAGACCCTGTGTGTCTGTGCAGCACCTGGTACAACAGGGGCCACAATCTTGGTCAGGGCCTCTAGATACCGATACACCTAATAATAACGATCTAGAGAACACTTCTATTTATGTGTAACTTTTCTCACATAAGTGGCCTTCTTGAAATCAGTGGGCTTGATAAAATACTAATAATTAATTGTAATAATTGTTCATAATATAGATACACAATAATTTAATATTGATTATAACCAACAACAATTTAAAATAATGTATTAATAAATGTAATAATAATGTATGGTTATTAACAGTGATCAATATTAAATCAACATGCATAATTATCAGTGGTAGCCTATATTAATTCAGTAATAAATAATATTGATTTATTTTAATGTAATGCTAATAATGGTGATCAATATTAATGTAATTGTTTCACAACAGTTCATATTAATGTAGTACTTTTAAATATTAGTGATTATTAGAAATTTAGTGTTAAGGGTGATCAGTATTATTTCAATATTTATTAAAAATAGCAGCTAATATTAATTTAGTAATAAATGTTAGTGATTAATATCAGTTAGTATTTTAATGGTGAATCATATTAATTTAATATTTGGTAACAGTAGTAGTTAATTGCTACTTCTTTTGATGTGAGCAGTTAGCCAAATTCAGGGTGGTGTGAGTTGTTCCAGTTAGGAGGAGAAATTGATGATGGAGTCAGGTATTTATTTATTTATTTTTTGGGGTGCAATTCTGTTTTTTAACAAAGATTGTACAAAGTCCTGTTTCCTTGAACACAGGAGGAACCAAACAGGAGGTAGTTTATTTGCTCACAGCCCCAAGCCTCTTCAGTAGCACCAGGCCCAGAAGTCCTCAAGCCTCTTCAGGCTTCTCTCTGGGTCCTACACCGTGCTTGTCTGGGCTGAGTCTGTGTCTGTCTTCCTGTGTGGTCTCTTTTGCTTCTCTTACGCATACACGGGTATAGGGCCTGTCTACACTGCGAATGTTTTGCTGGCATAGTATAGCAGCATAGCTATCCTGGTAGAGCCCCTTAATGGAGATGCAGTGTAGGTCAGCAGAAGGAGTTCCACCAGCATAGCTACACCATCTCCCTGAATGACATTAGCTAGGGCTATGTTTACACTTAAAAACCTACAGCAGTGCTGCAGCTGCCCTGCTGTAGTGCTTCAGCATAAACACTTAGCCCTTGTCTACACTACCATTTACTTCAATATAACGTACATCACTCAGGGTGTGAATAATCCACATCCCTGAGTGACGTAAATTATACCAACCTAAGCGCCGGTGCGGACAGCGCTATGTTGGCGCCTCTCATGGAGGTGGAGTTATAATGCCGATGGGAGAGCTCTCTCCCGTCGGCATAGAGCGTCTTCACCAGACGTGCTACAGCGGCGCAGCTGCGCTGATGTGGCACTTATAGTGTAAACTAGCCCTTAGTACAGTGATGGGAGGGATTCTCCGGTCACTGTAGCAAATCTACCTCCCTGAGAGGTGGTGGCTAGGTCAGTGGAAGAATTCTTCCATCGAACCAGTGTTGTCTCCACTGGGGGTTAAGTCGGCTTAACTTCGTCACTTAGTGATATAATTTGGTCAATCTAATTGTCTACTGTAGACCAGCCCTAAATCTACAGAAGCGCTCTTGTGTCAGTATAGTTGTGTCTACACCAGAAGCGTTGCTGGCACAGCTATGTGAGCCAGGGAGTGTGGTTTTTTTCGCACTCCTAGCCAACAGAGCTATGACGGCACAACTTTGTAGTGTAAAGTAAGCCACACACGTGGTCCATGCCTAACCAAAACCATCTGCCCACATTGTTCCAATCCCTGGGCAAACGCACAACTGCCTTTGTTGTACTGGGAGTGGTGCTTTACTGTCTCTTTCTGCTATCTTAAATAAAGGGTAGCAGCCACTCTCACCAGCCTCAATGACATTTCACACATACCCCCACACACATTAATATTCAATTATTAATTAATCACAGTGTTCACTCTGCTTGTGTGTTACACCCTTTCCCCCAACCTGTGTCTGTCTGGTCTATGTAGACTGTAAACTTTTCAGGGCAGGGACCATCTGCTACTTGGTGTTAGATGAGTGCTTTGCAAAATGGGGTCCGACCTTGGTTGGCCCTTAGGCACTACCATAATAAACATGATGATTATTATTATTAATAATAACAATACTACTACTAATAATAATAATTAATCATAATAATAATAACACAAATTAATTATAAGCAAGTAGTATTTGTTAATAGTGATATTAACCCAGTGTCTATCAATGATCATTATTAACATAATATTTATGAACCATATACATTAATATTTTTGCATTCATAATAGAGTAATAATATTTAGTATTTATGAATGATCAATATTTAATATTAACACTATGACTGGATAATTGCTAATATGGTTCCTATTTTTAAGCAAGGGCAAAAGAAACTACAGGCCTGTTAGTTTGACCTCAATTATATGCAAGGTCTTTGAACAAATTTTGAAAGAGAATGTAGTTAAGGACATAGAGATGAATGGTCATTGGGATAAAATACAACATGGCTTTACAAAAGGTAGATCATACCAGACCAATCTTCTTTGAGAAGTTAACTGATATTTTAGACAAAGGACAGGCAGTAGATCTAATCTACCTAGATTTCAGTAAGGCATTTGATACAGTTCCACATGAACAATTATTAATTAAATTGGAGAAGATGGAGATTAATATGAGAACTGAAAGGTGGATAAGGAACTGCTTAAAGGGGAGACTACAAAGAGGTCATACTGAAAGGTGAACTGTCAGGCTGGAGGGAAGTTACTAGTGGAGTTCCCCAGGGATCGGTCTTGGGACCAATCTTATTTAAAATTATTATTACTAACCATGGCACAAAAAGTGAGAGTGTGCTAATAAAATTTGAGTATGACACAAATTTGGGAGGTATTGCCAATACTGAGGAGGACCGGAATATCAGACAAAAAGCTCTCGATGACCTTGTAGACTGGAGTAATAGAAAAGCGATGAAATTTAATTGTGCAAAGTGCAAGGTCATGCATTTAGGGACTAACAACAAGAATTTTTGCTAAAAGCTAGACCCAGGGACTTATCAGTTGGAAGCAACGGAGGAAGAGAAAAATCCTGGGTGTATTGGTTGATCACAGGATGACTATGAGCTATCAATGTAATACGGTTGTGAAAAAGGCTAATGCAGTCCTAGGAAGCATCAGACTAGGTATTTCCAGTAGAAACAGGGAAGTGTTAGTACCATTATCCAAAGCACTGGTGATACCTCATTTGGAATACTGTGTGCAATTCTGGTCTCCCATCTTTAAGAAAGGGAACAGGTACAGAGAAGGGCTACTAGGATGATCCAAAGAATGGAAAACCTACATTATGAGAGGGAAATAAAAGACCTTGGCTTGTTTAGCCTAACCAAAAGAAGGCCGAGGGAGATATGATTGCTCTCTACAAATACATCAGAGGGATAAATATCAGGGAGCGAGAAGAGCTATTTAAGTTAAGCACCAGTGTGGATACAAGAACAAATGGATGTAAACTGGCCATCAACAAGTTTAGGCTTGAAATTAGGTGAAGGTTTCTAACCATCAGAGGAGTGGAGTTCTGGATGAGCCTTCCCAGGGGAGCAGTGGGGGCAAAATATCTAACTGGCTTCAAGACTGAGCTTGATAATTTTATGGAAGAGATGGTATGATGGGACTCTGCCTACAATGGCATGTGGCCCATCTGTGACTGCCAGTAGCAAAAATCCCCAATGGCTGGAGATGAGACACTAGAAGGGGAGGGCTCGGAGTTAGTACAGAGAATTCTTTCCCAGATATCTGCCTGGCGAATCTTGGCCATATGCTCAGGGTCTGACTGATTGCCATATTTGGGAATTGGCAGAGACCTTTGGTAGTTTTCACCTTCCTTTGCAGCGTGGGGCACAGTTCACTTGCAGGTTTAAACTAGTTGAAATGGTGAATTCTCTGTACGTGAAATCTTTAAACCATGATTTGAGAACTTTAGTAACTCAACCAGAGGTTAAGCATCTATTACAGGAGTGGGTGGATGAGGTTCTGTGGCCTGCCATGTGCAGGAGGTCAGACTAGATGATCACGATGGTCCCTTCTGACCTTAAAGTCTATGAGTCTATAATTATTAATATAGATATTTCGTATCTATGAATTATTTATATTAATTTTAATATTAACTGCTTTAGTGAATATATTCCTATTCTTAATAGCGATGAATATTATTTATGAATATAAATCATGATTCACATCATATTTTTAAACATAGTCGTTAGTATTAATTTATTGTTTGCTGTGTTATTGTAGCCATGTTGGTCTCAGGATATGAGAGAGACAAGCTGGGTCAGGTAACCAACCGAATTTGGTCCTTTAAAAGATATTACATCACCCAGCTTGTCTCTCTCAGTATTAATTTAGTAATTGTTAATAGTGATATTAACTTAGTAGTCAGGAACTACTGATATTTTAACATTTATTAACAATAGTAATTTATATTTAGTAATTAGTAGTAGTAATATTTAGTATTTATGATCATATTAATTTAATATTTATTAACATTACAATATATGTTAGTATTCAGTGCATACTCTTGGGTAGAGTACTGGACTGGGACTCAGGAGACCTGAGTTCTATTCATGGCTCTGCAAATGGCCTGATGGGTGACCTTGAGGAAGCCACTTCACCTTTCTGTGCCTCAGTTTCTCCATCTGTAAAATGGGGATAACGATACCAACCGCTTTTATAAAGCACTTTGAGATCTACTGATGAAAAATACTATAGAAGAGCTAAGTATCTATTCGTCTTCTCTTTCGCTTTGTCCCATCACTCAGGATCAGCAGCTCTTGACCCTCATCTCCAAGTGTTCTTGTCAAGTGGGTCTTCCAAGCTGACAAAAACCTGCTTCATCTCCTCCTTCAACATCTCTAACCATCTTTTTCTAGGTCTTCCTTATGGTCTTTGTCCTGTGACTAGTCGTTCTTGTCTCTGGCTACCATATCACACATCTCGTTGTCTCACATGTCCCAGCCATCTCAGTTGATACTCCCTCAGCTTTTCTGTGATGGTGGCTACCTGCATCATGGCCTGTACTGTTTCACTGCATAGCCTAATAGCTCTCCTCTTACCCAGTGTCCACCTGAGCTTTGGCAGTGGCAGTGTGAAGTAGTTGTTCTTCTCTCTTCCTCATTGGCAATTATTCCGACCCATACGTCATAGCTGGCCTAAACATGATCCTACACACTTTGCTCTTTTGAATACTTGGCATATTTGTATAGAAGATAATTCCTGTCAACTTCCTCCATTTATACCAAGCGCTCTTCATGTAGCTCCTAACATCTGCATCTATATTCCCATCATGGCTCAGCAGTGCACTAAACCAAGGTATTTAAATTATTGCACATACTTTGTACCACCTAATTTTACTGGCTTTTCATTGTCGCACTCAACAAAACATTCTGTTTTTTGCTGGCTGATTTGTAAGCCATTTTCTTCTAATGCAGTGCTCTTAGGTCCCTTTCCAGTTGTATTTATCTTCACAACAGAACATACTGTTATTTCCCTGTACATCTCCTACAATATTTGGGCAGCAAACACTGCGTTCATTGTTAGCCTTCCTGGCATAAACCCAAACGGGTTGTTGCTTATTTGATGCAGAGCTTCTCCCAAAGTCTTTTGTCGATAATTCTTTCCAGCCAGCTCCTCATGTGACTCGTTACAATGACGGGTTGGTAACGACTATATTCTTGCACATCTCCTTTATGAATAAAGTTAGGGACCAATGTGCTCTTGCTCCACACCTCAGGCTTTTTCCCAGGACAGAGAATTAAGTTGAAGAAGTTTGTCATTGATCCCACTCCCTCATGGCCTAATGCTTTAAATGCTTGATTGGGACACTGGCCAGTCCCATTGCCTGCCCAAGCTTCATCATCTTTAGCGCTGTCTGCGTCTCCATCATACTGATAGGTCCTGTGAGGTTACTGCTTGTGGATACTTCCCTCAATGTTTTCATCACATTCTCTTCATTTAACAGTTTCTCATAAAACTACTTCCATCTCCTAATGATTCCACCGTCTTCCAGCAGTACTTTTCCATTTTCATCTTTGACACACTTCACAGCTTCCAAGTCCTCTGTTTCTTTGCTTTGCTTCTTTGCTTAATTGTGGCGAATCTAATATTTCTTTTCCACCTTTCTTTGTTAGTAGGTGTGCATATAAGGCTCTAAAATGCCTGACTCTTAGCTTCCACAACTGCTCTTTTCACCCTTTTCTTTACCCGCTTGTATTCCTCATAACTTTCCCCTGTTCTTACTTTCTGCCATCGCTTCAACCTTTCCTTCTTTACTGCCTTCTACACATTAATGGACCATCACCACAGCTCCTTGCCATATTTTCTTTCTTTTGTTAGGCCACAGACAGCTTGTGTACTTTTTTAATAAGTTTGGATATTTTCTCCAAAATCTTGTTAGTATCATCACTGTTGGTTTGGTCATTGTCTTACCTCCATAGAATCCTTAAATCTCAGACTAACTTCCCTATCCACAAGCCTCCACCACTTTATCTGTTGTCCCACAACTCATCTTTTGTCTCTTAATAGTAACTAATATTTAGTATTGATGAATGATTGATATTAATTTAGTATTTATGAACAGTACTAAACAATATTTTGATATTTTAATAGAGAATAATAGTAGTTTGTAGTTATGGATACTAATCAATATTAATTTAATATTTGTTACAAATATTAAGAACATAAGAACGGCCATACTGAGTCAGACCAAAGGTCCATCTAGCCCAGAATCCTGTCTTCCAACAATGGCCAATGCCAGGTGCCCCAGAGGGAATGAACAGAACAGGTAATCATCAAGTGATCATCCCCTGTCGCCCATTCCCAGCTTTTGGCAAACAGAGGCTATGGATACCATCCCTGCCCATCCCAGCTAATAGTCATTGATGGACCTATCCTCCATGAACTTATCTAGTTCTTTTATAGTCTTGGCCTTTACAACATCCTCTGGCAAAGAGTTTCACAAGTTCACTGTGCATTGTGTGAAGAAATACTTCCTTTTGTTTGTTTTAAACCTGCTGCCTATTATTTCATTTGGTGATCCCTAGTTCTTGTGTTATGAGAAGGAGTAAATAACACTTCCTTATTTATTTTCTCCACACCAGTCATGATTTTATTGACCTCTATAATATCTCCCCTTAGTCGTCTCTTTTCCAAGCTGAAAAGTGCCAATCTTATTAATCTCTCCTCATATGGAAGCTGTTTCATACCCCTAATCATTTTGTTGCCCTTTTTTGAACCTTTTCCAGTTCCTATATATCTTTTTTGAAATGGGGTGACCACATATGCACACAATATTCAAGATGTGGGCGTACTATGGATTTATATAGCAGCAATATGATATTTTCTGTTTTGTTATCTTTCCCTTTCTTAATGATTCCCAACATCATTAGCTTTTTTGACTGCTGCTGCATATTGAACGGATGTTTTCAGAGAACTCTCCACAATGACTCCAAGATCTCTTTCTTGAGTAGTAACAGCTAATTTAGACCCCATCATTTTATATATATAGTTGGAATTATGTTTTCCAGTGTGTATGACTTTGCATATATTAACAGTGAATTTAATCTGCCATTTTGTTGCCCAGTCACTCAGTTTTGTGAGATCCTTTTGTAACTCTTTGGAGTCTGCTTTGGACTTAACTATCTTGAGTAGTTTTATATCATCTGCAAATTTTGCCACTTCACTGTTTACCCCTTTTTCCAGATAATTTATGAAAATGTTGAATAGAACTGGGCCCAGTACAGACCCCTTGGGGACACCATTATTTACCTCTCTCCATTCTGAAAACTGACTATTTATTCCTACCCTTTGTTTCCTATCTTTTAACCAGTTACTGATCCAGGAGAGGACCTTCCCTCTTATCCCACGACAGTTTACTTTGTTTAAGAGCATTTGGCAAGGTGACTCTTCCCCAACAAATTATATTAATCTATGTGTCTGACAATTCTATTCTTTACTATAGTTTGCCCAGTTCTGAAGTCAGGCTTACCAGCCTGTAATTGCCGGGATCACCTCTGGAGCCCTTTTAAAAAATTGGCGTCACATTAGTTATCCTTCAGTCATTTGGTACAGAAGCTGATTTAAATGATAGGTTACATACCACAGTTAGTAATTCTGAAATTTCATATTTGAGTTCCTTCAGAACTCTTGGATGAATACCATCTGTTCCTTAATGTATCAATTTGTTCCAAAACCTCCTCTAATGACACCTCAATCTGGGACAATTCCTCAGATTTGTCACCTAAAAAGAATGGCTCAGGTTTGGGTATTTCCCTCATATCCTCAGCCGTAAAGACTGATGCAAAGAATTCATTTAGTTTCTCCACAATGGCCTTCTCGTCCTTGAGTACTCCTTTAGCATGAATATTAATTGAATAATTATTTATAATAGTGATTAATATTGTAGTATTAATGATTATCAATAGTATTTTATCTTCGTTATTTAATATTAGGGTGACCAGACAGCAAATGTGAAAAATTGTGACGGGGCTGTGGGGGGTAATAGGAACCTATATAATAAAAAGACCCAAAAATTGGGACTGTCCCTATAAAATTGGGACATCTAGTCACCCTATTTAATATAGATGTAGTAATTATTAATAATGGTGATCAATAGCTATTTAGTATTTATTATTGTTATTAACCACTAGGTGTGGCTGGTTCCCCACAAAAATCCTGCTCCTCTTCTGACTGGGTCTTACGGTGAATGGGGCCCAAAAGTGGGAGTTAAAAAAATTAGGAGTTAAAAAAACACACACACACACACATAAACCAAGAGTGAGAGACTGTCAGCATGGAAACATCTGGTAAAGATATGCCCTGGCTATGCTGACACGAGACTCCCTGACTCCGCCAACACTCAGACACCCACTACACGCTGACACACCCCTATACAGCTACACCCATACACACTATCTCCCTGCTGACACCTAAACATGCCGACTTCCACAACACCTCCCATACCCCGCCCCTCCCAATACTCAGACACAACAACACCGAAACATCAGCCCAATACATTGACACCCAGACAGTCTGACACCTTTCTCTGGTACCCTCCCCTGACACCCCAACACACTGATTTTTCACATTGACAACCAAAGACACTGAAAAAAGAAGAACAGGAGTACTTGTGGCACCTTAGAGACTAACAAATTTATTAGAGCATAAGCTTTCGTGGACTACAGCCCACTTCTTCGGATGCATGCAAAGACACTGACACACACATTCCGACACCCTGACACCTCCCAATTCCAGACAAACCAACACCCCTCTCTAATCCCTCCACACACACACACCAACTCCCAGACACTTTGACCACCACCAACGTCCAGACATACCAACATTCAGATTCCCTCCTAACACGCTGACACCCAGACACCCCAACACCCCTTGACATCCAGGCAGCCTGACACACACACCCCAACATACAGACACACCGACTTCCACAAACATTCACGACACCCCCCAACACACATACCCTGAACACCCTGACACACAAACATGCAGACACACTGACACCCAGACATAAAACCTACATACAGACACCCCCCCAATGCCCAGACACACACATAATACACACAACTACACCAACACCTATACCGACACAAACACACTTGGACACACATCCACACTCTACACACCACACGGACACCAACAGTGACACACACAAAGACCCCTGAGGACTCCTGGGCTCAGACATTGCAGGAGTGCTGGGCTGAAACTGAGGAGCCATGTGACTGGGACAGGTGTTAAATTACCTAAGTGAAAAAGAACAGGAGTACTTGTGGCACCTTAGAGACTAACAAATTTATTAGAGCATAAGCTTTCGTGGGCTACAACCCACTTCTTCGGAAATACTCCTATTCTTTTTGAGGATACAGACTAACACGGCTGCTACTCTGAAACCTGTCATTAAGTGAAAAAGGAAGATTTGAGATAAGCTTAATGGGCAGATTTCAGATTCTGATCTAAACCCAACGATCCTGCAGGATCACCCAGTCCTCCCCTCACCCAGGCCCTATAGAGCTTCCAGATCTCTCATACCCTATAGATCTCCCACGATTTCCCAGACTTCACAGAGCCTCTTGCATCTCCCAGCCCCAATGGCCCAGCAGCTATAGATCCCCTGGTTCTCCCAGACCCTATAGTTCCCCCTGGATCCTCCAACTCTACTGGACCAGATCCTAAAGGACCTGGGGCCTAGGTGTTGGGATTGGGGTATCTGTTCTGATCCTGGTGGGCAGTAATATTTCCCCAGTACAGCCAGTGCCCTGGGGCAGAGGATCCAGCAGATCCCTGAGTGTCCTTGTGAATGGGCACTGAAGGGGGGGCAGGGATTGGGGGTGGGATTTGCTGCAGTCACCCTCTCTGTGCTAAGCAACAGAGGGTCCTGTGGCACCTTTGAGACTAACAGAAGTACTGGGAGCATAAGCTTTCGAGGGTAAGAACCTCACTTCTTCAGATCTTGCATCTGAAGAAGTGAGGTTCTTACCCACGAAAGCTTATGCTCCCAGTACTTCTGTTAGTCTCAAAGGTGCCACAGGACCCTCTGTTGCTTTTTACAGATTCAGACTAACACGGCTACCCCTCTGTTACCTCTCTGTGCTGTTGCTCTAGGAGGCTGGAGCAGCAGCGCATGACAGAGTACGATGCCCAGCTGCGGGAGATCCAAGAGAGGGTGGAGAGCCGCCCCTACCTCTTTGAGCGTGTCATGCAGGTGAGAAAGGAGTGGGAGCTGGTGGGTTAGAGCAGGGGGAGGAGGCTGGGAGTCCAGGACTCCTGGGTTCCATCTCTGGCTCTAGGAGGGAAGTGGGGTCTAATGGTTAGAGCAGGGGGAACTGGCACCCAGGACTCCTCAGTTCTATCTTCAGCTCTGGGAGGGGAGTCTAGTGGTTAGAGCAGGGAGGCCGGGAGCCAGGGTGCCTGGATTTTATTCCTGGTTGTGAACTCCTATTGCTCTCTTGGCTATAGTAGATCCCTGCTAGCTCAGCTGGGAGAGGTTCAAGTGTGGGCAGTGGGGTGGGCAGCCTGAGCCCAGCTCCGTTCTGTGGGTGATGTGAATGATGTCCCTGCCTCTCACCTCACAGACCAATGCTCGCCTGGCTGTGGAGCGGCGCTTCTCCCAGGTGCTGGCAGCGCTGGGCATCGATGAGAGGCTGCTGTGGAGACATGCAGGGCGCCTGGCCAAGGGCAACACTGCCAGGACAGCCGGAAGAGCCACACAGGGGCGGTCACGGAGCCTCTCCTAGACCAGGTGCTGGATATCCCCCATGGATCCCGCTTTCCTGGGTCCTATACATCCCCCTGCCCCTGTAGATCCCTGCTGGATCCCACTGCCCCAGGTCTGATAGAGTCCCCCTGGATTACACAGCTCTGAGCCCTATAGATCTCACTGCCTTGGATCCTATAGCTCACCAGCTGGCTGTCCCAGCCCCGAGCACTATGGATCACCCAGATGTTGGGTACTCCAGGCACTATAGATCCAGCTGGATCTTCCATTTTCCTTTGTCCAGGGGCTATACATCTCCCAGCACAGGGCCTGCTGAACCTCCTGGCTCATCTAGCCCTCTCAGGACTCCTAGGTTCTACTCCCACCTCTGGGAGGGGAGGGGGAATCTAGTGGTTCCTTTGGTTCATGTCCTGCTGACAGGTTGCAGCTGAACAAGAGGCTAGAGTCTCCTCTTGACTCTCTGGACACCGCCTGAAAATAACCCCGTCTGGAACGGAGAGGGTCACATACAGCTCCCTGCATTAGAGACGCAAAGTACCGGCAAATAAATGAGTCTTTGAGAGCAGAGTTTGCTTTTTTCTTACTGGGGTTACTGCACCAAATCGAGCAGGGGGCGTGCTGAGCTGGAAACTGAGAGCCAGCCAGGACTCCTGTGTTCTACGCCTGGCTTTGGAAGGAGGATGTGGCCCTGTAGTTAGAGGAGGGGGAGGCTGGGAGTCATTATTATTATTATTATTATTGTTTTTATTACAGTATCAGCTAGAGGACTTGGCTGAGATGGGGGCCCTTGTAGTGCTGGGTGCTGCACAGACCCTGACTGAGATTTGGGCCCCCATTGTGCTGTCCGCTGCATAGACCCCTAAGTGAGATCAGGGCCCCCCACAGACCCTGACCAAGGTCATGGCCCCCATCATGCCAGACACTGCATGGGCCACAACTGAGATCAGGTGCCCCATTTTGCCTGGCGCTGCACAGACACAATGAGAGAGAGAGTCCTTACCCAGATGAACTCACAGTCTCTAGTTTTCAGGGTTAATGCCTCACTGAGAAGCCTGGAGCAGCACCCCCTTTCTGGAGCAATCAGCTCAGGCTCCCTGCAGACTCAGGCAGGTGTTGCTGCATTGGTAATACTGGGATTGTGGGGTGCTGTTTGGTGGCAACCATGGGATCATGGAAGGAATGGTGCCCTGGCAGATGAAATTAGAAACAGGAGGGGGGTAGTGGGAAATCCAGCTTAGGGACAGTAAAGAGATCAAATATGCTGCCAGGGGGTTGGGAGCGCCCCAGTCTGGAGAGACAGAACCCTAGTGTCCTGGAGCACGGCGGGAGAAAACATGGCCGGGGGGAGGTAAGAGTCCAGCAATGCTGCAACCAGTGGCATGGGGCGAGGGAAGCTGTCAGCTCTGGATCTCCCCTGTTGCCCCCAGCCCTAGAGCCCCTCAACCCTGTATCCTCCTACAGCCCATGTTCCTCTCACCCTCCAGCCTTGAGTCCCCCTCAACCTTAGATTCGCCCCTCCACTTCCCCCAGCCCCAGATCCCCATCGGACCCCTGCTCCCTCCAACCTGGATCCCCTTGGTCCCCCTACTCCCCATAGCCCTGGATCCCCCCTCCACTCCCGACAACCCCAGACAGCCCTGGATTCTCTCTCCCTCTCCCCAGGACCGGCTCTGGCTTTTTTGCTGCTCCAAGCGAAAAAAACCAAAACAAAACCGTGCGGTGCGGTGCGGGCCGGCCGGAGCCAGGGTGCAGGGGGACTCCCTGCGCTGCAGATGTGCCCCGGGCAGCGGAATGTGTGCCCCGGCTAGCGGGGGGAAGAGGAGAGAGCGGGGGGAGGGGTAGAGAAGGGGGGTGGCCAGGGCTTCCTTCAGCGGGGCGCTCGCCACGTGGCCCCTCCCGCTGCGCCGCCTGCCGGGAGAGCTCCGCGCCACTCCGGTCGGCGGGCAGGGAAGGACGTGGACTGCCGGGCTTGCTGCAGTCCTGGCACTGGCTGGGGCAGACAGAGCGCGCAGCCCGCTCCCAGCAGGGTGCTCCCCCTCCTCTGCGCCGCCGCCCCCTACAGGGCGGCCAGATGGGCAAACCAAAAAGAAAAAAAACTCTGCAGGGCGGCCGGAGTGGCAAAGCAAAAAAAAAAAAAAGGATTGGAGGGAAGCCGCCCCTTAGAATCTGCCGCCCCAAGCATGAGCTTGCTCGGCTGGTGCCTGGAGCCAGCCCTGCCTCTCCCCCACAGCCCAGATCCCCTCACCTCCCCCGCTCCACCTGGGACAGCCCTGGATCCCGCCTTCCCTGCAGGCTTCCTTGCCCCACCCGACCTAAGCAGCCGCCTGCCAGTGCCTCCCAAGAGCCAGAGCTCTGTTCAAGCTCATCCAACATTTCTCTCCCCTCACCCCTACTTAGCTCTGTCTTTCCCTGGCTCCCCCCGCGGGGCTGCACAGGCACTGACGTCTCCCACCCCAGAATCCAGGTGAGAGGCACTGAATGTGGGAAACAAGGCTGGGAGTGGGAGAGCACGCGGAGCCCGGATCTTGTCTGGAGCACACCTGCCTCCCCGCTGATTGTTTAAAGAGCCCCAGGCCCCCGGCCCAGCCAGGTTGGACACAGGACTCCTGGGTTCTATCCCCAGCTCTGGGAGAGGAGTGGGGTCTAGTGGGTTAGAACAAGAGAGACTGTGAGTCAGGACTCCTGGGTTCTATTTCCAGGTCTGGGAAGGGGGGTCTAGTGGCTACAATGGGAGTGGGGCTGGAAGTCAGGGCTCCTGGGTTCTATCCCCAGCTCTGGGAGGAGAGGGGGGCCTCATGGGATAGACAGGAGGGACTGGGAGCCAGGACCCACCCCTGCCCTCCCTGTGCCAAATGGGGAGGGTGGGTGGGAAGCAGCACTAGCACTATGAACAGCTAGGAACCGGTTTGTACTGACCCCACTGCTGCTGCCTGACTCTCGAGATTAATGTCCCCCCCCCACCTCTTATTCTCATTGCACTGTCCCAATTGCTTCCCTCCCCCTAAAGGACTCTGCACCTGACTCAAGATAAGAGCCGATCATCGCCCCACCCACTGAAAGCTGAAACCAGCTCCTCTGCAGAAGGGACGATCAGCTCCCAGCTCTAGGGGCAAAGTGAGGTCTAGTTGCTAGAGCAGGGGGCTAGGAACCAGGACTCCTGGGTTCTATCCTGGCTCTGGAAGGGGAATGGAGGCTAGTGGCTAGAGCAGGGAGGCTAGAACTCCAGACTCTGTCACTGCTGCCCCTCCCAACTCCAGGCTTCCGGTTCCCACTCTACAATGGATATAAAGAGACAAACCCACCTGGGTGAAATGCTCTGAGAACGAAGTCAAGCAGAAGTGCCATGTAAGTACCAAAAAGGGCAGAGGTGTGTGTGTGTGTGGGGGGGATAGCTGAATGGCCATGGATATCTGTCAGGGTTTGGGGGAGAGCAGTTATCTGGAAAGTCCTGGAGGGGCTGTCAGGGTGCATGTGGGGGTACCTGAAACATGGGATTGTCTGTGTGGGGATACCTGATACATTCTGGGAGACTGTCAAGGTGTGTGTGTGCAGGGGGTAGTTGAATGGCTGTGGAGAGTATGCACACAGATGGTAGTTGAATGGCCACGGGGGGCTGTTGGTGTGTGTGGGAGGCAGGTACCTGAAAAGTCCTGCTGGGCAGTGAGGTGTCTGTGGGAGGGGGTAGTTAATCGGCTGTGGGAGGCTGTTTGGGTGTGTGTGGTGGTACAGGGAGGTGCCTCAAATGCAATTGGGATGTACCCTCTAACCCCTTCCCTTCCTTGCTCCACAGCACCCCCCCCATACACACCATGAAGCTCCGCTACATCAAAGCTTATGTCTGGCTGTCCTGCGTCTTTGTCGCCAATGTGATAGTCTACACTGTAGTGACGCTCTCAAGGAGGCCGCTCAGTCTACAGGCTTCAGGGAGATCAGCTTTCATTGGGGGCCATTTGAGGCTGTGGCAGCACAGGGACCTCCATGGCCTTCCCCTCTGGGACCTGTTGCTGCTCTACATGGACCGGCTGGAAAACCCCATACTGAGGAACACCACAGCCCAGTTCAACCTCACACTGCCAGGGACGTGTGGAGAGAGTTTCCATGAAGCCTCCCAGAGGCTAGTAGATTTCTCCTCCTACCCTAGCCACCTCCAGGCTTTCGTCCTCTCCATGCACTGCAGGGACTACCCGCTGCTAGTTGGGCCAGCAGATGATGAGGCCTGCCCAAATGGGACCCAACTGCTGGTGGCTGTTAGGTCCCAGATGGCCAACTTTGACCGACGTCAAGCCATCCGGCAGACATGGGGCCGAACGGGGCTAGTGAGGAATGTGACAGTGCAGACGCTCTTCCTGTTGGGCAGGCAGGGCTCAGGGGACGGGCATCCAGATCTGGAGGCGCTTCTAGAGCTGGAAAGATGGAAAAACAGGGATCTCCTGCTTTGGGACTTCCAGGATACCTTCTACAATCTCAGCCTAAAGAACATCCTGTTCCTAGGGTGGCTGCGGGGCCACTGCCCCAGTGTGGAGTTGATCTTCCTGGGGGATGATGATGTCTTTGTTAGGGTGGACACCCTGATGGCTTACGCTGGGAGCTTTGATGCTGTCACTCGCCGGGGCCTCTTTGCTGGCCATGTTATACAGGATGCTGCCCCAGTCCATGACTGCAAACACAAGCACTATGTCCCTGAGTCCTTCTATCAGGGCACCTACCCACCCTATGTGGGGGGTGGAGGAATCCTTTGCTCACGGGATGTGGCCACCCGGCTCCACGAGGCCTCGTGCCACTTGCCCCTCTTTCCCATCGACAACATCTACCTGGGGATCTGCCTGAGAGAACTGGCGCTGGTGCCACAGAACCACCCTGGTTTTTGGACCTTCAACATGGAGGCCGAGGGACAGGAGGACTTGTGTGCTTACAAGGAACTCATCATGGTGGATCACAGGACACCCCAGGATATCATCCGGCTGTGGCGAGGCCTGCATGACCCTGCTTTAGCCTGCTAGGCCCCATGGTGGTGGCCATGTTGGTGGTCTACTTTTCTTTGTGGCCATCTTGATTTTCTAGCTTTCCTTAGTGAACATCTCGGCTGACTGGTTGGCCAGTGTTCTTTGGAGGCCATCTTTGCCTCCTGGAGGATATTTCCCCGTTGAGGTGTGGCTACATCTCCCTCATGCAGACTCCAAGAACTGCTTCTTCTCTGGAGGCTCGGCTCTGAATCCGAGGCTGCCATCTTAGTCCTTGACGTCTGGCTACAGTGCTGCTGCTTAGCCCATGGGTGACCACCCCACAGTGCCTCCTGCTGACTAAGCAGAGATTGAGTTTCTCATGCAGCCCAGATACATATCCAGAGAAGGCTAGGGAAGCTGCTACTGCCGCCATGCCTGAGGGATGAACGGCTCAGTAGGGAGCACTCCCCTCACACTAAGTGCTCCCCCCAATGCCCCAGTGTGACACTAGAGGGTTCTTTGCTGCAGGGAGCAGGATGGGAGGTCAGTAGGGGGTGCTCTCCTGTCGCAGTCAGTGCTGACCCCAGCATGGAACTAGGGGCTGTGGTGCATAGACTTATCCCAGGGGTGTATCAGAAGGAGACAGCTCTCTCAGCTGTAAAATTTGGATTTAGACTATTGAGTTGCAACTGAAAGGGTCATTTTTTATGCAGTTAATTGGTAACATGCAGAAATCCTCTCATTTTGTTCTTGGTTCCTCCTGCATTCAGAGAATCAGGGCTTTGTGTACATTTCTTATAAATAACCAAGAGTGCATCAAAGAAATACCTGAGTATCAGCAATTTCTCCTCTTCACTGGAACATTCCCGGAGTCCTGAAATTTGACTAGCTGCTTGGGTCGAAAATGGGCAGCAACACAAACTGTACATGGTGCTTCTCGCAGCAGGTAAATGATGCTACACAATAACTACAGCGTTGTCCATGAATTGTGCTGGCTGCAATGTATTGTGTGTCTGTGTGTCGTTGCCTCCTGCTGGACAGAATCAGGCTGCTGGGGAGTGTTTTCTCTCACCCTGCGATTGCCTGAGCTATGCTGTTCTATGGCAACACCAAAGACGCAGTCCCTGATCATTGTAAGAGACAGGAAGGCTGGCCTTGTCTTTAAGGCACAGAGCTGGGACCCAGGAGATCTGGCTTCCATTCCCAGCTCTGCTACAGCCTCCCTGTGTGATCTCGTGCAAGTCACTTCATCTCTCTGGGTTTCAGTTTAACCATCTACAAACCCTTTCTTTGTCTACTTAGACTGTGAGCTCTTCAGGGCAAGGGCTGTCTCTCTGATTGTCTCGAGGCCTGGCATGACGGGGGCGCTGAGTCAGGACTCCCGGTTTCTGTACCTACTCCTGCCGTTATGACCATAGCCAGCTTGCTTCCTCTCTATGCCTCATTTTGCCTGTACCAAGGGTTAATTTATGAACAAGCTTTGAGCTTCCTTGGCAGCAAGAGGCCGGAGAAGGGGAGCTGAACAAGCAGCAGAGCCCTGGGCAGTCACAGGAATGTTATCTGATCATGCTGAGAGCTGCAATTTCACCCCCTAAGCTCCTGTTTACATCTCTCCCATTGCACTCGGGTTATGAACCAGCAAAGGAGTTGAGAGCAGCTCCTTCGTACCTGGCCAGGAGCCAGGGTAATGCCCTGAAATAACCCTCTGTATAGCGGGGAAAAAAGAAGCTGAACTGGAAATACAAGATGAGGTGTAGGGGGCCCTTGGGGAAATGCTATCTCCACTCCCTGCCCCTTGCATTGCTGTGAAAGTGGGGTCTAATGGTTAGAGAAGGGGAGGGGAGGGGTGATGGTCAGGACTCCTGGATTCTATCCCCAGCTCTGGGAAGGGAGTGGGGTCTAGTGGGCTAGAGCAGTGGGGGAGCTGGGACTCAGGACTCTTGGGTTCTTCCCCAACTGTGGGAGAGGAGTAGGGTTTAGTAGGTTAGAGCAGGGGTTCCCAAACCTTCTACTCAAGTGACCCACCGACTGCATTTTCTTTTTTTAGTGTAGGTCCAAATTCATGCCACCTCCTCCCCAATCATAGGTCAGCATTCTTCTCCTCCTCCACAGACAGGGGACCAGCACTGCAACCCTAATCCCAGCCCAGTGCAGAGGGGAGGTTGCAGGGAAAGGGGGCTGGAGAGCAAGTCTGCTCTACACTCACCCTGCAGCAGCAGCTCCTGTCCCATGGTGCTGGGCCCAGTTCCCCAACCTGGCGCGTGGGGTTGCAGCGCCACTCAGCTTTGGCCCAGAATGGCCAGAGATGGGAGTTGGGCCCAGCCCTGCAGGACAGGAGCTGCTGTTGGGGGGTGAGTGCAATGCAGGCTCTCTTTCTAACCCCCTTAGCCTGCTGGGACCTCCCATCCACACCAGGCCCATGACTCATCTACAACCTTCTCACAACCCACTGATTGGGACACTGGGTTAGTGCAGGGTATATTAGGTACCAGGACTTCTATTTCCAGCTGAGGGAGGAGTGAGGTCTAGGGGCAAGAACAGCTCAGGACTGGGAGTTAGCACTCCTGGGTTTTATTCTCAGCTCTGGGATAGGAGTGTGGTCTAGTGGCTAGAGAAGGGCAGGGTGGGGGTAGGGGCTGACTGCCAGAACACCTGTATCCCTGTTCTTTGGCCCTGATTTTCTGTGTGATCTCGAGGCAAGTCCCTCTTAGTTATCTGGCCCCCATCATAATTGGATCTGCACCTCCCTGTGCTTCCATTTTCCTGTGGCATGGAGATATTTCCTTTTCTCACAGGCAGCAGAGGAAGGGAGAATGTGATATAGTTACCGAATATCTGCACAGTCCTTGGGGCCTGTTGTATTCCTATTCTTCCTCTTGTCAGTTTTTCCAACGACTCAGCCCTTACTCCTATTAACTGCCACCAGGATCTACAGCTCTGCATTGCTGGCTCCATCTCCACCAGGATGCCAGCTTTTTGCATAGAAAGCCCCTAACACGCCCAAGAAAGATGTATCTTTTTTTTTTTTTTAGGGATCAGAATGATTTAAGAGATAACCAGGGGCTTATTTCAAATATTTATATAGGGCTGCTTTGGCTGGCAGTATTTAAAGAAACAAACCAGGCCCTAAAGTAAAATATTTATATTAGTTACTATCCTAAGGCGCAAGTGTAAGTAGGAGGGAGTCTGCAGAGATGTTGCACCAGGCTAGGATTGTGTGTTTTCACAAGCTAGGGTGTTGATGACTCAGTAGGCACACTCTCCTCTCAGTCTGTTGGCCCCAATGGGGGATGAACTGATTTCCCCTTATGATATGTCCCCTAATACAGAAGCGTGTATGGATCATAGCATCCCTTCCACATTGGAGGGGAGGGAATGAGTCTTCTCCCCACCACTCCCAATGGTATTTCCCCTTGTATATACAAAAGGGTATATGGCTTATACTTTCCCTTCCACGGGGAGGGTGATGGTTCTTTCCCCCACTCCCAATGGGGTTTCTCCCTGGGTATAGATATATTTATAAAGCAGAGAAGGGGTATTAAGTACAAACCATTCCCAACTCTTGCTGAGGTGTGGAGAAGAAATTGTATAACTAACCCCACCCCCAGCACGATAGTATGTTCCCCTATTAGGAGAGCAGGACCTTCATGGTTTATATCATTGGTGGCCAACTTTTTTTTGCCAGCCATGGCACAATATGAATTTATAACATACCAAAATATCACTTTATTACTAACATGTCTAAAACAGTGAATTTCAACTTGTGATCTATGGATCCCTTGGGGTCTGCAGAATATGTCTAAGATTTCCAAAGGGGTCTGCACCTGTGTTTGAAATTTTTTAGAGGTCCGCAAATAAAAAAAGATTGAAAACCACTGGTCTAAAAAATATGACAGTTAATTACAGTATTTCCTATAATGTAATTAATGCAGAATAAAACTAACCATGATCTGGGTGTCATGGTAGCAGTCTAAAGGGGTTTCTGAATGTCCCTTCTTATCCACAATGTCATCAATCCCTGGGTTCAGCTTTGCTGATGCTAGTACATGTAAGTCAGTGAGTTAGGAAATGGTGACCTAGGCGTGATATTTACCTTTAATAAACTTCCTCTCTGAAAATGGAAGTTTTGATACGTTGATCCAAGACTGCCCACATATCGAAGGGCCAGGTCATCTATCTGAGGAAAATCTCCTTTAGGGAAAAATTTCCAACATGGTGTCATGTCTTGGTTCACTGGAGATGTACAGAATTCTTTGAATTTATTCTCAGGTCCAGAATTAATATATTAGTTTAAGAGTAGCAGCCGTGTTAGTCTGTATCCGCAAAAAGAACAGGAGTACTTGTGGCACCTTACAGACTAACAAATTTATTGGAGCATAAGCTTTCGTGGGCTACAGCCCACTTCTTCGGATGCGTATAGAGTGGAACATATATTGAGGAGATATATATACACACATACAGAGAGCATGAACAGGTGGGAGTTGTCTTACCAACTCTGAGAGGCCAATTAAGTAAGAGAAAAAAAACGTTTGAAGTGATAATCAAGATAGCCCAGTACAGACAGTTTGATAAGAAGTGTGAGAATACTTACAAGGGGAGATAGATTCAATGTTTGTAATGGCTCAGCCATTCCCAGTCCTTGTTCAATCCTGAGTTGATTGTATCTAGTTTGCATATCAATTCCAGCTCAACAGTCTCTCCTTGGAGTCTCTTTTTTGAAGTTTTTCTGTTGTAAGATAGCCACCCGCAGGTCTGTCATTGAATGACCAGACAGGTTAAAGTGTTCTCCCACTGGTTTTTGAGTATTATGATTCCCGATGTCAGATTTGTGTCCATTAATTATTTTGCGTATATTAGTTTAAGAATTTCTGTAAATTTGGAGGGTAATTATCAACATCAGCGTACAAAACAGTGAAAGAAGTAGTAAGAAGGGCCATGGTGTGCTTATCAACCTTAAAAATCTTCTCAAATGACTCTAACAGTGAAGACACTGCATGGTGGAGTTTCTCATCATTTATACCCCTGTCATTCTCAATTTTTAACTGATGCAAAATGAATGAAGTGGTCCAAATTATTTGGACAAACTATTTTGAAAGAGTCACAGTTTTTATATAAAAGAGGCAACTCAACTGAACAGTGTAGCAAAAAGGCAAATGATTCCCTGTACGTGTTGAGATGAAACACAATATCGATAAGGAAAGCTAGATCACTTATCTAGTCCTTGCCTTTAATAAGCTTGCAATTGTCAACGAGTTCATTCCTCTTTTCCAAAAATGTTAGCACTGGTCCTCTTTGTTTCCCAAACCTTTTGAGATCCTTTCCCTTTGACAGCCAATGAACATTCCAGTGGAGCACTAACTCCCCCTGCAAAGCCGATCCAGTGGGATATTTTTTGCTAATTTCTGCAGAGGTTTATGTAAAATGCCACTAAAAATCAAACATTTTCCATAGGGCTGCAGTGTTCCATACCACCACTCTAGGCCTAGACTCTTTCCCTTCTATAAACAAGAACGGGTCTTCCCAAGCCAGGCTAAATTCTCTGCTTGCAATGGCATTGCCATAGTTTGGTTTGGACTTGCTGGGCTTACTAAACAACACAGTAAGTAGGCAGCTGTACAGGGTCCAAAGGCACGTCTGAAGCAGCTCACAGAGCCATTAGAAACCATGAGGTGGATGAGATGGTTGAGCCTGGGCTGGATGGGGCACCGCTGCCCAAGGTGTCCTCGCTCTGGCTGTGTACAGCCGCGGGCGGGGCGGTGCGCTGCCCCCCATCCCAGCCTTTCTTTGATGGCTCATTGTTTTAATTCTTCGACACTTTGACGCCTGCCACAATCCGCAATGTCTGCAAAGGGCAGCTCTGTGCCGCGGGGCGGCCAGCACAGCCCGTGTCACTCGGCTCCCCTGGTAAGAACTATGCCGCCGCCGCCGCCCGCTCCAATCGTAACGGCACATCCGTCAGGCTAGGGGCAAAGAGCAACTAGCTGCGGCAGCCCCAGGCAAACAGGAAGTGTGTAGGGGTGACCCGGAGGTGGTAGTCTTGTAAACAGGAAGTGACGCGTGGGTAACCAGGAATTCGATTATTGGGAAACAGGAAGTGATATACCAAACCAGAAGTAGCGTGTAGAGAAACAGGAAATGGCGTATGCATTAGCCGGAAGTAGTGCGGAATGAACTCAAACTAGCGTGTAATGACCTGGAAGCTCAGCGGCGCCAACCCCGGAAGTTTCGTGTTGCGTCGGTGCCATTTTGCGTCTCCATGGGCTCTTCGAAGAAGCACCGGGAGCGGGGGGAGACCGGGAGCCCCGGGGGCTCTGAGGAGCAGCAGCAGCAGCAGCAGCAACAACAACAACAGCTGCAGCCGCCGCCGCCCCCCACCGCCCCCTCTTCCTCCTCCCGGCACCGGGAGCACAAGAAGCACAAGCACCGGAGCGGCGGGTCCGGCGAGCGGCGAGGGAAGCGCAGCCGGAGCCGCGGGGAGCGGAGCAGCCGGAGGAGTGGGGGAGAGGAGGCGGCCGCGGCGGCACGGGGCAGTCATGGCCGGGCCGGGGACAGGGGCGCCCAGGAGTCCGAGGGGACCAGGCGGATCAAGCGGGAGAAGCGCGACGAGGGATACGAGGCAGGTCAGAGCCCGAGGAGTTTCGGGGAAGGGGCCTAAAGGGTAGAGGTGGTGGTTTGAGGGGGAGGGGTTTGGGGAGCCACTGGTGGCTAAGAGTGGAAGGGCTGAAGAGGTCAGACGGAAAGAAATAGGGGGTGCAGGAGGGGTATAGGTCAGAGTGGGGTGTGGCTATGAGATTTGGAGAGAGGAGCTATCGGGTGGGGGAGGGGGAGCGATTGATGTGGCTAATGAGCTAAGGGAAAGGACAGAGTTGATTAGTCTTGGTTAGTAGTGCTTTACAGTGCTTTGGAGGTTTAGAGCTGGCTATGCGGGGTTGAGTTGGCTATGAGGGTTTAGGGGGGGACTGGCTGCTAGGGGAGAAGTTATGGGAGCCCCGTGTTGGGAAGGGACTCAGTGAGGGATTAGAGAGCGTGTGGGTCCTTCTGTGTTCTGGCATTGGGTCATTAACTTTGGAGGTCAGAGGGCCTGAATTTGTTAGGGGCTAGAGATGAGGAGTTATAATCTCTGATAGGTGAGGGGGATGTGACATGTCTCATGGGTTGGAAGAAGAGGAAGCTGCAGGTGCTGTCCTGGAGGAGGCAGGGGCATGAGGTTTAGGGAAGGTTGACTTGCTGACTTATTGGGGGAGTTTGATGGAGAAGGGGAGTGAGAGATCAGAGTAAAGTAAGGAAGTAAGCTCATGGCCCATCCTGGGGAGTGAGCATGCATGTGCTTGTAATTGCTCATAAAGAAGTCATGAAAGGTTTTTTGGAGCAGATGAGGTCAAGACAGACCTGTTGTGAAGGGGCTTCCTTTGTTGATCATGAGACATCTATGTATAAAGTACCCTGAAAAGGTGTCTTAATATATAACTCTATACAATAACTGTTGTGGCCTGTGATTTGCATGAGTCACTTTCTGGCTGCATCTGTCTAGCACATCCTGTTTTATGGTACCATATTCTGTCATGACATGGTATCTAGCCATTGACCTCACTGACACTCCACAATAGTGTGAGCTGGAACCTGTTCTGTCTTGTCAACAGAATAACTAGCTTGGCTCCATCTGCGGGATCTTCATTCCAGCTAATGGGCAAGGCCAAAGGAACCAAGCTAAATTTTCCGGTCCCTGTAAGGTGTGTGTGTGTGTGTTCACAGCACTGTTCATTATAAAAAGCATATCTTAGCTGGGTGGTGGTCTCTGGCATGTGCTAAGCAGGAAATCAAACCAGTTGATCAGAGTGGACCCTTCTGGCCTTAAAATCTATGAAAACAAGGACTCTGCTACTTTTGTCTTGTTTACAAACATCTTCCTGACTTATCTCTAAACAGCTGCCAGCTCAAAGGCCAGCTCGGGGGATGCTTCTCTCAGCATTGAAGAGACCAAGTAAGTGAGATGCTATATCTAATGTAATTATGTGCCCTCCCTCCCCACCACTTCCCATTGTGTCCGAGCACCGAATGCATTTATTCCACCCTCTGAGGTTGGACGACACTTTTATCCCCGGTTTACAGGTGCAGAAATTGAGATACAGAAAGGGTAAGTGGCTTTAATTTTGTGTGTGGGAACTGTGGGCTCTGTAATTTATTTCTCTAATTAGTTGGCACTGAGAACCCCCTGGCTCTTTTGGGAATCTGGAAAGAAATGAATGGGGAGTTGGTCTGAGATGCACAAAGATGACTCAATCAGAAATCTTTGCAGTCCATCAGACATTGCTTAGGGCATGAACAAGGCTCTGCAATCCTGTCTGTCGTGCTGTTTGCTTGACTGTTTACCTTGTTGTGTTTCTGTAATCTTTTTTTATGAGGGAAGGCAGCATGGTCTAGTGGGCAGAGCACTGGACTAGGAACTTGAGAGATCTTGGGTCGCCTTGGCAGGAGCTGCCAGCAAAGCTCTCAGGGTCACTGGATGCACAAGCTTTCCCACTGTCAAGGTGTAGTCCCCAGGTAGGGGATTTGTATGCCTAATTTCCACTAATGAGAACTCGGCAGCTATGCCTCAGCCTTGGATTTTATCACTTGTGTTCCAGTGGTGTCCAGGAACCACAGTCAGGAACCAGCACCGCATTGGACTAGGTGCTGTGCAAACATAGAACAAAGCTTAGGTACTTATTTCCCTCCGCCCATTACTGTAGCTTCCTAATCATTGATGTATCTATCCTCACAACTCCCCTATGAGGTGGTGAAGTGATATTATCCCCATTTTACAGATTGGAAAACTGAGACACAGAGCGACTGACTTGTCCAGTGTCACACAGGACAGGGATGGAATTGAATCCAGGTGTCCTGAGTCCCACACTAATGTCTGAACCACTGGAGAATCTTTTCTCTGTGCTCTAAATGAGTCCTGCTCTTGTAGGCTGTGTATTTCTGATGGTTATGCCACATAACCCCATGTTTCTTCCTATCTGCAGTAAACTCCGAGCTAAACTTGGGCTGAAGCCTTTGGAAGTCAATGCCATCAAAAAGGGTAAGTTTGGCTTTCACGTTAATTACAACAAAAACCCAAACCACTTTGTACTTAAGGCTTTAACATCCCTTTGTAGGAATGGCACAAAAATGTGGGGTCTCTGGTATTTTGCCATCTTAGTGTTCCCCCTCTTTGATGTATTGCGCTGGGGGTCTTTGCTGGAGGGTCCTTGTTCCTGTGCCCCACCCCTCATCTCTCATCGGTTTCCTGCCATTGCAGGGCCCGTGGGTACTGGGGTCGCCCAAGTCTCTCCTGTTCCCTGCATGGGGCACATAAGTGTCTCCTGAGGACTGAAGCGTTTTGGTCTAGCAAGTTATTGGGTTCAATATAGGGGTATTTAGCTGAAATTCTCTGACATGTGCCTTACAGGAGGCCAGGCTAGATGACTAATGGTCCCTTCTGGCCTTAAACTTTTTGAACCCATTAAGTATTTTTCTCATTGCAGTAGAACCCAAGAAGCCCCAGTCATGGACCAAAACCCCATTGTGCTGGGCGCTGTACAAATAACACTGTTTTTGTGTGTACTTACCTGGCCCCTATCTCTGTAGCATTTGAGCCCCTCAGCCTTTAATGTATTTATCCACACAGCTCCTTGGAGAGGTAGACAATGCTAATACCCTGTTGTACAGATGAAGAAATGAAAGACAGAGGCCATGTCTGTGCTAGGAGCGCTATACCACCATAAAAATATCAGTATACTATGCCGGTGAAGCATGTGACTGAGTAGTACTGGCATTGCTCTGGTCTAGTAAGCCTATCTCCCCAAAACGAAACACCTCAAAGTGCAGATTTGTCTGTATAGCTACACCTACACTAAAGGCGGTTGCCTGCACAGCTCTTGTCAGTCACAAGTCACACCTAATCTGACCCCTGGCTGACAGAAGTCTGTAGTGTAGACATGGCCTAAGTGACTTGCCTGAGGTCACACAAGGGGTCTGTGACACAGCAGGGACTCGAACCCGGGTCTGTCCTTCAAAATGAGGTCTGGCTGAAACTCTCCACAGCTTCCATCTGAATTCTTCTCTTCATCAGGCATCAAGATGCTCTGGGTGGATTGTTCCAAGAACACTCAGTGTTGGCCTGGCAAACCCCTATGGAAGCCCGGAGGAGCAGGATTAAGGCAGTGCTCCATGATTTTGAAAATTCTGCCCTCTGCCAGCTGAGGGTCCTAGGGACTCCATCCCAGCATGCATTTCTGCACTAGGCATGGTGGCAGGACAAGCAGAACTGGAGGATGTAGGAGGGCTCAGTGGCTATAGCGCCCCTTCCTGGTAGAGAAGAGCAGGTCTTGGCAGTGGTGTTTATCAAGGCTGGTGGACACGGACAGACCCCGTGGTTCTCCTGGCCTCTCTGACGCCTAGGTTGCGCCATGTAGTGTCACCACATAGTGTCTGCATACGGACTGTCCTGGGCCAAGCTGCTGAAACATGCGGACCCCCTGCTGAGCAGCCCTTTAGAGCGTGGTGGTCTCCTTCCTCCCCGGACCCAACGTCTGCCAGTTCCCACTGCTGCTCCCTCCACAGGGAGCAGGGCTCTTGCTCTGGCCAAGGGGAAAAGACATCAGGCCCATCCCATGATCAGATGTGGTAAGACTCCCCCCATGCCCTCTCCCAGCTGATCAAGGCATTCAGTTGATGCCTGTGCTATTCTGTTCTCCAGCCAAGCACTAACAGGAGGAATGCAAGTGGCGAGGGGGGCAGTAACATATCCGTATATACTCATTCATTAGCCTGTTCGTTTATAAGCTGACCCTATATTTCAGGGGTTGGCCAACTTTGGCTTCCGGCCGTCAGGGTAAGCCGCTGGCGGGTTGGGATGTTTTGTTTACTTGGAGCGTCTGCAGGCATGGAGCCCCTCACCTCCCTGTGGCCGCAGTTCGTTATTCCCAGCCAATTGGGCTGAGGGGCTCCATGCCTGCAGATGCTCCAGGTAAACAAAATGACAATGTATTAGATATTCAGTTCAATGATTCCATAGAGTTTAAAATCGTCAAATTTTGGTGTAGACCCGTTTATAAGCCGACCCCTGCTCTTTGATGCGTCACTTTTTTACCAAAACTATTTGGCTTATGAACGAGTATATACTGTACTTGTCTGGCTCCTTCAGCTGCAGCTCCTCTGTCTTATGTGTTTTCCTCTGCAGAAGTGGGCAGTAAGGAGGACCCTGTGGCAGCTGAGGTGATCAACCCCATTGTGCTGAAGCAGAGGGAGGAGATCCGGGAGAAGCTAGCAGCAGCTAAGGAGAAGCGGCTTCTCAACCAGAAATTAGGGTAACCCCCCACCCTGTTTGCTTTGTCGGTGCTTGACCCCATTACTTTTGAGTGTGATGCAGTGTCTGCACGCACTGCCCCTTGCTCTGACCTCAAGCTTTATACAAATATAAGGATGTAACTGTTTGGCAACAGGAGTTGAACCTGGGATGTCTGGATCTAACAGCCTGGGCTAATGACCGCTTTGCTCAAGATGTGTCATTGAGAAGGGCACACATTTTTACTAGTGAGGCTAATTAACCCTTGGAACAACTGACCAAGGGCTGTGGGGGTTCTCTGTCACTGGTCGTGTTTAAATCAAGATTAGGTATTTTTCTAAGAGATCTGATCTAGTTCAACTAGGAATTACTTCAGGGCAGTCCTATGGCTTGTGTTATACTGTGGTCAGACCTGGGCCCTTCTGGTCAGAAGTAGCCTGCAGAACTCATTGACACAGGATATTAAAGTTGAGAATTTAGCTGGATTCCAAGAGGAATTGGATGTTTCAATGGAGAAGAAGAGTATACAGTGTAGTTAATACAGTCAGTTCTGGAATGGGGTAACTTAGTCACTGGGTAGCTTTAGTGACTGACGTAAGGTCAGGCAAGAAGTCTGATAGAG
Organism: Chrysemys picta bellii; assembly: GCF_011386835.1. Lineage (NCBI taxonomy): Eukaryota > Metazoa > Chordata > Testudines > Emydidae > Chrysemys > Chrysemys picta. Next base: position 30,201,243 of record NC_088797.1, on the reverse strand, counting down.
TTGGGAAAGGAACTTGGGTCTCCCAAGTCCTGGGCTAGTAACCTGACAACTGAACCATCCTTCCCTTCTCTCCTTCTTCCATCCCTCTCTAAAACATTGGCTCTGCATTGACCAGAATTTGAATCCAGGTCTCCCATGGGGCAGACACAAGAATTCTACCACTGAACTACCAATGCTTTTCCTGAGGACAGGGAATGCATTTGAGCTTCTGGTCATTTCAAGTATCCAAAGGGCTCCAGGGAGGAGGAGGAGGTGGTGGGGAGCTCTCCAAGGCAGAATAGCCTTCTTTCCTGCTAGCTTCTGCCTCTGTTCCCCCCCTTTCAGGAAAATCAAGTCTCTGGGAGAGGATGACCCCTGGCTGGATGACACAGCTGCCTGGATCGAGAGGAGCCGGAAGCTGCAGGTTGAGAAGGAGCTGGCTGAGAAGAGGGTTAGTATAGTCCTGGAGTCTCCGGAGCATCTGAGCTGCATGGGTGCCTCATTGGGAACACTAGCGCCATGTGTGACATGTACCCAGCTGCCCTTGTCTTCAGTCCAGTAGTAAAGCATGTTCAATCCTTATCCCAGCAGTTGGTGCCATCTGCCCTGCTCTCAGCTGTGCCAGCTCTCTGGTTGCCTCTGCGATAAGGAATTAAGGCTGTAATTTGCCGCGTATGGCAGAGTGTTGCATGGTGGCTGGTATTCTGGGCCGGCTGATGCGAGAGCAGACATTTGCTGGCCTGGTACTGCATGCAAGGGGGTGTTGTGTTGGACTGGGCCTGTGCTGATGGCTTGCTGTATGCTTTGGAAGTAATACTGTTCAGCTTAGCAGCTCCTATTGAGCTCTGAGCTTGCTACAGAGGTCGGAAGGTGTAGATAGCAGCCAGACTTAGCCCTTGTGTTGTTTAGATGTATTATGGTAGTGCCTACAGACCCCAGCCAGAAGGGGGCATCATGCCAGGCACTGTGCAGGTCCCCAACCAATATCAAGGAACCAGACGTAGAGAAAGTGATGCGGGTACAAATGGATTAAATGGCAAGTTTGGGCCAGGAGTTCTGGTTCTCTCCCCCACACATGCCTCTGTTCTGACCACTAGACCATGCTCAGTGGCTAATAGAAACCAGGAGTCCTAATGTCCCGCCCCCTAGCTCTAACCGCTAGACTCTACACCCTCTTAGTGCTGGGGAAGGAACGTATATGTCCTGGCTCCCAGCCATCCCCCCAACTTTTGGCCACTAGACCAGCAGTCCCCAAACTTTTGAGGGTCGCACCCTGCTGGGGCTGGAAGCAGGGCCACGGCTCAGGGGTTGGGGGGCAGATGGGTAAGGGAGCCAAGGCTGGGGGTGGGTCTGGGGCCAGGAATAAGACTGAGCTGGGGGTGAGAGCGGAGCCACAGCTGGGCTGTTGTGAGGGCCGGCAGCCGGGCCTGTGGCCAGGTGTGGCTCCGCTCTCGGCCTTGCCCCCAGCTTCGGCCCTGGGAACTGAGCCATGGCCGAGCTGGGGGCTGTCGTGGGGTTGGGATTGGAGCTGCGTCGAGGCTGGGGACGGGAGCTGGGGATGCGGCTGGGGTGGGACTGGAGCAGAGCGGGGAGGGGCTGAATGGCGTTCCCTCCTCGCCCTTGTGGAGGCTGGCCCACTTCCAGCCATGCCCTCTCTTTGAGGACCTCTGCACTAGACCCTATATCTTAATATGTCCTTTGTGACTGCGATTAATTTTAAAAGCATCAGAATTGTTTCTATTTTGTTAAATTCAGGCCAAACTCCTTGAAGAGATGGACCAGGAATTCGGCATCAGCAGTCTTGTCGAAGAGGAGTTTGGGCAGAAGAAGAAGGTGAGACCAACCTGGAGCTGCTGGCAGAGTGCAAATGCCTCAGCAGTGCCTAGGGACCAACCACGAGAAGGGCCCCATTGTACTAGACCCTGTACAAACAGAGTCCCTGCCCCGAGGAGCTTATACGCTAAATGGTGGGGACAGACACAGTTGGGGGAAAGGGGTAGAATGCAGAAGCAGAGTGAACCATGCCATGGCCACAAAGAGAATGATTGCTGTTCCTGGGAGGGGAAAGGAAATGGGGAGAGGGGGCAGGGTAGTGAGGGTAGGAGGGGAAGCTGTGGAGCAAGTCTGAAGTGAAGAGACAGAAGGGAGCAGGGTGGAGCAAACCCCCGTCAGTGCAGGGCAGAGAAGTTCCTTCAAATCAGTACAAAATAGTGTATTATGGTCTGAGCGTCAGCTGACTCTGCTCCTTCCAGTTTGTCTCTGGCTGGCTTCTCCCTGCAGTTTCTCTCCCTGTAGCATACATGGCTGATGGGTGGGGAGTGCTGCATGGATCCTAGTGCCCCCGGAGAAAGAAGGGGTCTCCCCTGTACACGTCTGGAGTGTGCTGGGATGGAGGTCTGGCCATGTTTGCTTATTGAAGATGCAGTAGTATTGATGTCTCCATTCTCACAATGGCTTTTCTGGAGACTATCCAGGACTCCGTGTGCTATGGCCCTGATCCAGGCCAGCGTCGCTCCCTTACCTCAGTGCAACTCTGTCGATTTCACTAGTGTTGCAGTTACTCTAGAGTGAACTGGACTGTGAGTGCTGCAGCGGTGGCTTCCCCATGCAGCCTAGCATTGCTTTAGGGTAGAAACTGCAAGTCCCCCAATTCCAGGCATCTGATCTGAAACCTGCTTCTCTAGCCTCTGTACAAAGCTGAAACCATACAGTGCTTGGCCGCTGGCTCTTGTGTCCAGTTCTGGTGTGCACAGATCCAGAAGGACATTGATGAACCAGAGAGGGTGCAGAGAAGAGCCACGAGCTTTATTAAAGGATTGGAACCTTGTCTTAGAGTGAGACACACCTGAAGCTCAGTCTAGTTAACTTAACAAAAAAATTAACAAAAAGTAGCAGTTTGATCCCAGTCTAAGGACCTAAGTAGGGGACAGAAATTTGTCTGGTAGGTTGAAGAGCCCTCCATTATCAAAGATTTGACAAGCCAATGGCTGGAAGCTGAAGCTAGACAAATTCAGACTAGAAATAAGCAATTTTTCCCCCAGTTAATTGTTGGAAGAACTTCAAGGGCTGTGGTGGATTCTCCATCACTGGCAATTTTTATATCAAGGTTGGATGTTTTTCTAGCAGATCTGCTCTGGTTCAACCTGGAATTAACTCAGGGCTGTCATATGGCCTGGGTTTTACAGGAGGTCAGACGAGATGATCACAGTGGTCTCTTCTGGCTCTATAATCTATGACTCTACTGTCCACTGGGGGATGGGTGGCTGTGCCTGAGTTCTGGCTTGGGGGACCATTTGCGCTTTCTCCTCTCAAGCTGACTTCCTGCAGCCTGATGCTCTCCTATTGGATCTTCCTCTATCTCCAGGATCACTACAGCTCCCGGGATCTGCAGGGCCTGACAGTGGAACACACCATCGATTCCTTCGAGGAAGGAAAGACCGTTATTCTGACCCTCAAAGACAAAGGTAACCAAAGGGACTTCCCTTGCACCCCTCAGCGTGGAAGTGGGGTAATGATCATGCTGTCTGTATTGGGACGACATGGCTACCACTAGGGCCTTCCCCACTCCCTGCTATAAGATCTGAGTTTGTTTTCTGGCCTGCCTGTACAAATCCCTGAAAAAAGAACTGTTAGTGGAATTGCTCACAGGTTCTACACACAGATTATGTACTGGTAGAATTGGGTGGGTGGGTGGGTGTGATATCAACCAATACAGTTATACCAGGTGCTGCATAGACCCTGCCCTCAAGTAGTCCCTGCCTCAGAGCTCACAGTGTAAACAGGCAAAGGGTGGGAGGGGAAACAGGCACGGAGAGGGAAAGGGCCTTGGCCAAGGTCACCTGGCAGGGATTAGAACCCAAATATCTAACTCGCAATCCAGTGCCCTGCCCGCTAGGCCGCACTGCCTCTATTCACTGAATGGAGATAATGGTGGATATTCTGGAGTCTGGGCAGCAAGGGGCAGGTTTTGTACAGGTTTCAGAAGGCAGGACTCCATCAAACTCGGTGTTACACTCACTGTGCAAGAAGCCCTTTGGCTGGGGAATGCATTTATCAGCATACTATTCCTGCCGCCAGTACAGCAGGTGCTGAGCCACTAATGATTCGCTGCAGTTTCCTATAATCGTACTAGAAGTGGGAGGGAGTGAGACCCAGTGGCTAGAGCAGGATGACTGGAAAGTCAGGAGATACTTAGACCGGCAGCTCTCTGTTTGTACAGTGCCTAGCACAGGGGTCCTGATCAGTGACTAGAGCTCCTGGGCACTACCATGGGTGCTGCCACTGACTGAACTCTGGCAAGTCGCTTAGATGTGTTGGGCCTCGGTTTCCCTCTTTGGAGCCTCTCTGGGGCGTGGTGCAGGATTAAATGCCAGATGTAAAGCACTTTGCAAGCTAAAGGAGAGGGAAGTGGTGATGTTGTTACCGACTCTTGTTCCTGCTGGCCAGTAACGGGCCATGGTCGTTAGCTGTAGCGCTGAGAGCACTGTGGCTGGGGCCTAGCCGGGGCTGTAAAGTGATGGTGATGGTGTCTTGTCCCCCAGGCGTCCTGCAGGAGGAGGACGATGTCCTGGTGAACGTCAATATAGTGGACAAGGAGAAAGCGAAGAAGAACGTGGAGCTGCGGAAGAAGAAGCCAGAGTACAGGCCCTATGAGGAGGAGGAGAGCGTGGATGACATGGCCATTGTAAGGGCAGCATGGGGATAAGGGCAGGCTACACTGGTTTTCAGGCCTCCTCCTGTAGTTTAAAATGGGCCCAGGTCCGTGTGTGTGTGTCCGTGTCCGGAGTCATTGGGCTAAAGGTAGCCATGAAATGTGGTCATAGGTGACCTAAAGCCACCTCCTATAATCAAGCTACTAGGAAACCCTCCCCCCATGATTGGTGGCTGTGACTTAACACTATTCTCTAACCTACTTCAATCCAGGCCCATGGGCATCAGGGTTCTCGGGTTACAGCAGTACGGTGGCTTTAAAGGGCCATGCCATTAGCGTGCAGAGCATTTCCTGGCCTGCCTGGGAAGAGTCCTTCATGTAGGTTAGTCTGAGTGCTGACCTATTCAGTGGTTGCATTCCTGGCTGGCAATGGAGGCCAGGATTATGGACTAGCTTTGTCCATAGGGATTGTCGTTCAAACCCTGATCCTGAGAGGTGTGGAGCATCTGTATGGGGTGGGGAAGGGCATTGTAGTCAGTGCTGTGACTAGTCTTTGCCCAACAGTCGGGCGTAGGGGCTGCCACTGCAGGCTCTGTGATCTGCCTCATGGCTGAGATCAGGGGGCAGGGGCCCCCAGTGGTGGCAGGCAATGCTCCAAACATGGAATAAGCTAAATAGTGCTCTCTTAATAGCCTCAAATCCAGACTGGAGGCCTTACTGGGAGAGGCTTTCGCCAAACACCAGATTTTGGGCTCAATCCAGGGGGAACTGGATGAAACTGTCTGGCCTGTGATAGACAGGAAGTCAGAGTAGATGCTCTAATGGTCCCTTCTGGACTTAAACTCTATGGATGTATGAAAAGCGGAGAGGTGCCATGGTTTGTTTAAGCGGGGGTGGGTTGCTTGTGGGATTGGAAGCAGTATAGCTAACCAGACCAAGGAAGGCAGAGGACATGAATTGGGGGCATGGGAGGGAGTTACAGGAAACAGCCAATCAGCAAAGGACAGGACATACCGAGTGGAAGCCAGAATGAGCAGTGATGGGGAAGACCTGGGCAGCTCATGAGCCGCAAACCCTGGCATTCTGATTCCCCTCTTGTGTTCCTGCTGGAATGCCTTGTGCTGCCTGACCCTGGAGGGTTGGCTGCTGGGGGGAGGTCTCTGTGCTGGAGGCTCACATGCTGTCTCCCCCCACCCCCAGTACAAGCACAAGAACGTCCTGTCCAAGTATGACGAGGAGATCGAAGGGGAGAAGAAGAAATCCTTCAAGCTGGACTCGGGTGGCATGGCAGATGGCTCATGGGAGCGGGAGCTGCAGCAAGTCCGCGATAGTCTGCGCAGCCAGGCCCAGAGCCTAGACATGCCTGGTCTGCACCTGGCCTCGGAGTACTTCACCCCAGAGGAGATGGTAAGAAGGCCTCCTACACTAGCACCTGCTCCTCATTTATTCCAGGATCCAGCTCCCTACCGCAGTAGTGGGATGCGGGGCGAGCCAGGCTCTAACTTGGTCCACAGAATCCTCTGTAGTTGCCAGGCTGATGGGCTTTGCCCAGATGCTCAGGGTCCAGCTGATGGCCAGATCTGGGATTGGGAAGGAATTAGACCAAGGTCAGATTGGCAGGGACCTTAAGGGTTTTCATCTCCTTTGCAGCATGGGGCAGGGATCATCTGCTGGGCATGTCTTACCTCATCTATTCCGTGATGATGCAGGGGCCTTGGGCAGTGGAAGCCCCTTGGTCTTTCCTACTCTGTGTGGGGTTCACAACAGATTAGTCTCCTGAGGGATGAAATGTTATAGTCTAAAGTCTTTTGGTTTAATTTGGGGGAACTGGGTGAAATTCCCTGGTGGTGCTGTACAAAGCCCAGACTAGATAATCTTTAAACTCTGTGAAGCTGTGTCTAATGCTGTTATGTCTGTTACAGTAGCACCTGGAGGGGGATTGTATCCTGGGTGCTGCAAAGCACCTGACTGAGATCAGGACCCCACTGTGCACCAGGCAACGCACAGAGCCCCCAAACTGAGATCAGGACCCCCTCTCATGCACAGAGAGACAGTCCCTGCCCCAGAGAGCTTAGTCTGATTAGACAAAAGATAGGGCTGAGGCATAGAGGAGATGGGACTGACCCCAAGATTAGCGGCAGAGCTGGGACTAGAACCCAGGAGTCCTGGCTCCTAATCCCAAGATGGTGCTGCCTCCCATACACGGAGAACATTTGCAATGCGGGGTTGGATACTGACCTCGTCTCACAAGACCAGACTCCCTGTGGCCTTGCGGGGACTGGAATGGAGAGCTGGGTTCTAGCCACCCCCTGGCCTGGTGGGTTAAAGGCAGTCCCATGTCCCAGTTGCTCATGTGTGTGTGTGTTAAGGGGTGGCGCCACAGGCCATGCGCCTGCACTTGTGGTTCTAGGTACAGATGCGGGGGGGGGGGGGGGGGAGTGGGGGGTGGTGCAGAGCCCCAGGTGCTTCTGGGTAGATGTGTGAGGGGGTGGTTGGCAAGGTGCTGGGCTCTGGGTGCTCATGGGGATTGGGGACAAAGTGCCACACACCAGGCCAGGACCCTGCTGTGTGGATGAGGGATAGGGGCTGTGCCTCACTGACTCGTCTGGTCTCTCCCTGCAGAACATCACCTTCAAGAAGACCAAACGGCGGGTGAAGAAGCTGCGGAAGAAGGAGAAGCCAGTGAAAGCTGATGATCTGCTGCCCCTGGGCAATGAGACAAAGCAGAGCGACTTTGGCTCCCGGTAACCCGGGGGGGGGGGGGGGGCAGGCATGGGAGTCTAGTCCTGTGGGTGGAGAGACCAAGAGGGTTGTGGGGGATTGGCTCATGTGCTAACCAACTTCTCTCTCCCCACAGGTTACGGGGCCGAGGGAGGAGGGCTCACAGGAAGAAGGAGGAGGAGGAAGAGGAGGAAGGGGACATGGAACAGAATGTGAACCAGCCTGCAGACCTGCCATCCCAGTCAGATGACACCCGGGTAGAGAACATGGAAATCAGCAGCGATGGTGAGGGGCTGGGAGCCAGGATTCCAGGGTTCTTTCCACTACTCTAGGAGGAGAGTGGGGTCTAGTGGGTTACAGGAGTGTTTCTCAACAACCAGTCTGTGGACTGATGCTGGTCCCTGAGATCCCCCTGACAGTTTAGGAAGGCAGCAAAGCCGGTCCCTGGTATCAAAAAAGTTGAGGAGCACTGGTTAGTGTGTCAGGGGCCCTGGGAGCCTTACTTCTTACCCAAAGCTTCCAGTGTCTGGCCTGATGCTCCACCCTATTGAAGCAAAGACCCCTTGGGATACTTGTTGCTGATTCCCTCCCCATGTTTCTTTCCCTGCAGAGGAGGCTGAGAAGGTGTCCAAATCCCCAGTTGCCCTGGAGGAGGACGAGGCGGAGCAGGAGCTGCAGAAGCAGCTGGAGAAGGGCCGTAAACTCCGGCAGATGCAGCAACTGAAGGAGAGTGGGGAGAAGGTGAGGAGGCCTGGTCTCTGGGGGGAATCAGGGTGGGGGGTTTTGATATTGGTCTGGGAGGCCGTCTGAGCCTTATAACCATATTGAATAGAATGGAATCAGAGAGAGAGCCCAGGAATCCTGGCTCCTAGTGTGGGAACCCAGGAATCATTAACCCCTAGACCCCACTTTTCTCCCAGAGCCAGGGAGAGGATCCTGGGGTCACCCTGTTCTATGGATGGATGCATTTGGCCTCCACTGCTCCTTGATTGAACCGCCCACCCCAGAACAGAGCGTGTGGTGCCCAGTCACACCCTTCCCCTGAACACAGGTCCAGCTGCCCTGCTGGGGCTGCCCTGATTCTGGGGGCTCCTAGTGATCCTTGATTCAGCGCGTGAGCCCCCAGCCTTGTTAGCACCCAGCTGCTGTCTAACCCAGCCCTCTTGCTCCCAAAGCAGGTCATTGAGATCGTCAAGAAACTGGAGACGCGCCGTAGCCGGGAGGATGACGAGGAGCTAGAGAGGAAAGGAGCAATAGTCTTCAATGCCACCTCGGAGTTCTGCCGCACACTGGGCGAGATCCCCACTTATGGGCTGGCCGGCAACCGTGAGGACCAGGAGGAGCTCATGGTGCGGCTTCCTGGGGATTCTTCCCACCCCTTTTCCCCAGAGTGGACTGGGCTGGAAGACACTTGCCCCAGATGGAGGGGCATCAGCAGAACTAGCAGGAGCAGAGGGCTGTGGGTCAGAATTATGGGACACTGCCAGTGTGTGGCGGGGGAGAAGAGCCCAGGACTGCAATAGCAGCGGTCTGTGGGTTGAGACTGATCGGCACCAGCACAGCTGGGTGGGTTTGAGGAGAGTCCAGGGCTGGGATAGTAGTGGTTGGGGGTTGATTCAGATATGTTGCCATGGTGCCTTACAGGAGTTTTGGTCCAGGTGTCTCATGCTCCCATTTTCCTTTATGGGCGGGCTTCCTGGACAGACTAAAGTTTACATCCTACACCATGGTCTTTCCTCTGGTGCAGAACAGCACTACATCATTGGAGTCTTTGGCCATGGGGCATCCTGGGAGATGTAGTCTGGCCTATAAAGGGAAATGGGCATGTGAAGCAACCAAACTACCACTCCCAGGAGGCACTGCGGTGGCAGAAGTGCTTCTGTTTTGGGGCTCTGGGCTCTAGCTGGGGGCAAATGTTCTGCAGTGATCCTAGCCCCACTAAGCCACGCAGCTGGGGTGTCCCCATGCTGATGCCCCGGATGGCCTCTCTTCTGCTTTCAGGACTTTGAACGGGATGATGAGAGGTCAGGAAATGGAGGGTCAGACTCCGATGGCGAAGAGAACATCGGCTGGAGCACGGTCAACCTAGATGAGGAGAAACAGCAGCAGGATGTGAGTACAATTGGGGAAGGGGTATGTGGGTGGGGATAGGAGTCACTGCATTCATAGCTTCCCCCAACTCACACCCCAGTATAACACAATGAACCCTGAGGGGCTGCAAGTCAGGATTGAGGGGCACTGCAGAGCTGTGGGAGTGGAGCCCAAGGCTGGCATTGCAGGGGACTCTAAACAGATGGGTCCAAAGCCCTGAACCTGTCTCCTCCCTTTGCAGTTCTCAGCATCCTCCACCACCATTCTGGACGAGGAGCCCATAGTGAACCGGGGCCTAGCTGCTGCCCTCTTGCTTTGCCAGAACAAAGGTAAGTGGGGAACTCAGGATGAGCCCCTGTCCCAGAATCCTCTTGGGTTCCCATGCTTACCTGTTGTGCTCCCAGTCCTGGCTCCCTGTTCACGACAGGGCTGGACTCCTCATTGCCTCTCTGAAAACCCTCCCTGGTACTTAGTGACTGGAGTGAACTTTGTTTAATTTGTAGTAAGGCAGGATCTACAGAGATTGCAGCCCCTGTCGCTGGGCACTGAACAGTCAGTGAGGCAGTCCCAACAAAGGGTGGGAGGGGGACAGAGCCCTTGAGAGGGGAACTGATGTGCCCAAGGTGTGTCATAGCTAGGAACAGAGCCTAGGAGTCCTGAGTCCCAGTCTACTGCCCTGCCCATTAGTCCATGCTGCCCCTGAAAGTCCCTTTCTCCCTGTGTGATCCAGCAGCTCTGAGATCTCTGGGGCTGGTGTTTGGGGGGGGGGAGCTTCCCAGAGCACTCACTGCCCTTGGGCAGGGCCTGATCCATGCCTCTTCTGTTCACTGCAGGCCTGCTGGAGACGACAGTGCAGAAGGTGGCCAGGGTGAAGGCCCCCAACAAGTCACTGCCCTCAGCTGTGTACTGCATCGAGGATAAGATGTAAGTGGCCTTGTGGGGCAGGCAAAGCCCCGGGGTAGATCATCAGTAGCTGGAGTCGGATCTGTCACCTCTGGGTCTTGGCGCCTGGGCCTCTTGCCTGAGCTAAAGCCCCACTGTGCTAGCCATGGCTGTAGCACTTGCCACCACGAGAGCGGCCTGGAGTGGGTGCCACAAGATCTGCTGCCAGAATAGGTGCTGTCAGTGCCCTGCCCCATGGCTGGTTTCCCCAACCCCAGAAGAATGCCCATGGTCTCACAGTGGAGACTGGCAATAAGGGGGCAGTTATTGTGCTGGTGGTTTGGGTGATGTGGACACTGGTCATGCACCCCCAGTAACACCCATTCCCCCCCTTTATCGTAGACCTGGGCCCAAGTCTCATGCCATTGAAAGGCCCCTGAGTGCCAGGGGATCATTAGTGGCCAAGGGCTAAAAACCCTGATTTTGGCATCTCGTTCAAGACAGCATCCCCTAGCACCACACTGGGATCAGCAGTGACTGCAGGGAGAACACTCCTCCCCCCCCCTCCCCTCCCCAAACTAACCTTCGGGGTTGGGCTCCTGCAGGGCCATTGATGACAAGTACAGCCGGCGGGAGGAGTACCGGGGCTTCACCCAGGACTTCAAGGAGAAGGATGGCTACAAGCCTGATGTCAAGATTGAATATGTGGACGAGACGGGTCGCAAGCTGACACCAAAGGAGGTAGTGGGAAGGGACATGTGGGGCGTGAGCCAGGGGAGGGGAGGGGCAGCGGTGATGCAGCCATGTCTCTCCCCTCCATTCCCCCCCATGGGGAGCGACTGTGATGGTGAAAGGAGGCTGTTTCTCAGGGGGTGGGAAGGTTGGTTGGGAGCTGTGATGGTGAAGGGGGAGTTCTGTGGCAGGGATCCCCTGCTCTCCCTGCTGCCACAGACAGATGGGGAAGGGCGTTGGGGGTTCCCCAGCCCTCGTGCTGTGTTGAGTGGGTGGCAGGAGGCCCCCGGGTGGGGCTGACAGTCAGTGCTGACCCCCACTCTGTGTGCTCTCTCCCCAGGCCTTCCGGCAGCTCTCTCACCGCTTCCATGGGAAGGGCTCCGGGAAGATGAAGACAGAGAGGAGGATGAAGAAGTTGGATGAGGAGGCGGTGAGTGGGTGACATGGCTGGAGCTCCCCATGGGCAGAGCCTTCAGGATGCTGCAAGAGGGGCGGCTGTGGGGGCAGGTCTAGCTTCATCCTGTTGGCCAAGCGGTCAGGCATGGATGGGAAACCTGAGGAGGGCCTAGGGGGACACAGGAGCAGCACAGGGTGGTCAGCGCTCCCATTGTGGTCAGCGCTGTCTCCAGTGCCTCACTAGGGGGCGCTGTGCTGCTGCTTCTGCATCAGAAAAGTGCTGATTATTTGCAGTCATCAATAGTTTTGCTCCGTCCTTAGTCAGGCTGTTAAGCCTGGGCTCCTGGCCAAATCCCTCTTTAAGTTAACTGTCTCCTCTAAACAGCAGGGGGCATTAAACTGGACTAGGGGAGTTTTTCCTTTGCTGTATGATGGCCTGGGAACAGCCCCTACACCCCCCTGGTGGCTGTGTCCCAGCACTGGGTGCGGATCCCGGGGTGCAGGTGGGATGGGATGGGCTGGGCTGGTAGCCTGGGCTCACAGTTGAGCTGGTGAAAGTCTGCAGGGGGCTGTACTGACTCAGGCTCTTCTCTCCCCCCCTAAGCTGCTGAAGAAGATGAGCTCCAGCGACACACCCCTGGGCACGGTGGCACTGCTGCAGGAGAAGCAGAAGGCCCAGAAGACGCCTTACATTGTGCTGAGCGGCAGCGGCAAGAGCATGAACGCGTAAGTACCCCGTCCTCCCACTTGTCATGGGGTTGGTCTGTCTGACCTCGCCGGTGTTGGGAAGCCAGGGCCTGGGGCCTAAAATCCCCAGGCAGGTGGTTGGGAAGGGAGTATTGGGAGAACCATGCCCTAGTCTAATGGGGCTAATCTAGGAGTGCACGGCCTCTTTTGTAGCCAGTACCCCTGTTAGGAATGACCCCTTCCCCCTGCCTTGAGTGCTCCTGGGAAGCATCCCCTGGATCCTGGGCCTTCACTCATGTCCCCTCTCTCCTTGCTTCAACAGAAACACCATCACCAAGTGAACTGCCAGCACTGATCCTGGAAGCAGATGCCGCCTGCCTGTCAGTTCCCATCTGGTCTGACCATGTGCATCCTGGGTTCTGAGGGTGGAGAGTCTCTACTCTCCTGGGGAAAATGGTCCAGTCCTGCCCTCCTCTCACCATATACCTACAAGTTGTGAAGTCAAGGTGGGAGGACCTCCCATGGTAGTGCTCCCTCTAGTGGCTTCCACCTCTCAGCATCTGCTGGAGTAGTGTCACTCTGCCCTGTGCCACAGAGGGGACTCCTGCCTGTGCCCAAGTAAGATGCTGGGGTGCAGTTTGTTAAACTCTCCCTTCAACTCTTGATGTCTTGGATGCAAAACAGGCTGACCTGCCCTCGCCCCCACAGGCAGGGGCAGGGCTGTGTATATAGTTGAGAAGCTGTGACTCTTGGCACCAAAACCTTGTTTTTGTATTGATGTCAAACCAAATCACTCATTAAAAGCACCAATTCCTGTCTGGGAGCTGGGCCCTGTTCTTGCCTGTCTGGAGATGCTAGTTCCTAGGGTGTGAGTCTGTAAGCCTGGGGGACAGGGCCTGGCTCTTGCTGTGTTTGTACAGCACCCTGCCCCATGACTGAGGCTCCCAAGTACTATCCAGACCAACTTCCTAGTCCCAGGGAGGCCTGACCTGTCTCTGCCAAACATCTAGTTCTATTGAACAGGGTGACTGTGCTGTACTGCTCACCAGCATTGCAGTGGGGGGAGGCGTGTCTCGGCTGGAGGAGCAGCCATGGGCTGTTAGCTATATCCTCACTCTGCACAGATCAGTGTGGATAGCAGTGAGTTCGACCTGCCACCCCCTGCAGCCCAGAACCTGCCCCTGCGTACCACCTGGCCCGGGACCAGGCTGCTCATTCTTGTGCAGTTTCAAATCAACCCGACTGGCTGCCTGTGGGAAAGTCTTTATTGAATAAGGCAGAGGGGAGACAGCTTATTACACAGCCATAGTGTCTAGGACAGACAGCACCCAGTGCTTTGCCCAAGGAGCCTGCATTAGAGCAGAGGGCACAGTCCAGTCCCCCGTTAAAAGGGGCTAAGGGATGCTGACGCTGGGCTGCTCCATCTTCGATGAGGCCTCCCAGCTGCTATAACTTTACTCCTCCCCAGCCCCTCTTTACAGCTTCAAGCAGCACTGCTGCCTAGAACCCCATTTCCCTCTGCCCCAAGGAGCAGTGCCACTCTTTCCCCCCGAGTCGGCTGGGTGAACAGTGAAATAACCGTGCATTAGGCACAACAGGCCCAGCACCTTCATCTCTAGTGAGCTGGATGCTGCAGCAACTCATGGCTCAGACAGTAGAGGTGATGGAGGGAAGAAATGTGTCCCCAGCAGGGGGCAGCACTGAGGCAGTTCCAAGCCAGCTGGAGCATTCCCCAGGCTGGTGGATGTGAGTTCAGGCCCCAGAAAGCAGTCTCCTTCCTGCTGGATCAGGCTCCTCCTGCATGAGGTGTTTAGGAGGCTAGATCAGCTTTCCTGCCCTGGGTCGCTATTTTTCTTCCTCATCCTGGTCACTGGCCACTGCTGCCGCCTCCTCCTCACTGTCGTCCTCGCTCTCTGTGCAGCCGTAGCGCAGTCTGTTCGTGTTCACAAACAGGTCACTGTCATCGTCAGAGTCCTCTTCCCCAGAGGAGCGGGCAGCCGTTTGCTCCCCTTCCCTGCTGCAGAAAGGGGTGGCTGTCAGTTCTAGGCCTGTGGCCCTAGCCGTCACCTGGCTTCCTCCTTGGGGCAGCTGCCCCCTGATAGGGGCACTAGCCTAAGACTGGAGACCTGGGTTACTTAGGACTGGAAGGGACCTTCTGGACCAGTTAGCCCCATCCCCGCTATCGCAGCCACCCCGTCATAGAATCCCAGACAGACCCTTATCCAGTTTCCTCTGTAAACTCATTGGGCTATTTGCCCCCATCTCCTGGGGAGGCTGTTCCAGAACCTCCCTCATAGGGAGGAAATGTAATTTCCAGTCTAATTTATTCCTGGACAGTTAAGCAGCCATCCCCCTCCTTTCCCACTCACCTGGCCTCAGAGCTGGGCTGACTTTCTGCAGTGTCAGAGAAGGCCTCAGGCCTGTGGGGGGGAAAAGGCATGAGATGATAGAACAGCCCTGGCTTTGAGACAATGGCTCTGACATTTCCCTTCTAGGGAGGACTGCAGGGAATGGGATATGGGGCCTTTCCTCTCCACTCCAGCCCCTGCCCAGGGCATGGGACTGCTTCAGCCAACACAGCCCCTGCTGTGCAAAAGGGGCCACTAGTAACCCCAGCACAGACTGATTTTCCCACCAACGCAATCGACAGACAAACTACTTTGCATCAAAACCCAAACTGGTGGCAAAACCTCATTTGACAGTTTTTCCCAGTTTTTCAGTTAAACTAGAACCTGAGACTTGGTTTTGGCCAAGTTAGTTTTCAAAAGTTTTGTAGAGGGAAACTTCCTTTACTCCATCCCTACCTCCCTCATGTTAAGGAGTCCTAGGTCAGGTGGCCAGAAAAGGGATCATCTAATCTGACTCCTGTACAACAGGCTCTAGGACTGCTCTGAATTAATTTCTATTCAAACTACATCAAGTCTTTCCAAATCACCTCTGAGCTGGATTTAAAAACTGTCAGCACTGTTGAATCCACCACAGCCTTTGGTCAGTTGTTCCAATGAACCCTCTGCTTTCCAATCTGCATGTGTCTAACTTCAATTTCCAACCATTGGCTCTTGTTCAATGTTTGTCTGTTAGATTGTAGAGCCTATTGTCAAATGTCTGTTCCCCCTGCAGGTACATATAGATGGGGCTCAAGTCACCCCTTAAGCTAAGATTGAGCTCTGGAGTCTGTCACCAATCCTTATATTCTTGTGGCTCTTCTCTGCCCCCTCCAATTTATCAACATTCTTCTTGAGACAAGATCACAGCAGCCCCAAACTGATTATAAACAGCATCTGCTGCCAAAGCAACGGGCCCCCTGCTGGAGAACTACCACCCCATCTGCATCCAATGCCCATGGAGCTAACTGCTCTGCTTCTATTCCTACAGCTCACGAGTGGTGGGAATCAACCCTAGGCTCAGAACTGAAGCCCAAATTGAGCAGTGAAGGAAACTAGTCCTTGGAACAGCTTATCCAGGGCTGGGGTGGATTCTCCATTAGGGTGGTCTAGGGCCACTAGCCCAGCATGGGGCAGAGCAGGGTCCAGTTCCTGGTTCTGCTACTGCCCTTGGACGAGTTGCTGTGTGTATCTTGTGCCTCAGTTTCCTCATCTGTAAAACGGGGCTAATCCTTCCTTACTGGGCAGGGCTGTGAGGAGAAATTCCACAGCAAGAGGCACTGGGATTCCATGCTGAGTGTCATGAGTAAATCTATGCCAGGGAGGCTGGGAGCTTTCTAGATTCCCCAAGACTGGCCCACTTGCTTCAGAGGGGGGAAGATGTCCTGCAGGCTCCTCTTCCTACAAGATGGACCTTGCTCTTGACAGCCCAGGCAGGGCTGGTGACACCTGGGCACTGCTGAGGGGAAGCAGCAAGGCTCAGGGAGGGATGTAAAGAGCAGAAGGGACCAGATGATGAAATCTCAGCTTCAGGAGGGACACTCAGGCCTGGGCCAATCCCCAATAACTCTTTTCTCCAGCACCTTGGTGCTAGAGGGGCAAGAGCAGGGAGTCTGGGAGCTCATGGCTCATCACACACACACACGCATCCTCCCCCACGCCTCCAACTCCTACCAGAGCCCTTCTTTCTTTAGGTACCGCACATGGTCCTTGTACAACACAAAGTTGATCTCAGCCTTCACCTTCTCGCCCTCTTCGATGGGGTCCACCAGCAGAAAGTCACCTGCAATGATAGAGGGACAGAGTGGGGAGTTTGGCTGGTTTAGGAGATGGGGAATGGGATACAGAGCCTTTCCCCTCTAGGGAGTGCCAGCTCTCATCTAGCCCCAGAATGGGGGGACTGGTGGGCAGGGAATGGGACACAGAGCTGCTTCTTCCTCTTTTGGGGTGAGGATTCCAATCTGTGCCCACGGGAGGTGGGATATGGGGCCTTTCCCCTCAAGAGGTGCCATGAACCCAGCTGCACTGTACTCACCTCGTTTGATCCAGATGTTCTTGCGGAATTTTGTGGGCATGCTCACTAAGAATCTAGTCCCTTCGGCTGTTTCCACCTCATGGAGGTTGTTTCCTGGGGTCCCCAGGACCTGGCAGAAGGAACAAAGGGGATTAACCACAGAAGCTGCTTCCCGAGGGAGTGGATTTTCCAGCACTGAGCACCTACAGATTAGGGCTTGTCTCAAAGTGATGCTCTAGCTCAACCACCAGAGCTGGGCTGCATGCAGGAATGGCTGTGGGGGGGGGTATTCCATGGCCTGACTTATGCAGGAGTTCAGACTAGATGATCAGACTCCAATTTTGGCCTTGAAATCTTCTGCCCAGGTAGGGTTTTCAGATGGCTCACACTCCACCTGGTCTGCTTACCCAGCAAGACAATGACTGGCTGAAGCCCTGAAGCATGAGATTGGACTGCAGTTGCCTTCAGCCAGCATGAAGGGATTTTCTTCCCCAATGCACAATTGGACAGATATATTCGGGGGTTTTCTTGCCTTCCTCTGAAGCAAGGAGCTCACCAGTGCTCAAGGGATATGATGGCAGGGAAGTGCTGAGATGAGACATGCCCAGATGCTCCCCGCAAGCAACCCACACCCCATGCTGCAAAGGAAAGTGAAAACCCCCAAGGTCCCAGTGGAGCCCAGCTAAGCAGGGTTGCTCCCTCTCTCACCCGGACAATCTGCTGTTGAGGAGATGGCACCACGTATTCCTCCAACACCTCTTTCACCACATGCTTGCGTTTGGTTGCTTGGGACATCCTGGTGCGTTAGCCCTCAGGGACAGGATCCCTGCTGGGCGGGTGAAGTGCTGAATGGCTGGAAGGCACACGTGCTCTGGAAGGCTATAAGGAGAGAAGGAACAGTAGAGAGAGAAGATTCTTGTTGCGTCTTCCCAACATCAAATAAGCTTCTAAAGGCAAAGAGTTCCCCAGTGAGAAGGGCACTGGGCTGGGAGCCAGGAAATCTGGGTTCTGTTGCAAGCTCTGTTGCTGACTTTGGGCAAGTCCTTTTACCACTCAGTGCCTCAGTTTTCCCTCCCCCCCTCACAGACCCTTTGTCTAGATAGAGTACAAGCTCTTTGGGGCAGGGACTGCTTCTCACTAAGTGTCTGTGTACCGCCAGGCATGATGGCATCAGGGTCTGTACAGCACCCAGTACCATGTGTAGGCACAGAGTGCCTGCCAGCCACTTAACTGAGATCAAGGCCCCATTGTGTCAGGCACTGCATAGACACAAAGTGAGAGACAGTCCCTGCACTGAGGAGCTTGCAGTCTAAATAGACAAAGGGCAGGAGAAAATGAGGCACAGCGAGAAGGGTTATGGAGGGGGCTGAACAGAACCCAGGCAGCTCTGGATCCCTGGCCAGCGCCCTCCCCACTACACCACACTGCCTATCCATCAAGGATGTCCCCTTGATCTTAGGTTATCAGAAAAGGTTACTAGAGATGCCCCATCTACTTTCTCTACTCCCCCCAGGATGGGGCAGAGATTGTCTGCTCTCCCAGGAAGCCAGCAGCACCACTACCTGCAAGGTACCTGTTTGGGGGATAAAAAGAGGCTGTCCGTCTCTGATAGTTGAGGATCCAGCACTGAATTCAGTCCTCGAGGCATCCACCAGCATTGGACACACTGGAAGAGGAACAAAGACAACTCTGTGGCTCATGGAAATGGACTGAGACTCCCTCACTCAGGGAATGAGGCAGCTCCGAGATTCCTCCATTCTGCTGGAAAATTCCAGGCCAGGCTCCTCACATTGTCTCCCGTAGTAATAATTCCACTGAGAATGTTTTAGCCGTGAATCTCAAAGTGCTTTAACATGAGGTCAGGATCATCAATAGGGAACTGGGGCACAGGGAGGGGAAGGGACAATACAGGGCAAACGGTGGGAGGTGAAAGTGAGGCAGAGATGGAGCATAACACTGAATAGATCCCAGGCATTTTGAGTGCCAATTGAATACACCATCCCACTGGGCCATGGAAAGATTGCCAGCAATTCTGCTGATGATTGCATGAGGGAGATTAATTCTTCAGGGCTGAATCAGCTTCCCAGATAAAATCTCATCCACATCAGAGAATGAAGCAAAGACCCCACAGCGACCATGGGAACCAAGAAGAGGTTGATCCAGCCACTTTGTGCCATATCCCTGTTATGGTTCCCTTGCAGTCAGAGACAGACGAATGGGGTCGAGTGAATGAGTCACCTCCGTGACTCAGTTTCCCTCACTTAAAAAGTTGGGGATAATGCCTGCATCATCAGTCCATGCTGAGATTCATTCCAGCCCTGCCCTAAGCATTAGACCCCCACCAACACACATCTCCCAGAGCTGGGCTGGAACCCAGGAGTCCTACCCCCTCCCCCATCGCAGAGATTAGTCCCATTTGATTCTCCATCTCCTCGCCCAGACGCGAGGACCAGGTCCCCTCCAGGGCTATTCCATGTCACCGGGGGGGGGGGCGCCCCTTGGGGGCGGGGGGGTTTCCTGTTGCCCTAACACCCGGGGGGGAGAAAGCTGGTGTGTGTGTCTCTGCCGCCTCCCCCTCTCCCCAGGACGGGGGTTGGCCCTGCCGCCTCCCCACTGCCTCCGCTGGAGCCTCCCGTCCCTACCTCTCTCCACATGGGACTGAGTCGAGTCAACCGCTTCCGCCTCCTGAGCTCCCCCACTCCACTTCCGGGTGTTCCGCTCGCTTCCGGCTCCTGACCCACTTCCGGGCGCCTCCTCGCCCTGCTCCGGTATCCCCTGATCCCCTCCCGGCCCAGCTAACGCACGGGGCAGCCCGGGGGCGTTATTATGGGATGGAAGGGTTGTTACGGGCCAGCCCCACCGACAACAGGTGGCGTCAGAGCCTGGCCCCCGCCCATTGGTTACTCCCGGCGGAAGGATTAGTGGGTACCATCGAGTTTTCAACTGGCTAGAGTGTAGATTCTGAACTCTGTGGTTCAAATGTGGCTGGAGCGTCCCTAGGAGGGCGCTAGGGCTGTCAGGACTCATAGAGCGGATGTAGCCTAGAAAGAGTGACCCTGTACTCTATGGTTAAAAATGTGGCTGGATCGCCCCTGGAAGGGCTGTATATAGCGCCGCCTAGTCTCTATGGTTATATGGGGCGCGAAGAGGCGCGCGTCCCGGCGTGGCCCGGAAGAGGAAGGGGTGTTTGCGCAGGCGCGGTGGGTGGCCGGTTGGGCGGGAGCGGCGGTGGCTGAGGTGCTGCAGCAGCGAGTGGAGCTGGTGAGTTGTTGCGGCGCTGGGCGGGGGCCTCGGGCAGGGTGAAGGCGGCTGCGGGCGGGGCGGTGTCTGTGGGGGAGCCTGAGGGGGTAGGGGAAGCAGGAGTTTAGGGAGGGGCCCTTTGAGGAGGGAGGGGCGGAGGCTGGGGATGTCTCTGGCAGGGGGCGGTCTGGCGGGAGGGATGGCGATGGCGGCGGCGGGTAGAGCGGAGGAGGGTGGTGTTGAGGGGCGGGGTATATGGTGGGGCGGGCTGTCTCTATGGGGGTGGGGTGAGTTAGGGAGAAGAGGGTCAGGTTGGAGTGTTTGGGGCTGGGGGGGGGGTTCTCTGTACGGATTGGTGGGGCTGACGGTTCCTGGAGGGAGGGCTTATCCATAGGGGAAGAGAAGGGTGGTCTCTATAGAGCAGTGGTTTCAGACCTTTTAAAGTACAAGATCACTTTTTGAATTTAAGTGCAACCTAGGATCTACCCTGCCCTTTCCCTGAGGCCCCACCCTGCTCACTCCATCCCCCCTCCCTCTGTTGCTCGCTCTCCCCCACCATCACTCACTTGCTGGGGCAAGGGGTTGGAGTTCGGAGGGGAAGCAAGTTCTGGGCTGGGGCGGAGGGGTTTGCAGTGTGGGAGGGGGCTCTGGGTTGAGCTTGGGCCAGACGGTTGGAGTGCAGGAGGGGGTTAGGGGTGTGAGCTCTGGGAGGTAGTTTGGGTTCAGGGCTGGGGCAGGGGGTTGGGGTGCAGGAGGGAGTACAGGGTGCTGGCCCCACGCCCCTCCTGGAAGCTGCCCGCACATCCCTGCCCTGTGCCCCCTGGAGGGGGGGGCATGGCAAGCGGCTCTGTGTGCTGCCCATCTCTCCAGGCACTGCCGCCACAGCTCCCATTGGCTGCATTTCCCCATTCCCGCCCAATGGGAGCTGCAGGGTAGTGTTTGCAAGCAGGAGCAGTGTGTGGAGACCCCCTGACCCTCCCCCCCCCCCCCGCAGGGACATGCTTGCCACTTCTAGGAGCAGTGTGGGGCCGGGGAAGGTAGGAAGCCTTCCTTAGCCCTGCTGCGCCACCGGACTTTTAGCAGCCAGATATGACAATCTACTGATTGTTGACCTCTGCTATAGAGGGTGAGGCTTGGGAGCTCTGTGGGGGTGGGTGGGCTGATGGTATCTGGGGGAGGGTTGAGTTAGTGCTAATGTTAATCCTTACTTAGCTCTTATCATTAGTAGCTCTCAAGAGATTTGTAAAGGAGGGTCAGTGTCATCCCCCATTTTACAGATGGGGAAACTGAAGCACAGAGTTGAAGTTAGGCCCCCGGGTCAGTAGCTGATCTGGGAATAGAATCCAAGTCTTTTGAGTCTAGTTCAGTTCTCTACCCACTGGGCTACGTTCTAGGGAAGGGAGGGGTAGAGTGCAGGTTTCTGAAATTATGGAGTCTTTTTTTAAGAGAACAGTGCTTGTGTTGGATCAGAGAGAGGAGGATCTTTAGTGGTGAGAGAGGGGTTGGGTTATGGTGGGTGTGTCTGGGATGGCTAGGAGTGTCTGTAGTGATGGTGCCCAGAACTGAATACAATACTCCAGTTGAGGCGTAATCAATATGGAGTAGTATCAGGGGGTAGCAGTGTTAGTCTGTATCTACAAAAACAACAAGGAGTCTGGTGGCACCTTAAAGACTAACAGATTTATTTGGGCATAAGCTTTCGTGAGTAAAAACCTCACTTCTTCGGATGCATAGGTGGTCTCTGCTGGGGCTGAAAGTGGCTCTGGGCAGGATTGGATTGGGAGCGGATGGTGGAAGGTGTTTCTGAATGGGTGGAGAGAGGATCTGAGGGGAGGGAGGTGGGGATGAGGGTGTCTTTCTGGTGAAGGAAGGGTGAGGGTGTGCATAGGGGAGGATGCATCTGGTGAGGATGGGCCAAGAGCAGGATCTCTAAAAGGGCTGAGGGTGTCTTGAGGGAAGGAAGGAGGAAGGGGGTGCAGAGTCAAAGCAAGGGGCTTGTTGGTATTTGGCAGCAAGGATGGGGCTGAGGGTGCATGTGGAAGGGAGGGCATTATCCCTGAGGTTAGGTGTTCTGCAGAAAGTGGGGAATTCAGGGGCCTTTGGTGGGGCTGTCATAGATTCACAGGGCTCTTTACAGCCTTGGACTAGTCCCTGGAATGACCCCTTTACTGTGTTGACTCCATTAGGGGCATGCTCTCTCACTGGGGTAAGTCCCGTGGCTTCACCGCCTCCTGGGACTGAACCTCAGAGCCTTTAGCACCCCTGCTAACTCTGTGAGCTTCCCTCAGTGAGTCCACTCAAATTGGACACCTGGGGAAGACTTACACACCCAAAGGGAGCAATGGAGCCCTGACTTCCTGACTATAGAGTGACTAAGCCAGTGTTAAAACAGAAGGATTTATTAGAATACTCAAGGAGCTGACTGAGGAGATATCTGAGCTGCTAGTGATTATCTTCAAAAAGTCATGGAAGATGGGAAAGATTCCAGGGGACTAGAAAATGGCACTATATTTGCCCATCTATAAAAAGGGAAATAAGGACAACCCAGGGAATTACAAACCAGTCATCTTAACTTCAGTACCCAGAAAGATAATGGAGCAAATAGGTATATCTCCATATATTATTATCTCATAGAACTGGAAGGGACCCTGAAAGGTCATTGAGTCCAGCCCCCTGCCTTCACTAGCAGGACCAAGTACTGATTTTTGCCCCAGATCCTTAAGTGGCCCCCTCAAGGATTGAACTCACAACCCTGGGTTTAGCAGGCCAATGCTCAAACCACCGAGCTATCCCTCCCCCCACAAATTATTAAGCAATCGTGTAAACACCTAGATCGGGGTGGGCAAACTGTGGGCCGGATCCAGCCCGCTAGCCATTTTAATCCAGCCCTTGAGCTCCCGCTGGGGACACTCCATGTGGCTCCTGGAAGCAGCAGCTTGGCCCCCTCCTGTTCTCCAGCCATCGAGCAGGGGTTGGGGGCTGTGCCACGCAGCTCCCAGAAGCAGAGGCATGGCCCCCCTTCTGGCTCCTACACGTAGGGGCTATTACCTCAGTTCCCCTAAAAACCAACCCAGGGTCACACTTGTATTAGTTTTATTACGATGCCGCTGTTGCATCAGATAGAAAAGAGATGGAGCTTATCCACACGCACACATTCACCGCATTCATACCCTCATGCACCCACACACGCACACAGGTAGAGAGTTACCAGAGACAGTGTGGAAGCTGAGAAGCCAAAGTGTGGTAGATCTGGTGTGTCCACCTGCGGTCATGAATCCAGGCTGGTGAGCAGGTCAAGGAGCAGCAGCTTGTGTGCATGCCTTCTTCCTTTTTCTGGAACTGAGTGGCTCCTGTCACGTACACTGAGTTTTCCTTCTGTGTCCGTCACCGAGAAGCATTCCCAGATCAGTCTGTCACCGAGAAGCATTCCCAGATCAGTTTCTTTCATGCATACCAGGTTCTTCTTTTCTTTACAGCACCCCATGATTGCGTTCTCAGGGCAGATTATATCAGACACACTTGGCTCCTGTCTCCGAGCTCTTTTCTCCTTATAGTTCCTCTCCACCCAGTCCCACATACACTTCCTTGTTCACACTCCCTTATCTTCCCCACGCGCTCCCTCATTCACACTCTCGGATTGCGTGATGGGATATTACAAAGCTTGGAAGTTCATACAAGTGGTAATTTGAAAAGGTTATAGACCTTACAAAGGTTACAAAACTTAAAAGGTTATGTTAACAATAACTGAAGTTACAAAAAGAACAAAAGTGCTTGTGGCACTTTAGAGACTAACAAATTAGAGACTACAGCTCACGAAAGCTTATGCTCAAATAAGTGTGTTAGTCTGTAAGGTGCCACAAGCACTCCTGTTCTTTTTGCAGATACAAACTAACATGGCTGCTACTCTGAAACCTGAAGTTACAAAATCTGCAAAAAGGTTGCAGAACTTAGTGATACAAGTTAGATTTTACAATGGCGTTTGATCGGAGGCTTTACATAACGGGCAGCCAGGGGCCTCCCCTCTGCACGCTCCCCCCACCCCAAGAGCTGGGAACCTCATCCAATGGGAGCTGCAGGGGCGACGCCTGCGGACGGGGCCATGTGCAGAGCCGCCGGGCTGCGCCTTGCGTAGGAGCCGGGGCGGGGATATGCCGCTGTTCCCTGGACCTGCTTGAGGTAAGGGCCGCCCGGGGCCTGCACCCCAGACCCTCTCCCTGTGCCCCAACCCTCCTGCCCTAGCCCTGATCCCCCTCCAGACCCCTCAATCCCAGCCCGGAGCTCCCTCTTGTACCCCAAACGTCTCATCCCCAGCGCCACCCCAGAGACCTCACCCTCCCACAGCCCTGCCCTAGCCCTAATCCCCCTCCCACCCTCTGAACCCCTCGATCCCAGCCTGGAGCACCCTCCAACACCCCAAACTCCTCATCCCCAGCCCCACCCTAGAGCCCACACTTCCAGCCAGCGTCCTCACCCATTCCCGAACCCCAACTCCAATTTTATGAGCATTCATGGCCCCCCCCCATGCAATTTCTGTTCCCTGATGTGGCCCTCGGTCCAAAAAGTTTGCCCACCCCTGACCTAGATGATGATGATAAGCTGATAAGTAACAGTCAGAATGGATTTGTCAAGAACATATTGAGTCAAACCAACCTAATATCTTTCTTTGACAGGGTAACAAGCCTTGTGGATAGAGGGGAAGCCGTAGATGTGGTATATCTTGACTTTATTAAGGCTTTTGATATTGTCTCGTGTGACAGTCTCATAAATAAACTAGGGAAATACAACCTACATGGAGCTACTATAAAGTGGGTGCATAACTGGTTGGAAAACTGTTCCCAGAGTAGTTATCAGTAGGGCTGTCAAGTGCTTAAACAAATCAATTGCGCTTAATAGAAAACCATTTATTTGTAAAAAACTTTGTTTTTGATTACAAACATTTGCACTGTAAAAAACAAAAATAGTATTTTTCAATTCACCTAATACAAGTACTGTAGTGTAATGTCTTTATCATGAAAGTTTAACTTACAAATGTCAAATTATGTACAAAAAACCTCTGCATTCAAAAATAAAACAATGTCAAACTTTATAGTCTACAAGTCCACTCAGTCTTATTTCTTGTTGTTCAGCCAATCACTCAGACAAACTTGTTTGTCTACATTTGCAGGAGATAATGCTGCCCGCTTCTTGTTCACAATGTCACCTGAAAATGAACAGGCATTCACATGGCCCTGTTGTAGCCAGCGTCGCAAGATATTTATGTGCCAGATGCATTAAAGATTCATATGTCCCTTCATGCTTCAACCACCATTCCAGAGGACATGCGTCCCTGCTGATGATAGATTCTGCTCTATAACAATCCAAAGCAGTCCAGGCCCGCGCATGTTCATTTTCATCATCTGAGTCAGATGCCACCAGCAGAAGGTTGATTTTCTTTTTTTGTAGTTTGGGTTCTGTAGTTTCCGCATTGGAGTGTTGGTCTTTTAAGACTTCTGAAAGCATGCTCCACACCTTGTCCCTCTCAGATTTTGGAAGGCACTTCAGATTCTTAAACCTTGGATCGAGTGCTGTAGCTATCTTTAGATATCTCACATTGGTACCTTCTTTGCATTTTGTCAAATCTGCATCAAAAGTGTTCTTAAAATGAACATGTGCTGAGTCATCATCTGAGACTACTAGAAGATGAAATATATGGCAGAATGTGAGTAAAACCGAGCCAGAGACATACAATTCTCCTTCAAGGAGTTCAGTCACAAATTTAATTAACACCTTATTTTTTTAATTAGTGTCATCAGCATGGAAGCATGTCCTCTAGAATGGTGGCCAAAGCATGAAGGGACATACGAATGTTTATCATATCTGACATGTAAATATCTTGCAATGCAGGCTACAAAAGTCCCATGCGAACGCTTATTCTCACTTTCTGGTGACATTGTAGATAAGAAGTGGGCAGCATTATCTCCCGTAAATGTAAACAAACTTGATTGTCTTAGCGATTGGCTGAACAAGAAGTAGGACTGAGTGGACTTGTAGGCTCTAAAGTTTTACGTTTTGTTTTTGAGTGCAGTTATGTAACAAAAAACTACATTTGTAAGTTGCACTTTCATGATAGAGGCTGCACTACAGTACTTGTATGAGGTGAATTGAAAAATACTATTTATCATTTTTACAGTGCAAATATTTGTAATGAAAAATAATATAAAGTGAGCAGTGTACACTTTGTATTCTGTGTTGTAATTGAAATCAGTGTATTTGAAAATGTAGAAAAACATCCAAAAATATTTAATAAATTTCAATTGCTATTCTATTTTTTAATATTGACTAAAATGCGATTAATCGCAATTAATTTTTTTTGAGTAATCATGTGAGTTAACTGCGATTAATCAACAGCCCTAGTTATTGGTGGTTCACAGTCAAACTGGAAGGGTATATCAAGTGGGGTCCCACGGGGATCACTTTTAGGTCCAGTTCTGTTCAATATCTTCATCAGTGATTTAGATAATGGCATAGAGAATACACTTTTATAAGCAAGGAGGTCTAGGTTGGACATTAGGAAAAAGTTCCTAACTGTCAGGGTGGTTAAACACTGGAATAAATTGCCTAGGGAGGTTGTGGAATCTCCGTCTCTGGAGATATTTAAGAGTAGGTTAGATAAATGTCTATCAGGGATGGTCTAGACAGTATTTGGTCCTGCCATGCGGGCAGGGGACTGGACTCGATGACCTCTCGAGGTCCCTTCCAGTCCTATGATCTATGATCTATGATTCTATGATTCTATAAAGTTTGTGGACGATACTAAGTTGGGAAGGGTTGCAAGTGCTTTGGAGGATAGGATTAAAATTCAAAATGATCTCAACAAACTGGAGAAATGGTCTGTAGTAAATAGGATGTAATTCAATAAGGACAAATATAAAATACTCCACTTAGGAAGGAACAATCAGTTGCATACATACAAAATGGGAAATGACTATCTAGGAAGGTGTTCCCCAGAAAGGGATCCAGGGGCTCATAATGGATCGCAAGCTAAATATGAGTCAACGGTATAACGCTGTTCCAAAAAAGCAAACATCATTCTGGGATGTAATAGCAGGAGTATTGAAAGCAAGACATGAGAAGTAATTCTTCCGCTCTACTCCATATTGATTACGCCTCAACTGGAGTATTGTATCCAGTTCTGGGCACCACGTTTCAGGAAAGATGTGGACAAATTGCAGAAAGTCCAGAGAAGAGCAACAAAAATGATTCGAGATCTCGAAAACGTGACTTATGAGAAAAGATTGGGTTTGTTTAGTCTGGAGAAGAGAAGACTGAGAGGGGACATAACAGTTTCAAGTACATAAAATTTTATTAAAAGGAGGAGAGAGAAAATTTGATCTCCTTAACCCCTGAGGATAGGACAAGAAGCAATGGGCTTAAATTGCAGCAAGGGTGGTTTAGGTTGGACACTAGGAAAAAAATCCTAACTGTCAGGGTGGTTAAACACTGGAATAAATTGCCTAGGGAGGTTGTGGAATCTCCATCATTGGAGATTTTTAAAAGCAGTTTGGACAGACACCTAGATAATACTTAGACCTGCCTTGAGTGCAGGGGACTGGACTAGATGACCTCTCGAGGTCCCTTCCAGTCCTATGCTTCTATTAGATGTCTGGAACACAGCTTAGAAAGTCCTTGGTTAGCATAGAGAATAGCAAGTTACAGCAAAGTCCATCTGGGTCAGTGCAGAGCTCTCCCTGACCCCCGTTGAGTCCCAGTCCAGAAGTTGAGAGTTTACTTCCAGCAGTCCACACTGAACAAACCCCAATGGCCCCGCTTCGTCTTTTGTTCTCGTTCCTGGGCAAACATTGTCATCTGGTCTCCTCCTCAGGCCTTTGTGCTCCAGCTGCTCACAACTGGCTGGTTTCCTGCTGAGGGTGGGACCCCCTGTCATTAGTTGCTAGGTACCAAATGGTGAGGCAGTTGTAATGGCCATTGTCTGTTGGGACTCTCCATGGACATGGGTCCCCCTGGCTCCAGACAGCCAGGCCTCAGTCATACCTATATCTCTGGGCCTCTGCAAAAAGCAAACAACCCTTTCCCCCCACCTACTTAACCAAGTACCACATAGGGAAACTGAGGCACGCACAACATTCTCACAAAATGTTATGAAAAATTCCCACTCCATCACTGGGGGTCTCTAGGAAGGCTGAAGAGGAGAATGAGGCTGAAGGTGTCTGGATGGGGCTTAGTATTGAGGGGCCTTTGCAGGAGTAGGTTAGGGAGGAGTTGAGGATATCTGCATGGGAGGTTGGAGGGGTCTGCTGAAGGAGGCTGGGAGCTAGTGGGCGGGAAATCTGGAAGGGGAATGATGCTGGAGAATTTGGGCGGTTGTTGGAGGTGGGGAGAGGTGATCTCGGGAGCCTTGGGGGGGTAGGACAAATGCATGGGGACAGGACTGGAAGCACTCAGGTGTTAAGTTTTGTTGCTTGGGGCAAGAGTGGATCAGAAGTACTGGGAGGGGGGAGCAGGGAAGTGGGCTGAGACTCCTGGGTGGAGGAGTTTGGTCCTGGGACATCAGTCTCCCTTCCCAACCCTTAAAGCTTCTAACTAAAACCATGATGTGTCCAGTCCTCCCTCTGCCTGTGAGGTGTGTACAAGGAAGCTGACTAGGAAAAATGCCTCAAGAAAAACCTTTGCTCCATGAAAAGTCCAAGGCTACCATTCTCTCCTCCTGTCAGATCAGAGTGTGATAGACTTGAGTTACAAGACTAGGAAGTTGGTTAATTCCTGATCTGGGAATTCCCTCTCCTGTGGACAGAAAATGTAAAATGGGGAGCAGTTTTAAGTACAAATAACCATTTTTTGTATTTTTGACTACTTTTGTTGACCACGTACCAAAGCTCTGTGAGCTTTTATAACTGCCTTAGCTATGTGTTAGCACCATGTGTTCTGCTCCTGGCATCTCGGTAGATGAGTCCATTTCCAGTGGCTTCATTTGTTCTCATTAGACTGCAGTTGTCTTGTTTACCTGTGTATGCAGACAATTCAGTGAGCTAACACTGTGGGTGAATATTTCAAATATTAATTCAAGAATCCTGGGTAAAATTTGACACTAGCCGTCTGGTTTCTTGGAAGCTATTTTTATTGGCTTCTTCCCAGAAAAATAAAACTTCCACACTTTATGAAACTGTCATAACTATAAAGGGAAGGGTAATAGCTGTCCTGTGTACAGTACTATAAAAACCCCTCCTGGCCAGAGGCTCCAAAATCCTTTTCCCTGTAAAGGGTTAAGAAGCTCAGGTAACCTGGCTGGCATCTGACCTAAAGGACCAATAAGGGGACAAGATACTTTCAAATCTTGGGGGGGGGGAAGGCTTTTGTTTGTGTTCTTTGTTTGGGAGTTCGTTCGTTCTCCGGGAATGAGAGGGACCAGACATCAATCCAGGTTCTCCACATCTTTCTAAACAAGCCTCTCCTATTTCAAACTTGTAAGTAAATAGCCAGGCAAGGCGTGTTAGTTTTCCTTTGTTTTTCTCAACTTGTAAATGTACCTTTTACTAGAGTGTTTATCTTTGTTTGCTGTACTTTGAACCTGAGACTAGAGGGGAGTCCTCTGAGCTCTTTAAGTTTGATTACCCTGTAAGGTTAATTTCCATACTGATTTTACAGAGATGATTTTTACCCTTTTCTTTAATTAAAAACCTTCTTTTTAAGAACCTGATTGATTTTTCCTTGTTTTAGATCCAAAGGGGTTTTGGATCTTGATTCACCAGGAGTTGGTGGGAGGAAGGAGGGGGGATGGTTAATTTCTCCCTGTTGTAGATCCCAGGGGGGGGTTGGAACTGATTCACCAGGAGTTGGTGGGAGGAAGGAGGGGAATGGTTAATTTCTCCTTGTTTTAAGATCCAAGGGGTTTTGGATTTGTTTTCACCAGGGATTTGGTGAGGGTTTTTCAGGGCTTCCCAGGGAGGGAATCCATTGATGGTGGCAGCCGAACCAGAGCTAAGCTGGTAGTTAAGCTTAGAAGTTTTTCACGCAGGCCCCTACATTTGTACCCTAAAGTTCAAAGTGGGGATCTCAGTCCTGACATGGTGAATAGCGGTGGGATCATTTTAAACCCAAAAGCCAGTGAGATTTTTTTTTTCCTTCTAGCTGCTTGGAAAGCCGAGCTGGAAGTAGATAGATGCATATCTTATCTCTCCTTGCCTGAAGGCAGAGGTGTTAAGTTTTTTTTTTACAGGTCCTTTGTTAAGAGAAGGGTTCAATTAGCAAATGACTGGTAAAAGGTATTTACAAGCTGAATTGTTTTTTTTTTCTTTTTACATCCTCGGGAGTAGCTAGTTAGAAAGTTACTGTTAACTCTGCAGCAGCCAGAGCTGAGAGCTTCCCAGTTTGTCAACTGCAAAGGGGGTTACCCAGCACAAGAAAACAGGAAAATGACTACCAAAGAAGTAGCTAACAAAATAGAACTGGCCAAACTAGAAGCAGAAGAAAATGAAAGAAAACATCAGAGACTGCTTCAATTAACAAAACTCGAGACAGAGCAGAGAGAAAGAGAAGAAAAAGCCAAAGAGGAGGCCCACAAGAGAGAGATGGAGCTGAAAGAAAAAGAGATGGAGGAGAGAGAAAAAGAAAGGAAGCATGAACTGGAAGTAGCAAAGGCTAAGCAGGATGCACCAGCCAATGCTAACAACCCCCCTCCAGGTACCACTTCCCATCCCAGAAAATTCCCCACCTACAAGGCAGGCGATGATACTGAGGCCTTCTTAGAAAATTTTGAAAGGGCCTGCCTTGGATACAGCATCGCTACAGACCAGTACATGGTAGAGCTGAGGCCGCAGCTCAGTGGACCCTTAGCAGAGGTGGCGGCTGAAATGCCTAAGGAACACATGAACAGTTATGAACTTTTTAAAAACAAGGCCAGACTCAGAATGGGGCTAACACCCGAGCATGCCCGTCGGCGGTTCAGAGCCCTAAAGTGGAAACCGGATGTGTCATTTACCCGTCATGCCTACCACATTGACAAAAATTGTGATGCCTGGGTATCAGGAGCAAATGTTAAATCTCTGGAAGATCTGCTTTCCCTAGTAAAAATGGAGCAGTTTTTAGAGGGTGTTCCTGAGGAAATAGAAAGGTACATCCTAGATAGGAAGCCCAAAACTGTAACTGAGGCGGGGGAGATTGGAGCCCAATGGGTGGAGGTGGCAGAAAAGAAAAAAACTAGTAGCAGTTGGAGCGAATATCAGAAGGGCCAAGCCGAAACAAAACCTTACCACCGGGGACAACCCAAGGCCCCACCCACATCCCAAGGGAAACCCCAGACGCCTTCTCACCCCACCACACCAGTCTCCACCAACCAACCTCGTCCCGGTGATACCTTAGCAGGGCGATGTTTTAAATGTAATGGACTGGGACATATAAAGGCTCACTGCCCCAAGAACCCCAACCGATTACAGTTCATTACACCCCAATCACACCAAAGATCCCCAAACCCAGATGCCTCTCTCATACCCTCGGAGCGAAGGGAAACCTTGAGAGTGGGCGGAAGGAAGGTTACCGCTTGGAGGGACACTGGGGCTCAAGTGTCAACTATCCACCAATCCCTAGTGGACCCCAAACTCATCAACCCGGAGGCTACAGTGACAATTCAACCCTTCGTGTCACAATCTGTAACCTTGCCTACAGCCACGTTGCATGTCCAGTACAAGGGCTGGTCAGGAATGTGGACTTTTGCAGTCTATGACAATTATCCCATTCCCATGCTGCTGGGGGAAGATTTGGCCAACCATGTGAAGGTAGCCAAGAGGGTGGGAATAGTCACCCGCAGCCAGGCTAAGCAAGCTTTCACCCCCATCCCTGTTCCTGAGCCGTCCACCAGGGCCCCGTCTGTGTTACCGGAGACCCAGACAAAGGTGGTGGAACTGGATCCTCTGCCAACGACTGCAACAGCCGTAGTGGATCCAATCCCAGAGACCCAGCCAAAGCCAGTCCCAGAACCGGAACTGGCAACGCAACCAGCACCAGAACCATTGCCAGCCCTGAGTCCAGCGCTTGCAAACCCGTCTACAACTCCAATGCCAGAGGGCACCAGCGAGCCTGAACTGGCAGAAGCAGCAGATAACCCTACCCAAGAGGCTCAGCCAGAGCCTGAGTTACCACATAGTGCACCAGCGGACAGCGGTTCACAGTCAATGGAAACAGCCCCAGCACCTGCATCACTTCCAGAGGGACCAAGCCCCAGTCCACAGTCCAAGGAGGAACTGATGTCTCCAGCATCAAGGGAACAGTTCCAGGCCGAGCAGGAAGCAGATGACAGCCTTCAAAAAGCTTGGGCGGCGGTGCGGAGCACCCCACCGCCTCTCAGCTCTTCTAACCGATCCCGGTTTGTTGTAGAACAAGGACTTTTATACAAGGAGACTCTTTCTGGTGGGCACCAGGAAGACTGGCATCCTCAAAGGCAGTTGGTAGTTCCCACTAAGTATCGGGTAAAGCTCTTGAGCTTAGCCCATGATCATCCCAGTGGCCATTCTGGGGTGAACAGAACCAAAGACCGGTTGGGGAAGTCCTTCCACTGGGAGGGAATGGGCAAGGACGTTGCTAATTATGTCCGGTCTTGTGAGGTGTGCCAACGAGTGGGAAAACCCCAAGACCAGGTTAAAGCCCCTCTCCAGCCACTACCCATAATTGAGGTCCCATTTCAGCGCGTAGCTGTGGATATTCTGGGTCCTTTCCCAAAGAAGACACCCAGAGGAAAGCAGTCCGTACTGACTTTCATGGATTTTGCTACCCGTTGGCCGGAAGCAGTACCCTTAAGCAACACCAGGGCTAAAAGTGTGTGCCAGGCATTAACAGACATTTTTGCCAGGGTAGGTTGGCCCTCCGACATCCTTACAGATTCGGGAACTAACTTCCTGGCAGGAACCATGGAAAGCCTGTGGGAAGCTCATGGGGTGAATCACTTGGTTGCCACCCCTTACCACCATGAAACCAATGGCCTGGTGGAGAGGTTTAATGGAACTTTGGGGGCCATGATACGTAAATTTGTAAATGAACACTCCAATGATTGGGACCTCGTGTTGCAGCAGTTGCTTTTTGCCTACAGGGCTGTACCACATCCCAGTTTAGGGTTTTCACCATTTGAACTTGTGTATGGCCGTGAGGTTAAGGGGCCATTACAGTTGGTGAAGCAGCAATGGGAGGGGTTTACGCCTTCTCCAGGAACAAACATTCTAGACTTTGTAAGCAACCTACAAAACACCCTCCGACATTCTTTGGCCCTTGCTAAAGAAAACCTAAAGGATGCTCAGGAAGAGCAAAAGGCCTGGTATGATAAACATTCCAGAGAACGGTCCTTCAAAGTAGGAGACCAAGTCATGGTCTTAAAGGCAATCCAGGCCCATAAAATGGAAGCGTCGTGGGAAGGACCATTCACGGTCCAGGAGCGCCTAGGAGCTGTTAACTATCTCATAGCCTCCCCCACCTCCAACATAAAGCCTAAGGTATACCATGTTAATTCTCTTAAGCCCTTTTATTCCAGAGAATTAAACGTTTGCCAGTTTACAGCCCAGGAAACAGATGACGCGGAGTGGCCTGAAGGTGTCTACTACGAAGGAAAAAAGGATGGTGGCGTGGAAGAGGTGAACCTCTCCATGACCCTTGGACGTCTGCAGCGACAGCAGATCAAGGAGCTGTGCACAAGCTTTGCACCAATTTTCTCAGCCACTCCAGGATGGACCGAACGGGCATACCACTCCATTGACACAGGTAATGCTCACCCTATTAGAACCCCACCCTACCGGGAGTCACCTCATGCCAAAACTGCTATACAAAGGGAGATCCAGGACATGCTACAGATGGGTATAATCCGCCCCTCTAAGAGTGCATGGGCATCTCCAGTGGTTCTAGTTCCCAAACCAGATGGGGAAATACGCTTTTGCGTGGACTACCGTAAGCTAAATGCTGTAACTCGTCCTGACAACTATCCAATGCCACGCACAGATGAGCTATTGGAGAAATTGGGACATGCCCAATTCATCTCTACTTTAGACTTAACCAAGGGGTACTGGCAAGTACCACTAGATGAACCCGCTAAGGAAAGGTCAGCCTTCGTCACCCAGGCAGGGGTGTATGAATTCAATGTACTCCCTTTCGGGTTGCGAAATGCACCCGCCACCTTCCAAAGACTTGTAGATGGTCTCCTAGCGGGATTGGGAGAATCTGCAGTTGCCTACCTCGATGATGTGGCCATTTTTTCTGATTCATGGGCAGAGCACATGGAGCACCTGGAAAAAGTTTTCGAGCGCATCCAGCAGGCAGGACTAACTGTTAAGGCTAAAAAGTGTCAAATAGGCCAAAACAGAGTGACTTACCTGGGGCACCAGGTGGGTCAAGGAACTATAAATCCCATACAGGCCAAAGTGGATGCTATCCAAAAGTGGCCGGTTCCAAAGTCTAAGAAACAGGTCCAATCCTTCTTAGGCTTGGCTGGATATTATAGGCGATTTGTACCCCACTACAGCCAAATCGCCGCCCCGCTGACAGACCTAACCAAAAAGAAACAGCCAAATGCAGTTCAGTGGACTAATGAGTGTCAAAAGGCCTTTAACCAGCTTAAGGCAACACTCATGTCTGACCCTGTGCTAAGGGCCCCAGACTTTGACAAACCGTTCCAAGTAACCACAGATGCGTCCGAGCGAGGCGTGGGAGCAGTTTTAATGCAGGAAGGACCGGATCAAGAATTCCATCCTGTCGTATTTCTCAGTAAGAAACTGTCTGAGAGGGAAAGCCATTGGTCAATCAGCGAAAAGGAATGCTATGCCATTGTGTACGCGCTGGAAAAGCTACGCCCATATGTTTGGGGACGGCGTTTCCAACTACAAACAGACCATGCTGCGCTACAGTGGCTTCATACCGCCAAGGGAAATAACAAAAAACTTCTTCGGTGGAGTTTAGCTCTCCAAGATTTTGATTTTGAAATACAACACATTTCGGGAGCTTCTAACAAAGTGGCTGATGCACTCTCCCGGGAAAGTTTCCCAGAGTTAACTGGTTAACAATTGTTTTTGGAATGAAACATATTGTTAGTTTTTATATAATCAGTCGTATGTCTAAAGGTACATGTGTCTTATTAACTCTGTTTTCTCCTAAAACTCCAGGAAGAAATCACAGCCAGTGTGGAACCGAACATCCAACACTATCTGTGATTTGGGGGGCGTGTCATAACTATAAAGGGAAGGGTAATAGCTGTCCTGTGTACAGTACTATAAAAACCCCTCCTGGCCAGAGGCTCCAAAATCCTTTTCCCTGTAAAGGGTTAAGAAGCTCAGGTAACCTGGCTGGCATCTGACCTAAAGGACCAATAAGGGGACAAGATACTTTCAAATCTTGGGGGGGGGGAAGGCTTTTGTTTGTGTTCTTTGTTTGGGAGTTCGTTCGTTCTCCGGGAATGAGAGGGACCAGACATCAATCCAGGTTCTCCACATCTTTCTAAACAAGCCTCTCCTATTTCAAACTTGTAAGTAAATAGCCAGGCAAGGCGTGTTAGTTTTCCTTTGTTTTTCTCAACTTGTAAATGTACCTTTTACTAGAGTGTTTATCTTTGTTTGCTGTACTTTGAACCTGAGACTAGAGGGGAGTCCTCTGAGCTCTTTAAGTTTGATTACCCTGTAAGGTTAATTTCCATACTGATTTTACAGAGATGATTTTTACCCTTTTCTTTAATTAAAAACCTTCTTTTTAAGAACCTGATTGATTTTTCCTTGTTTTAGATCCAAAGGGGTTTTGGATCTTGATTCACCAGGAGTTGGTGGGAGGAAGGAGGGGGGATGGTTAATTTCTCCCTGTTGTAGATCCCAGGGGGGGGTTGGAACTGATTCACCAGGAGTTGGTGGGAGGAAGGAGGGGAATGGTTAATTTCTCCTTGTTTTAAGATCCAAGGGGTTTTGGATTTGTTTTCACCAGGGATTTGGTGAGGGTTTTTCAGGGCTTCCCAGGGAGGGAATCCATTGATGGTGGCAGCCGAACCAGAGCTAAGCTGGTAGTTAAGCTTAGAAGTTTTTCACGCAGGCCCCTACATTTGTACCCTAAAGTTCAAAGTGGGGATCTCAGTCCTGACAGAAACAGATTTCTCTCTTCTGCTCCTGTGATTCAGGGCTTGTTTATTTTAAGTAATTTACAATTTCTACAACTACAAGGGAAACTAAAAGCTGAAGTTGGGCATCTGTACAGAGATAAAATTGAAATATTTCATCCAGTCTCATTATTGCAGCTGAGAGCTATGATAAAGGTGTTAGGCTTCCTACAACTAATTAATATTTTTATATTACAATAGTGATCAAAGGTTCTGCTGTGCACGCTCTGTACACAGACAATTCTTGGCCCATATTCCAATCTTCCTTAGTGTGGTGGTTTTTTTTTTTTTTTTAAGGCTAGAAGGGACCATTAGGTGTATTCTGACCTCCTGCATAATGCCAGCCGTAGAATTTCACCTAGTTACTGCTGTATTGAGCCCAATAACTTCCCTCAGTTACATTCAGACTGGCGTGCATGACAGAGGAGATATATATAGAACTTGTATATACATTCCCTCTTCTATATATAGCGCTGGGCACTAGCCATGCAGTTTATAGCTATTCTGAAAGTGATCTGTGTGCTTGAACAGTGTTCTCAGAGGTTTGGCTGATGGCTGTTAATGAATCTGAATTGTGGTCTCTCTGATCTGTGGAAGACCTGTTAGAATCTGAGATCACAACTAAAAGGGACTTTTGTGGGCATCTGTCCACAACGGAACCACTGGTATCTTACTATGATTATGTTGTGGAAAATTGACCACATGGTTGATTTTGGATCAGACAGCCTGAGGCTCCTTTATTGATCAATCAAACATGCATGCATGGGGAAATCAGCCAAGGCAGCCGAACACCCTCCGATAAAATGCGAGCGTTTATATAGGATAAAACCACAAAAATTACATATACTTCCTTAAAGTTTTACATCCATAGAAGGAATAAAGCAAAGCAAGCCTTTTCTGTTTTTCCTTACTTTTGCTCTTTGCAGTTTCTTGCTCTGTCACCTGTCAGCTATTAATCATAAGCTGTTACAAAGGTTAATTCTACTTTTATAATGTCTGCAGTCAGTTCTGCTTTTATAGTTTCTAAAGTTCTGCTTTTATGATTTCTCTTTACCCTACCTTTTCTATCTCTTCTCTCCCCCCCCCCCCCCCTTCTACCTTCAGGCCATACTTTACACACTGCTTAACTAAGTTTAGGCCCTGACCATTATTCCTCCACAATTAGTAGGATCTTGTAAATAGTAAGTACCAGCACTTGTTTCTGTACTCACTTAAAACTTAGAGTGGATAAGATCTTTTGCACCAAAATATATTTCACACACATTCAAGTCCCCAAATCCTGATTGAGTGGGTGCAGCTAATATTGATCTCTGGTCCAGCGGGATTCAGGGCTCTATGGCACATGTTGCTTCTTACTACAATGTCTGATCTTCTCTTCTTTTAGATCAAGCACCAGCCAGTATGTCGTCCACCTCCCAGAAGCACCGGGACTTCGTGGCTGAGCCCATGGGGGAGAAGCCCGTGGGATCTCTGGCCGGAATTGGGGATGTTCTTGGAAAGAAACTGGCGGACAAAGGCTTTGACAAGGTCTCTGGAACCTTTTTTTGCACAGCTCTCTGTATCTTTAGAGGGGTGGAGTTCAGAAAGCTCAGCTCTGGCTGGGTCAGTGGCTTGAGTGAAACCATGTGGGAAATTGGGGCTTGAAATTGATTCACCAGCAATTTTGGAGCATCTTGGATAACTCCAAGGGGCAAAAGTTCCTCTTAAATTATGTGCCAACACAGGGCACCTTCTCCCTGCGATGCTCCTGTCACAAGGGGAGCTGGCCCTTTGAGGGGATTATGGCTCTTCTAGGTGTAGCCCACCTCCCCTGGTGAAGAGAAAGGATAGTTACATGCTGGGGCAGCATGGGATTTAGAACCAGACTTGTTGGGAGTGGGTAGGAAGGCAGCCTGAATTCAGGGAGAGCAGATGTGGGATTGAGTGCTCCATTAAAGAGCAGACAGAACAGCCAAGGAGGAGGCCTAGGCTGTTCTCCAAAGGTTGTAGGTGGGCCTGGGGTAGATGACAGGGAGAAGAGCCTGCTAGAAGAACTGCAGCAGGGATGGGACTAAGACAGGGGTGGGCAAACTACAGCCTGCGGACCGGATCCGGCGCCTCAGGGCTTTGGATCTGCCCCGCAGGATTGCCACTCCCGTGGAGCCGCGGACCCTGCACCGCTTCAGAAAGCAGCTGGCACCACGTCCCTGTGGTCCCTGGGGGAGGGGGGACAGAGGGCTGAGTGCACTGCCCTTGCTTGTGGGTACCTCCCCCGAAGCTCCCATTGGCTGCGGTTCCCCATTCCCGGCCAATGGGAGCTTCAGGGGAGGTACCCACAGGCAAGGGCAGCTTGCTCAGCCCTCTTCCCCGCCTTCCCCGGGGCCGCAGGGATGTGGTGCCAACTGCTTCCCGAAGCCGTGCAGGGTCCACGGCGCCACGGGAGTGGCAATCCTGTGGGCCGGATCCAAAGCCCCAAGGGGCTGGATCCGGCCCGCTCCAGGTAAGCGGTTCTGGGCCAGAGCCTGTACCCCAAACCCCTCCTGCCCCCAACCCCCTGCCCAGAGCCTTCTGCCTGCACCCCAGCCGCACCCCGCACCTCTCCTGCACCCCAACCCCTTGCCCTGAGCCCCTTCCTGCACCCCAACCCACTGCCCCAGCCCTACATTCATGGCCCTGCATGCAATTTCACCACCTAGATGTGGCCCTCGAGCCAAAAAGTTTGCCCACCCCGGACTATTAGCCAATTAGGAAGGCTTGGTGGGGGAGAGATCTGTGGTTTGAACTCTGGTTTATTAATGTAGACTCCTGAAAAGGAAAGAATTAGTGAGAGAACATCTGCTGTCTGAGATCTGATGAACTAGAGAAGGGGAAACTGAGGCAGGGCCCAAAACCACATTGGGCAAGCCCTGCTGTAGTAACAAGGTTAGAAATAGGACAAGTGACAATCTGCCTTAATCAGCATCTTCCTTAAAAGATCACTGTCACATACTTCCAACTCTGAGTGCCTGAGCAATCCTGTAAGAGCAAGCCTGACCACAGCCTAATCCCTGTTACCTCTTCAGAGGTTCTAAAGCCCTTAATTCCCCTTTCACCAGAATTGATATGCCTCGTAATTGTCATAAATACAAAAGCTCCAGGCAATCAATTCTCTAGACCCTTGTTTTAAAATATCCATCTGCCCTGTGGTGTGGAATCCCTTGTATGTGGAAGGAAATCCTTTCACGCACTGTCAGCTTGAGTTGTAGAGATCAGAGATCCCAGCTGCTGTGGTTCCCATGAATGCAAGACTTTTATTTCTATCTTACTTCTATGTCCCCTAGAGGTCACCCTGAATAATGGCTCTAGATGTTCACAACTAACACCAGACTGCATGCTTGTAGGGGTTGGAAGGATAGTGCAGTTGCCCGGAACTCAGGCCTGGGTTCAACTCCACCTGAGCCACAGACTTCCTATGTGACCTTGGGCAAATCCACACTTAAGCTTCTTTGGCGTAGCTATGTCAGTGAGGGGTATGACTTTTTTGCTGACAGCTAGGTTGGATAAGTGTAGAGGTTGTTACACCTGCAAGAGGACTGTTCTGCCAGTACGCAGTCTATCCTGGGAGGGTTTGCTGTTATAGCTGTGTTGTCAAACCTTAAGTTTAGACAAGGCCTTAACTCACCCTTTACCTCAGTTCTCTGTCTGTAAAACAGGGATAATGTTCCCATCATTCACTTTCCTGCGAGGTTAAAGCCCATTGATCTGTGAGGTACTCAGTTGCAAGTTATGTTAGTATCGAGATTGAAAACCCCTGCCATAGAGCAAACTGGGGGTCACGAGGTTATTACGTGGGTGGTTCGCGAGCTGTCAGCCTCCACCCCAAACCCTGCTTTGCCTCCAGCATTTATAATGGTGTTAAATATATAAAAAAGTGTTTTTAATTTATAAGAGGGGGGTCGCACTCAGAGACTTGCTATGTGAAAGGGGTCACCAGTAAAAAAGTTTGAGAGCCTCTGCTCTATGGGACCGTGTAAAAGCTGTTCAGCTATCACTTACCCTTTAGAAACCAATCAGCGGACAACCTGGGGCTGTCCTATCCTCTCCTCCATTTAGCAACGGGTTTTGTGTGTATATTAACTATCAGTTGTGATACCCTTTCCTTTCTGTGTTCAGGCATATGTGGTACTTGGGCAATTCCTGGTTCTGAAGAAAGATGAAGAACTTTTCCGGGAATGGCTGAAAGACACGTGTGGAGCCAACGCCAAGCAATCCAGAGACTGTTCTGGCTGCCTGCGGGAGTGGTGCGATGCCTTCTTGTGAATATTGGTTATTGTTGCCTCCGCACCAGCAGTCACTATTATGGCTTTCATAGTTAGCAGGGGAAAAAAAATCTTCCAAACCCTTCCACTTTGTACCCAATCCAAAGGGCAGAATGAAATTAATAATTTATGGAAACCCCGTGGCATTCAGAATGTCTATTTACATGGCTCTGATTTCTAGCCAAAAGAAAATAATTGTTCCTAGAACCTGCCATTAATGTAACTGACAAGATTTCTTCTGGGGAAAGGGGGGGTAATGTTCTATTCTACACCTTTGTTAGATCTGTGTTTGGATTTTATAGATACAAGGTTCCTCACTGTTTCAGACCAGCTAACTCCTAAAGCCTTAATAATCCGCATGCTTGTAAAGGGGAGCGCTTCTATTGTCTTAATTCGAACTCTCATTGATATGCAGCTTGCTCACTGTTAGTTTAAAAAAAAGTTGTGGTTTTAAGCTCATTCTGGCTTATTTCTGGAGCAGTTATTTGTGGACCCTCCAGATTGTTTTATGCCACTTGGCTTTCTTTGGAAAAGTAACAGTGGAAGAAAACATTGTAAAGTTTTTTTTTAAAAACAATAAAAATCAGCTGTGTTAATATTCCAGAGTTGTTCTTGGTTTAACTTGTTTCCTAGGGGATCTGGGAGATGGTGGAGCAGATGTAGATGGGGTGTTGGTTGCAGAAGGGCATAGCACTATGAAGGTGGGGCACATGCTCTTGGAGGCTTAGATCTGGGCTGGAGAACAGGCTGCTGGGAGCTGGTGTTGAAAATCTAGTCTGAGCCTGTGAAGGACCTCTGTCCTGCTTAAATTTCCCTGAGCTTGTTAGAGGTACTGGCCATTTAAGACATTGCGTTTCTAGCCTTTCAGTTCAGCTCCAACTCTCCTTAAATCCTTATGTCATCTGGTAGCAGGACCCTAGGGTGTCAGGTCTTCCTCCAGCTTGTGGAGTGCAAGAGAAGGGATACCTGTTTTGGCTGGCAAATTTCCCCCAGCTATGTTACCCTAGTCCTTGGGGTTTCTGTTCCAGCACCTTGGGCAACTTCCTGCCAGTTTGCTGCCTGACACAAGGTAGTCCTCAGCCTGTCCGACAGCTGTGTCCCCTGCCTGGGATGCAGCCCATTATCCAAATGTTGCTGGTCACCCACTTAGCTGGAGTTGGGGAGATAGCTATTCTGCCCCTTAGTGGCTGTGACAATGGGGTTTATATACCCCATCACAGAAGGCTTGTCCCATTTTTGAGGGGGGCGGGCTGTGAACCAGTAACTTGCCAGACTTCATCCGGTGATAGCAATGGTAGAAGCCAAAGTAGTACTGAAAGGGCTCACATACCATTGTTATCTAAGCCTGCTTGGAGATGTCACATCTCCCTATGGCTGAATATTACACTGGAAATGCACATTCCAGGTGTGGACAAATTCCACGGGGCAGAAAAATCTTATCACAGGAAAGTGTCTTGGCAGCCAAGAGCCACCCATTGTGTTGGGAAGATTGGCAGAAGCACTGGCCAACATAATCACTTCTACTCTGCAGGTACTCGATCCTCAGGTGGTCAATCCTCAGGTGGAGGATGACCCGTGGTACCTAAGGTAGTTCAGGCAGCTCACGTAAGGGACAGGATTAGAATTTAAAACTACCTTGGCAAATTAAAGTATTCATCTGAAATCAAGACAAAATTCAGTAAAGACAAGTGCAAAGTATGCTTAGGAAGTCAAAACCAAATGAACCAATACATGACAGGGAAGAGCTGGCTAGGTGGTTGTACTGCTGAAAAGGAGGTGGAGATGAGAGCGGATTACGAATTGGACATGCATCAACAGTGTGATGCAGCTGCAAAAAAGTCTTACTATTCTGGGGTGTTAGCAGGAGTGTTGTATGTCAGATAGGGGAGGTAATTGTCCTGCTCTACTTCACACTGATGAGGCCTCAGCTGGAGTACCATACTCAATTGTGGGTGCCACAGCTTAGGAACAATGTGGACAAACTGGAGAGAGTCCAAAGGCTTAGGAAACCTATGAGGAAAGATTTAAAAAACTGGGCATATTTCATTTTAAGAAGCAGGGGACTGTAATCAAGCACACAGGGAATCTCAGCTAGCAGTAGCTATGTAGGGCTGGTGAAGTGGGGCTGATTCTGGTCCCTAGAAGGAAGCAGCTTGCAGGGAGCTCTAGGAGTGTATGTAGGGTGCTCAGGGCACCTGGGGTAGAGAGGCCCTGAGGGGACCCAGGTAGGGTGGGGGACAGCAGCGCGTGAGGGGAAGGGATGGGTGGGGCTCGGTCCCCCTGGCGGCCTAGAGGGGGCGGGCCCGTCTCTATGGCAACGGGATGCCCCGCCCTACAGCCCATATGCGAGCCCCACGGGGAGGCGGCGCTCATTCCGCGGCCGGGATGCTGCTGCCGCTGCTGCTGGTCGGGCTCCTGCTGCCCGCTGCGCTGGTGGCCGCTCCGGGGGCCGGGGCGCTGCGGGAGCTGGAGGCCGGCCTGGACCCTGCGGCCCTGGAGGCGGCTCGCTTCGCCCTGGAGAGCTACAGCCGGGCAGCGGAGCAGCGCGGGGGGCCGGCCCGGCTGGGGGCTATCCGGCGGGCGCAGGCCCAGGTGAGGGGCTGGGCTGGGCTGTGGGTAGGGATTGGGCCGAGCCGGGTTGAGCGCGGTGCGCGTGCAGGGCCCGGGCCGGGGGTGTCCGGCGACCGGCAGCCTGGCTGGGGATAGGGAGAACGGACTGTGGGTCCGTGTTTGCAGTCACGGACCGGGTGATATGAGCCAGGCAGGGGAGTGATCTGGTTTGTGCTGCGGTGCAGAAGGACTGCAAGCTGCATCATATGACCACGGCCTCGCTGCGTAGGGGTTTGGACTAGGCAGGGTACAGGGCAGAGGGGCTGGGGGCATGGACTGGGTTCTAGTGATGGAGGTGGATGGGGTATGGACTGAGTTATATAGATCAGGGCGTGACGGGGGGTGCGTAGGGACAGGCTGGGACATATGGACTGGAGTATACTGTACAAGGGCTAGTGGGGTCTGGGGTGGGTTATGTGGACTGCGGTGGGGGGCACAGTGTGTGTTATACGGCTAAAGGCTCTGGCTTGAGTTGTAGACTTGAAGGTCTACACATTGATCATGCAGGGCAAAGGGGTATATTGGGGTACATGGACTGGGATACAGGGCAAAGGGCTGGGGGGCATGGACTGGGTTACATGGATTTGGGAATGACAAAAGGAATAGGGATTGCAGCTTGAGGCCTGGGCCTGGTCTATGCTAGAAAATTAGGTCATCTTAACTACGTGGGTCAGGGGTGTGACAAATCCACGCCCTAAGTTTCTGTGTAGCCCACACTAGGTCAACAGAAGAATTCTTCCATCAACCTAGTTACCGCTTCTTGGGGAGGTGGATTACCTACACCGATGGGAGAACCCCATCGTCATAGGTAGTGTCTACCCTGAAGCGCTACAGTGGCACATCTGTACTGCTGTCGTGTTTTAAATGTAGACAGGCCCTGAGGTAAATGGACCGTTGGGGTTGTAGTTGATATGCTGGGGTATGGCCTGGCCTATACGAGGGTATGGTCTGGGGATTAAGACTAGAATGTACAGTAAAAGCACTGCTGGTGTCATTTGAGTTCTATGGACTGAGTGAGGGGTTATAGACAGGTGTACAGGGCAAAAGGACTGTGGGAGATGGGGATTGGGTTATATGGACTAGATAAGGGGCTGTGGACTAGATTATGTGAACTGGGGCCGTAAACTGGGTTATGTGGACTGGGAGGAATTACTAATTTGTATGATTACTTATGTGTGTTTCTAAGGGCAGTTACCACCCGGTGAATCTGACTTTCCTTCCTAGTACAATAACGGGAAGGAAACAATTGGAACCTCTGTAGAGTAACAGATTTGTGAGCAAAAGGTTTATAAAGAATCATCCTGCCCGGATAAATGCGATAATTTCCATAGCTAAACAAATGGACATCCGGAGAATCCTGCCATAGGTTGGAATGTTACGAAAACACTTGCTGCAGTCTCTCGCAACATCCTAATTGAAAAATTAATTCAATTTGGCTTGGATCAGAGCGCAGTCATGTGGGCTGGACATTCTCTAAGAGACTAAGGAGATAAACAGGAAGGTGTTCGAGTTGGGGAGGTGCCTAATTAGTACCATAGGGCATGGCTTTATTTAACTTGATGATTCAGGAGA
Organism: Chrysemys picta bellii; assembly: GCF_011386835.1. NCBI lineage: Eukaryota > Metazoa > Chordata > Testudines > Emydidae > Chrysemys > Chrysemys picta. The sequence goes on along the minus strand of NC_088797.1, from coordinate 30,156,905 downwards.
AATAGCACATGAACGAAACTTGCAGAAGATTCTAATAGTGGGAGCAGCTGGAAATACTGTTGAGAACAGAAATAATACAAAACACTCATTCATGTTAGAAAAATGAGCTTTTTCATGGAGATCTGCAGCTAACACGTGAGAGAAAAATTAATCTGAAACCCAGATACGCTTATGGAGGGAGAGCTAATCTGATGCATCAGGCAAAGTCTTCAGTTGAGATAGGAAAGTATGAATGCCATTGTACAAGGCACTGGCAAGGCGTCATCTGGAATGCCGTGTTCCATTCTGTTCTGGTCACCCATGTTCAGCAAAGATGAATTCAAATTGGCCCGGTACAGAGAAGGGCTCCCAGGTTGATGATCGGGGAATGGAGAGCTGATTTTAGGAGAGGAGACTGAAAGAGCTGGATTAGTTTAGCCTGGCCAGGCGAAGGCTGAGAGAGGATCTGGTTGCTCTGTCTAGGTACAGTGGGGGAGACTCCACGGAGGGAAAAGATCTATTGAAGCTAAAGGACAATGTTGGCGAAAGAACAAATGGGGATAAACTGGCCAGGAATCAACTGAGGCTGGAAATGAGAAGAAGGTTTGTGCCCATCCGAGGAGGGAGGGTCTGGAATACCTCCCCATAGGAGCAGTGCGGGGCAAACAACCCAGCTACGCCGCTACCTCGATATAATGCGACCCGATACAACACGAATTCGGATATAACGTGGTAAAGCAGTGCTCCGGGGGTGGGGTGCTGCGCACTCTGGTGGATCAAAGCAAGTTCAATATAACGCGGTTTCACCTCTAACACGGTAAGATTTTTTGGCTCCCGAGGACAGCGTTCTATCAAGGTAGAGGTGTAGTTTGAGGATGGAGCTGGATAAGTTTTGGACTGGATTCTATGATGGGGCGTTGCCTGTGATAGTGGGGACTGGACTTGAGGACTTGATAACCCGGTAGGTCCCTTCCAGCCCTACGTTTCTATTGACTTAAAAGCTGATAAAAGAAAATACATGGTTCACACACCCTGTCGTGACCCTTTGGAACTACTTGCCTCAGGAAGTCATTGATGTCAAGAACTTAGCAAGATTCAAAAAGGGATTGGCCATTTATATGGATCTCAGGAATATTCACAGGTGTCCTACATAATGACAACAATTTTGGAAGGGGTATAAAACCCTGTGCTTTAGGGCTTAAGCTGATCTCTGTTAGAGACCAGGGTGAGAGCTAATGGAGTGGAGGGGAGGTTATCCCATATCTTCATACTGTGGGGTTCTTGTACCTTCCTCTGAAGCATCTGGCCACTGTCAGAAACAGGATTTTAACTAGACAGACTTTGGGTCTGATCCAGTCTGGCGATTCCTGTGCAAGTTTCTCTTGCAGGGTAGCCCTGGGAAGACACCCTTCCCCCCCTCCTGTCCCCTGCAATCTTGCACTCCATTCTAGATCTCTCAGTGCCAGAGGCTTCCTATTCCAGAGCAGAGAGGGCATAGTGTCCTGGGGCTGTGCACGAGGCTGCCTGGAACTAGGTATAACATATGTTCTGTTTCCCATGGCCCCCTGTGGGTCCTGGAAGCTGAGAGTAGCTAGCGTGCAGAGAGCTCCAGCCTCGTCCTTTGCTCTGGGGGCTGGGAGCAGAGTCAGTGTGGAGCCCTCACTCCAGCTCTACCCTGACTGGCACGGGAGATATTCTCAAGGGGCAGTTTACTTCTATGCCAGGGCTCCTAGGAGCTACTCTAATATAACTACTAACTTTAAGATCCCTTTGCAGTGCCAGAGTGGTGTGACTGAGGATTCAGACCCGCTATTCTGGATTTGTAACCAGCAGGAATTAATTAACATAATTAACAATATGTAGCATCTTTCCACTTACGAAGCCCTGTACAAAAGTACGTGATTAACCCTTCCAGATGCTGGTAAATAAGAAGATGTAATAATTAATCCACACACTTCGCACATGACAAATAAACCAGTTATCGGAACTCAAAATAGGGCAAAGCATTCTAAGCTAGCAGGAGACTCGAGAGGCGAGGAAATCCTATTAGGGTATGTCTGCACTGCAGGGGGAGGTGTAACTCCCAGCCTAGGCAGACGTGCACAGACTAGCTCTGCTTGAGCAAGCGTGCCATAAATAGCAGCAAGTCTGCGGGGGTACGGGCAGTGGTTTGGGCTTGCTGCCCAAGTCCAATCCTGTTGGAGATCCTAGGTATGTACTCAAGCGATGGCTTGGACTAGCCACTTGGGTACGTTCCTAGGATCTCAGATGGGCTTGCATTCTGGTGGCTAGCCATTTTTATCATGCTAGGGCACGTACACCTACCCAAACTGGGAATTACACCTCCCAGCTGCAGCATAGACACACCCTTAGAGAGAACTTGCTAATGGACCTTCATGTTCCCCTGTTAGTCACAGCTAGGCCAGCACAGGACTGTCTTCTGGAGATAACCCAGTTATTGTCTTTACATCCCTAAGTGTTGGTACATTCCATTTTACTTACGCCTTTGCATTACTGGTTGGAACAATGAGGAATAGACCAGGCAGCTTCACTCTTGTTTCTAGTCAATTTTGCTTTTCAAGTTTGGCTAGCATATTGGAGGCTGGTCTAAAAGTTATGTTCCAATTCAACCACATGTTATTGGGCTAGATGCAGGAATCGCTGGGTGAAATTCTCTGTCCTGTGTCAGGCTCCTGCCTGATCATAGTGATCCCCTCCTGGCTTAAAATCTGCAAATTTAGCACAGATCTACCCTCAAACTTCAGACTAGTGCTGGGAGATCTATAGTTTTATAAATAACTGCTTCTGGTAGATTACTTTCTGATTGCTTGTTACCTCTGTATGTAGCATCAATGAGACCAGTACGGGAGTAAATCGTCCAATGGTGGGGGCCTCATTTTAGAAAGAATGTTGAAAAATTGGAGAGGGTGCTGAGAAGAGGGCTGGGAAAAAATGCCTGACAATGAGAAACTTAAGGAGTGCTGCCTGTTTAGCTTCTCAAAATTATCAAAAGGTGATTTGATCCTAGTGTGAAAGTACCCTCAGGGAGAAAATCCTAGGTACTAAAGGGCTCTTTAGTGGAGAAAGGCAGAACAAGAACCAGTGGCTGAAGTTAAAACCAGACACATTGCCATTAAAAATAAGATGCACATTTTTACCAATTAGGGATTAACCCTCAGAACAAACTCTCAAGGGAAGTGGTGGGTTCCCCATCTCTTGATGTCTGTGAATCCAGACCTGGCTGCCTTTCTGGAAGGTGTTTTAGCCAAACACAAGTTATTGGGCTTAACACAGGGGTGACTGTGGGATATTCTCTGAATTGTGCTATACGGGAGGTCAGAGTAGATGATCTAATGGTCATGCTTTATAAATGCTTTATATTCGCCTGTATAAGAAATAAGCTAGGAAATCTGAACCCAAGTTTGTCCCAACAAGATCGCTGTAGCATCCTTTGCTGTAGAGATGAGCCAGAACTTGGCTGTAATGAATATAGAGGGGAATCTTTATCCAGGCAGCTGGACACAGACACAAACTGGTGTTCTGTCTTCACCAGTTCCCCATTTATTGTCACTGAATGTTAAGTTCTAGGCTGGGGTCTGCAGTAATGGAGCAGACGGTGCCATGCTCTGCCTACCCGAGAACTGTGCTCTGTCTGCAGGTGGTGAATGGGATCAAGTACTATCTGGATGTGACCCTGCTGAAGTCACCGTGTAGCCAGCACCGATTCACAAACCAGGATGCTGCTATCTGTGAAAATTCAGTGGAGCCGGAGCAAATAGTAAGGACCAGGTGCTGGGTTGTGGTTGTTTTGGGTCTGTCACAGATCCACCCTCTTGGTGCAACACCCCCAGCTTTGGCACAGTCTCTTGGAGGAACCCCCTCAATGCACCAGATCCCCAATGGGGGGGGGGGAGGGGGTCTCACCGCTTCTGTAGACTGAACCTGTGGGGTTCCAGCACTCCTGCTTCACGCTGTGAACTCTCTACAGTGAGTCCAGCTGAGAGAGACTCCTGGTTAATGTACCTAGCCCAGCCTTTGCAGTGACACTCAAACAGTGTTGTCAAAACAGTCGGGTTTATTAGTCAGCTGGAACACCGCGTAGGCCGTCCTTAGGTGAGCACAGAGAAATGAAGGTCAAAGCCTACTCCCGGTCCATTCTGGCCAGCGCAGAGCCCAGCAAGCTGTAGCGAACGCCAGGTTCAGGCTGTCTCTCTCTGTCTGATGTCCTTGGTCAGCTCCAAGGTGAGAGCCCAGACTCCATCCAGCAGCCAGTTCCTATCCCCCCACCTCCCACCTTCCAAGTCCTTTGTTCTGGAGCTGGGTGATCTTGCTCAGCTTCCCTGCTGAGAGGTGGGGAAATCCATCTCCCTCTGGGTCATTAGTTGTTAGGTGTCAGTGTCCTGGTGACTGGATTTGCCACTGGCTTCTCGGATTCTCCATTGATACGGGGTCACCCTCAGCCAGTCCTTTTTAATGACCCATTCAGGCTCAGACAGACAGTCCTTTTCCCCCCCACTGGGCAGCCATACAAAATGTAGAGGAAACCGAGGCACACACCGGGGCTGTAAAAATATTACGGAAAAATCCTGTTTCATCACAGGGTCCACATAATCAGATCCTCCCACTCTTAATAAGTCAATTAAACTGGTGTGACTCTAGTGTTGTATCATTGACCTCCATGGAATTAGGGCTAGATTCTCTCTGTGCACCAAGATAAATGTGGATTCATCTCACTGATTTGAATGAGGTGATTCTGGATTTACACTGCTATCACAGAGAGCAGAATCTGGGCAGAGATATTGTGAATCACTGCCTTTCTCCTTCCCCCAGTAACTCCAGGAGTTCTGAAATCGTGGACACCTGGCAAGGGCCACATCTCCAACTGGGTAGGAGCCCAAAGGATACACTTAATTTGCATGAAATGGAACAGGTATGAAGGTATGGCCGAGGGTACTGCAGCTCCCAGCATATCTTGCTTCATCTTGATTCAAGTGGAGGCCAGTTATTGTTGAGCATGGCATCCTGGGATCTGTAGTTTCCACGGCTCTGCTTTAAGAGAAGGCAGACAGTTAGGATCCCAGTGAGTGGACACATAGGGAGGTCTCATCTGGGATGCAGTAAGATGTGGGGTGGTGTTTGGGGATTGGACTTTTCCAATTCCCGATTGGGATTCTAGAAGGGGATGTTGTTCTCAAAGCATGATGGGAGAACTCTGTGGGCGACCCCCCCCACCACCACACCTGTCCTGTGCACACACCACTCTTACAGGCAAACACATTCCTTAGGATCAGAGTAGGAGAATTGGAGAAACTATGGGGACTTCATAGCAGTGGCAGGATAGAGCTGGGATCTATCTACCTATTTCAGAAGCAGCATCACTACCACTTGAGCTCCAGGAGAATTGCTCCTGGGTGTTTACAGTATGGGGGCTAAGACACACAGCTGATTGTCTTCTACTGGTTGAAATCAGAAGCAAGGGCACGTGTGTATGTACACGCACACCAGTGCAAGTTTCTTAAAGTATTAAAATGGGGTATCATCACAAGCAGGCAGTGGAGCTGGGGCTCTGGGAGATGGCTTTGAAACTAAACAGGGACGTTACTAATACAGAACCCAGGAGCCTGGTTACATTGTAAGCGACCTGCTGGTCTGTATTTGTCCTGTGTCAGACTCTCCAGTCATTGTCCCGTGAGCCAGGCCTCTGTCTGCTGAATCCTCTCATTCGTTGTCTTGTGACCTGGCATTAGCCCAAACACACTGTAACTAGGGGATCTTTTTATAGCTTTCATTAGTGGAGGGTCAGCTGAGTAACTCGGGTTCAGCCTGTTGACTGGAAGGATTCTGCTCTTCTCTGGCCTCTTTCAACTGTGGGTCCCAAAGCATTTTACAAATAAGCTAAGACACATGCACCCCATCCAGGAGTTAGAGAAACACTGGCCCCATTTTACAGAGTACAGCTGAGGGGCTTCCCTAGCATCGCATGTTATGAGCAGAAGTAATAATAGAACCCAGGAGTCCTGACTCTCCCAGCCCTTCCGTTCTAACCCAGCAGACCCCACTGTCCTCTCAGAGCCAGGAACAGAACCCCCCACCACCATCACCATGCCCTGCCAATCCATTCGTCCCTGCTGCCTCCAGGCAGCTTTCTGTAATGTTCATTTCTGAAATTTTGACGCAAGGCCTGTTTTTTTCTCTCTCTCCTGGAAGTCTTGTCACTTTGAGGTCTGGAGTCAGCCCTGGATGAACAGACAGAAGCTGGTGAAGCAGGAGTGTCGTCCAGCTGGTATGGCGAGTCTGCATGGGTGTCATCCCTTTAAAGGATCCTGACTAGAATGTAAACAAGAGCATTAAGTCTGGAATCAAAGCCACACCCCTCCACCACCTGCACACTTGGCATAGGGTCACTTACCATGTATTTCCTGGGTGGAAGGAACTGGTTATGGAAGCTTTAATCCACTTCTGGCCATTAAAGAGTCATTTGGCACTTTCCCAAATAGCTATCTGTTAATCCAATCTCCTGGCCAGGCTCCAGGTCGGCTGCTTCCACTCTGTTGACCTTAATTCCCCCCTTGTCCTCCCCTCCCCACCTGCTGTGTAGCATTGCTGTGCACTGTTGCAGAGCTGCCTTGTCTCATCCCAGAAGTGGCTGCATGTCAGCGATACCTGCATTGGTGAGACCACTCCTGGGATGCTGCATCCAGATTGACAGACGCACCGTGAAAAAGATGGTGACAGCTTTGGAAAGGGTTCAGAGAAGATCTACAATATTCATCTGTTCTAAGGAACCATTGTGATCATCCGACCTCCTGCAGAACACAGGCCATAGGCTGGCCCTGAATTAATTCCTGGCTGAACTAGAGCAGAGCTTTTAGAAAAACACCTTGTCTTGATTTAAACATTCCCAGTGGTGGAGAATCTACCCCAGCCCTTGGTCTGTTGTTCCGACGGTTAATTCCCCTCACGGGTAAAAATGTGTTTCCCGTTTCCAGTCTGAATTTGTTCAGCTTCTGGCGTGAATGATTCCCGTTCTGGAAAAGCTGTCTGGAGTGAGAGACTAAGGCCTGCTGTAGATCCCGTTTTGTCCTGGTATAGCTATGCCAGTTAGTGGTTCTGTATAACATAGACAATGTTTCACTGTCATAGTGATATCCACCCAGCCCTAGTGTGGATGCAGTTTCCTAGGGTAAAGGTGCCTTTCCCAGAATAACTTATTCCCCTTCCTGTACAGGCATACGCCTATCTATCCCCGTATAACTGCATGCACACAGAGGGGGTTGTACCACATTAACTAGACTGGTATAAAGAACAGGAGCACTTGTGGCACCTTAGAGACTAACAAATTTATTAGAGCATAAGCTTTCGTGGGCTACAGCCCACTTCTTCGGATGCATATAACAAAGCCTGATGCCAATTCTGTCCACATATCTATTCAAGTGACATCATCATAGGACCTAATCACATCAGCCATATCATCAGGGGCTCGTTCACCTGCACATCTACCAGTGTGATATATGCCATCATGTGCCAGCAATGCCCCTCTGCCATGTACATTGGCCAAACCGGACAGTCTCTACGCAAAAGAATTAATGGACACAAATCAGACATCAGGAATCATAATACTCAAAAACCAGTGGGAGAACACTTTAACCTGTCTGGCCATTCAATGACAGACCTGCGGGTGGCTATCTTACAACAGAAAAGCTTCAAAAATAGACTCCAAGGAGAGACTGCTGAGCTGGAATTGATATGCAAACTAGATACAATCAACTCAGGATTGAATAAGGACTGGGAATGGCTGAGCCATTACAAACATTGAATCTATCTCCCCTTGTAAGTATTCTCACACTTCTTATCAAACTGTCTGTACTGGGCTAGCTTGATTATCACTTCAAAAGTTTTTTTCTCTTACTTAATTGGCCTCTCAGAGTTGGTAAGACAACTCCCACCTGTTCATGCTCTCTGTATGTGTGTATATATCTCCTCAATATATGTTCCAGTCTATGCATCTGAAGAAGTGGGCTGTAGCCCACGAAAGCTTATGCTCTAATAAATTTGTTAGTCTCTAAGGTGCCACAAGTACTCCTGTTCTTTTTGCGGATACAGACTAACACAGCTGCTACTCTGTAGACTGGTATAGTTCAAGCAATACAATTTTTGTGCATTGACTGAGCTCCTTAGAGCCTTAAAGATGAAGATGTGAGTTGAACTCAGGCTGTAAGTGTGTCCCCAGGGAGGAGAGTTTGGAGGGCAGAGGACTCATCAGTTCAGCAGAGAAAGGCAGATTGAGACCCAAAGGCTGAGAACTGAAGCCGGACAAGTTCAGGCTAGCAATGAGGTAACATTTTTAACAAGGAGGGGTTTAACTATTGGAACAACTGTCCAAGTGATGAAGAATCCAGCCTGTCCCTGCGAGTTTTTAGGGATTGGATGCATCTCTAAATCTATGCCCTAGCTCAGCCACCAGATATGGGCTACAGGCAGGAAGGGCCGTGGGAGGTTCTCTGGCAGGAGGTCAGAGTGGATGATCACAATGGTTCCATCTGGCCTTCCAATCTGGGAATCTAGAAGAGTGAATGTGTCATCCGATGGCTACCAACAGGATAAGGGACCTGCTACTACTGCTAGCCAAGGGAGATCTCCTTTAGCACAAGCAGTAGAGGCTGTTGGGTGTGAAGAAGATGGGCACTGGCCCTTGTTCTCCCGTGGCGTATGAGATCTATACAGTAACTGTATTGGGGCTAACTGCAGTACTCTCGGCTGCCTCCTCTTATGTTTAGAGCCATCAGAGAAGGTCCAAAGCGTGGCATCGCTGGAGCCAGAGGAGCTGGCTCATGCCAAGACACCAGAAGAACCAGTTAGCTTGGAGGCCCTTTCCCAGGTGAGTGGCTGGCTGCCTCGCTCCTCCTCCTCTCTAGCCCAGTTTGTCCTGTCTCTTGACGGGCCCCAGTCTCCCTTCTAGCGATGGTAACTCATGGCTCTATCCCAGAAGGGAGAGTGTATGGGGCTGGAACTAGAACACATGAGGCCGCTTGCTCCCAGGGTAGGGCAGGGGGATGTGGCCTGGATTAGGGGAGTATGTCACGTGGGGCAGGGTGCTTCTCTGGGTTGCATTTCTCCAGTCCCCTCCCGTGATACGCTGCTTCATACCTTCCCCCATGCCACCGCCCTGGCCTCTGGCTCCACCCCCTTGCCACTCTGCCCCTGTGCTGTGCCTCAGCGTGGCACCTCCTCTGGTCACCAGCCCTAAGGCCAACCTCCTGCAATGCTCCAGAGACAGACCTGCTGCAGGAGGAGGCTGAGAATGGGTCTATAGCACCCCCTGCAGCCAGGCACTCGCCTGGCCTTGGCAGATGGCACGTCTTCCAGCATCAGTCACTGAGTTACCGCCTCCAGCCTTCCAGGTCTCTAAGCCGCTTGCCTCCCTGTCCCTAGAATGCCTCCATCCAGCTGATCTCGCTGTTCAAAGACTTCCTGACCACCTACAAGAAGAGCTACAAGGATGAAAGAGGTGAGCCCCAGGTGCTGGCATATCTCTTGGGCCCTCATCCCACCACCTTTGCAGAATCCTGCGAGCCAGCTCCTGTCACCCTTTCAGCTCTTCCCACCTAAGAATCCTTTGCACTGGCTCCTGCAACACGTCAGGGAGCCCCCCGTATCTCGGACACACTCCCTGCCTCACAATGACTCTGACTCCCTGGGTCTGTTTCCCTGTTTAGAAGCCGAGAGGCGTTTGCAGATCTTCGCGGAGAACCTGGAAAAGGCTCGGACAATCCAGGAGCTGGACCAGGGCACAGCCGAGTATGGAGTCACCAAGTTCAGTGACCTGACGGGTGAGAGGGCGATGGCTTTGGGCTCAGTGTGCCCATGGAGTCGTGGCAGCACACCCTACTGGGAAGGGCTAGGAGCTCCCCGCTCTTTACACGTGGGGCCAGGGCTGGAGTAGCCGGGAGCTCTCCCCACAGCTAGCGCTCCTGCCCCACTCTCTGCAGCGCCCCCTGCCAGGGGAGATCATAGGCAAGTACCCTGTGTCTCCTGAGTCCTGGGCGTTTCTCCACAGCTTCTTTCTGTCTCATTTCAGAGGAGGAATTTCGCTCCCTGTACCTGAATCCGCTGCTGGCTAAATTCCCGGCCCGGCCCATGAAACCGGCTGCCATCCCCAGCGACCCGCCTCCTGCCGAATGGGACTGGCGGGAGCATGGAGCTGTCACTGACGTCAAGGACCAGGTGGGTTTCCATGGCTACATTAACCCGCCTCCCCTGACAGCAGCAGCTGCAGAGCTTAGGCCAGGGGTGGGCAAACTTTTTGGCCTGAGGGCCGCATCAGGTTTTGGAAATTGTATGGAGGGCTGGTTAGGAGAGGCTGTGCCTCCCCAAACAGCCAGGCATGGCCTGGCCCCTGCCCCCTATCCAACCCCCCCTTCCCCCCCCCGCTTCTCGCCCCCTGACAGTGTTGTACTTAAAGTACTGCACAGGATCTTTTCAGGGGGAATAAGGCAGAACGCCACATTTATTAGTAATACATGTATTCATTAACACTGTATTATATGTATATAATATATTACACTTACACTCACACACACACACAAACCCATTCCGTCTTGTTGTTACCAATTAGTTGCTCCCCTTAACTTCACTGGCCAGGTGAGTTAGATGGGGGAGGGGGTGGAGCCGGGCTTCTGCCGATCCAGATCGATGCTCCCATGTTGACAAGACGAGACCCGGGGTCCTCTGCAAGACACCTCACTTTTATAGCAGCTTTCCTCTTATGCTAATCTATACCAGATTCAAACTCTGTGTCTGTGTCCATTGGTCCTTTGTGCTGCTTTCTTTTGAGTGTTGTCCCAATGCTGCAAAGAGGGTGTTTCCAAAAGAAGGTGCTTGCTTCTAACCCCCGAGGCCGTCAGTATGTCTGCTTGTCTTTAATGAGCCCACTTGACACGTTTTATTGTTCTTGGGTCTGGCTCCCAGCCCCTCTCCAACAGTTGAGGCTGTCTGGAGGTGCTGCCTTTCATGCCTTGCTCATCCACACCTCATTCATTCAACAGGGCAATTGATTAAGAGTGGGGGGAGGGGGAGAGCTCTTGTTCTACTGCTAGCAAAAAGAAAATTTTCTTCTATCTTATTCTATCCTTAGGGGCTATAATATTATACCAAGGGCAATGCAAAGTTTCTAAATGAGGCTTTGATACAAAGTCCCATGAAAACAGAGGTCACACGTGGGTAGACCCACCACAAGGTTATATGAAGAGGCACAATGTAAAGTCATATGAAAATTATTAGAGATTGATCTACATTGTCCCCCTTTTGACCTCTCAAGAACAATTCTTGAGTGGTCACCATATAAATCTTTTGTATTTGTTGCAAACAAACCAAACAATTATAACCAGGTGAATATAACTAAAACCATTACAATTGACTAAACACCAGATATAACATAAACACAAATGCAAACAATTATAATTATAATAATTGGAAATACAACAAAACCGTTACCATTACAATAATTGGGTACATTGACAAACAAAATGAGGCCCAAGTTTGATGCTGCAATAGCCATCAAACAATAAAAGTCACTGAGGTCAGGACATTCTTAAGCACACACAACAAATAAGATTTTGTAGGAGTACCACAGTTGTTATGCAAGGTTAAGCTGATTTGGACTTAAACTAACATTCATTTGCTAAAATGTTTTAGAATTCCCTATTTTTAACAGTTGTTCTCAGAGGTTTCTAGGGACATGAAAGATGGGGCCATACAATTATGGGCCAAGGTCTTACAGGTGATGGGGGCCCAAGAACTACCCTTCAGAGCTTGGGGAAATAGAATCAGAGTGCATAGAGGAAAGTGTGGAATGAATAATAATACAAGCAAATGTAACTAACAATACAAATGTATCAAGAACAAAAAACCAACAACAAAATGATTATTAGAAAACCTGACAAAACAAAACAAAATAACCCTGATGTACTGGGGACTAAAGTTTTTTGGACACAAGTGGTGATTGATAAATTGGATGGACATGGGGGAAGTAGAGAGAGGAAAAGACATTTGCCTTGTCTAGTGTAGTATCCCCTCTTTTTCTGGATCCAATGCTAGCACAGGACACCACTAGAGACAGACACAGAACATGCAACACAGAACACTGAACACAGACTTTGTCATGACACTATAACCATGGTATTTTATAACTCTTCAGCTGGTACCAGCTCTCCTGATGTTTTGGTTCAGAACCTGAAAGATAGAAGCTTGGAAACAAATTAGCACAGTGCTTTCACCATGGCAGAACCTGCTTGGTCTCTGCCACAGTGTGTTTGGTACTTGGGGCTGCACAAATGCTAATTAAGTGGTGCATTTCTTGTGAGTGTAAATTCTCCCTTTCTCTCAGTAAAAGGGCGTTAACACTCTATCTAGAAAAAAATTTGTTTTAAAATCTTTAGCCATTTTGCCATGGCCTGGAGATCTGAGGCACAAGCAGGCACTGTTGTTAACTGTTTCAATGGCATTTTGGCCCTGGGAGGAGGAATTTACCCAAATATCCCCCTTCCCAATCTCCCAAAGGTTTGCCCCCTTCTGGGGTCTCAAATGTTTCTTTTCCTGATGTTACTGCTGCTGTAAGATTTGAGAGTGCTGTTTTAACTCTCTGTACCCAACCTGTTTTTCAGTTTCTCTATCTGTTGCTTGCCTGGGCCCGATCCTGCTTTTTCCAATAAACAGTTCCTTTCCATGGGCACAAGCCTTGTTCCACTACCAATTTAGCAAGGAGGGTGGGCTTTCCAACTAGCCCCCACCCTTCCTGGTCCCATTCCTTAAACATTTTCTTCAAAATTGTGAAATTACCAGAATATTACTTACAAAAAAACAAACAAACATAAACCACACTACACTGCCCAAACTCCTATATCCTTCAGAGTTTGGTTTAACAGAACAAGATCTGCATCTTATGTTTTTAACCCACTCTGGGCCAGAGGGAGAGACGCTAAGCTTCCCTCTGTATTACTTGGTCTGCTACCACCGAGGGTTCATACACCAATTATACAAATCCTTCCCCGGATCAGAGTGAGAAACACTAAGTTCTCCTCTTTAGCTCAGCCTTCCTATGGCTGAGGGTGTATGTACCTCTACAACACAATTGAAACCTAAACTCCTATATCCTTCAGAGTTTGGTTAGATCCTTCCCCGGATCACAGTGAGAAACACAATTTAAACCTAAACTCCTATATCCTTCAGAGTTTGGTTAATTAACTGAAAGTTTACGCTCTTTTTCCTATAGTGCCAGGCTTGCTAAAGCTGGCGGTGTGCACACCAGTTTTATAATAACTGTGGATTCTATGCTTGCTCCCCCTTTCGCATTCTCCACCAAAATGTTGTACTTAAAGTACTGCACAGGATCTTTTCAGGGGGAATAAGGCAGAACGCCACATTTATTAGTAATACATGTATTCATTAACACTGTATTATATGCATATAATATATTACACTTACACTCACACACACACACAAACCCATTCCGTCTTGTTGTTACCAATTAGTTGCTCCCCTTAACTTCACTGGCCAGGTGAGTTAGATGGGGGAGGGGGTGGAGCCGGGCTTCTGCCGATCCGGATCGATGCTCCCATGTTGACAAGATGAGACCCGGGGTCCTCTGCAAGACACCTCACTTTTATAGCAGCTTTCCTCTTATGCTAATCTATACCAGATTCAAACTCTGTGTCTGTGTCCATTGGTCCTTTGTGCTGCTTTCTTTTGAGTGTTGTCCCAATGCTGCAAAGAGGGTGTTTCCAAAAGAAGGTGCTTGCTTCTAACCCCCGAGGCCATCAGTATGTCTGCTTGTCTTTAATGAGCCCACTTGACACGTTTTATTGTTCTTGGGTCTGGCTCCCAGCCCCTCTCCAACAGTTGAGGCTGTCTGGAGGTGCTGCCTTTCATGCCTTGCTCATCCACACCTCATTCATTCAACAGGGCAATTGATTAAGAGTGGGGGGAGGGGGAGAGCTCTTGTTCTACTGCTAGCAAAAAGAAAATTTTCTTCTATCTTATTCTATCCTTAGGGGCTATAATATTATACCAAGGGCAATGCAAAGTTTCTAAATGAGGCTTTGATACAAAGTCCCATGAAAACAGAGGTCACACGTGGGTAGACCCACCACAAGGTTATATGAAGAGGCACAATGTAAAGTCATATGAAAATTATTAGAGATTGATCTACAACAGCACCTCCCCCAGGACCCCTGCCCCATCCACCCCCTGCTCCCTGTCCCCTGATTTCTCCTGGAACCCCCGCCCCTGACTGCCACCCCCATCCAACCCCCCCCTCCTTCCTGACTGCCCCCCGGAACCCCTGCCCCCATTCAACCCTCCTGTTCCCCGCCCTCTGACTGCCCCTCCCCCTATCCACACCCCCGCCCCCTGACCACCATCCCAAACTCCCCTGCCCTGTATCCAAGTCCCCCACTCCCTGCCCCCTTACCGCACTGCCTGGAGCACCTGTGGCCGGCGGCATTACAGTCGCGCCGCCCGGCTGGAGCCAGCCACACACTGCGCAGCACAGAGCACCGGGTCAGGCCGGGCTCTGCAGCTGCGCTGCTCCAGGAGCTCGCAGCCCACCGCCCAGAGCATTGTGCCAGCGGCAAAGCAAGCTCGGGCTGCAGGGGAGGGGGAACAGCAGGGGAGGGGCCGGGGCAAGCCTCCCAGGCCAGGAGCTCAGGGGCTGGACAGGAGGGTCCTGCAGGCCGGATGTGGCCCATGGGCTGTAGTTTGCCCACCTCTGGCTTAGGCCAACATAACCTGTTGTGGCACTCTGTCCCCCGCTAGTGGCTAGACCAGGTATAGCAGCTGAGGCTGCTAATGCCTCTGAGCTAATGTACCTGGTTTAGCACAAGCTGTAGAGGCTCAGGGAGGTAGAGCCAGAGGTTGCGGGTTTGATCCCTGCGTGCGACCCTTCCAAGGATGTCATGCCACCAGTGCTAATATAGCTGTCGCTGTCTCATCCCAAAGAGCACAGGCAGTGCCCTCTGCTGCGAGAGGCCAGGACTGGAGTAGCTGCGAGTTTCCTTGCAGCCAGCATTCCCGCACCATTTCCTGATGGGGTTTGGGAGAGTCTACGGGTTTGGGACACTGACATGTCACTCGTGGGCCATCATCTGTCTGGCCTTGTGTTTCCAGGGTATGTGCGGCTCCTGCTGGGCTTTCTCTGTCACCGGCAATGTGGAAGGACAGTGGTTCCTGCGCCGGGGGTCTCTTGTCTCGCTGTCGGAGCAGGGTATGTGGCTGGCACTTGTGACGTAGGAGCCAGGACTGGGCTGTGACAGGAATAAGAGGGATCCCTTATCCAGGACCCTGTGGCTCTCCCAGCCTGCACTGCCCAATCTGGCCACACAGGGAGCTCCCTGAGTCCTGGGCTGTTTAGCCAGGAGAGGGAGTGCATGGCATGGCTGGTGCCCCAGAGAGCCTGACCGATTCCCAGGCTCCCTGGACCTAGCTGGTTTCCCTGAGACGATGGCTCTTCGGAAATCCCTGTTAAGAGTCGATCCCTGCACCAGAGTGAAGAACCCAAACTGGCTTCGAGGAGAAGGAGGGCTGGTTGCTGGGTTCCCCCTCCCACTCCTTATTTGGGGTGGGGGTCAGGAGGTGGGAGCTAATCCCCCTTCAGTGCCCTGATCTCCCCAGAGATGTTTGCAGCTTCCACTCTGATTTCAGCACTGTCAGCAAACCTGACCAGGCCTGGGTTGGTGGTAGAGCCAGGCAGCCTCTGTCAAGACTAGGGGACCCTGTCATGTTGAGCTCTACACAAGACCCTGACTGAGGTCGCCCCATGCCCCCGGTCAGACACATTGTGAGACAGTCCCTGCCCTGCAGAGCTTCCATTCTAACTAGACCAGGGGTGGGGGAGAAAATGTGCACGGAGGGGGGAAGGAGCTTGCCCTAGGTCAGTGTCAGGACTAGGAATAGAACCCAGGTGTCCTAGTCCAGTGGCCCACGCTACCTGCTGAACACCTGTGGCAGAGAGATGTGGAGCAGCCAACCGGGGATGGGGACAGCTTTGAGGCCAGCAAAGCTTTGGGAGACCCTAACGGAGCCTCGGGAGTGGCTCCAGCTGGCCACGAGCATCCCAGCTGGGAGGCTGTTCCCGGGGGGGATGGGAGCCTGAGAGCCTCAGGTCAGTAAGAGCCAGTCTCTCTCCCTGCAGAGCTGGTGGACTGCGATGGACTGGACCATGCCTGCGGAGGAGGGCTGCCTTCCAATGCGTACGAGGCCATTGAGCAGCTAGGTGAGCTCAGGACCATCCAGGCCCAATGCAGGGAGGTCAAGGCCTTACCCTGACTGGGGCAAGCAGGTGAAGCTCAAGGGTTGGGCAGTTAAGGAAGATCCTCAGCTATTACTAGCTGAGGTAAAATAGAATAGCAGGGGGCTGTGGGTAGGGGTTGAGGGGCATTGGCAGGGCTGTATGCGCGGGAAACCTAGGGCTGGGGTAGCAGGGGGCTGTGGGTCAGGATTGGGGTCAGAGGCTGAGCTGTGGGTGGGGGTGATGGGGAGCCCAGGGCTGGGGTAGCAGGGGGCTGTGGGTCGGGATTGAGGCGCATCGCAGAGCTTTTCCAAATCCCTATAGTCTTGTACAAGCCCCAGGCGAGTTCCCTGCAGCAGGATCTATCTCTTAGCCCCTGGCATTATTAACCCTCCCTTCCCGGGGATCGCTCCTTCCAGGTGGCCTGGAGACAGAGGGTGATTATAGCTATGAGGGCCACAAGCAGAGCTGCAGCTTCTCCACCACCAAGGTGGCCGTCTACATCAACAGCTCTGTGGAGATCTCCCGTGACGAGACCGGTGAGTCCGGGCTCCTCCTCCTGCTCTGCCCTGCCTCCTCCTAACTCCAGTCACTGGGGCCTGGTAGGGGGAGGGAGGGAGACTTGGAGCTGCCAGTGGAAAAGACCTGCCCTTCCACACAGCTGTGTTTGTTAGGGTAGATTGGGACCCTTTGTGCCAGGCGCTGTCCAGAGCTCCCAGCCGAGATCTTCCCCCGCGTCATGCCAGGCGCTGCACAGACAGTCCCTGCCCTAAAGAGGGTGGGAGGAGAAAGGCAGGCACAGAGTGGGGAAGGGCCTTGCCCAGGGTCACGTCACGCAGCCTGTTGTGGGTCCAGCCCAGGTCTCCTGAGTCCCAGTCCAGTGCCCTTTCCACTAGACCACGCTGCTCCCCCATACCTGTCCCGGGCAGCGCAGCCACCACCAAGCCTCTGCTAGCTGAGATGCACGTGCCAGAGCCCCAGAGAGTCCTGGCTGCAAGGAGCACAGGGAACCTCATGAGCCATGTGAGGCCGAGACCCCTTGGAGGCTGCTGATGCCTGGCGGGTCGTGCCTGTCTGCCCCCTTCCCAGTCAGCGCTGCGATAGACCCAGCGCCCTCCCTGCCACAGCCCAAACTCATCCATCCTGTCCGTTCCAGAGATCGCGGCATGGCTGGCGAAGAACGGACCCATCTCCATCGCACTCAATGCTTTCGCCATGCAGGTGAGCTGACGCTTCGGGGCAGAGCCACCTGCTCCCATGTCCTTATAGACTGGGTGGGATTCCAGTGGAGTTCAGACTCGCTGGTTCATTACAGCCTGGTGTGGCGGGCGGGCGGGGATGCGGTGTGTGCCTCAGATAAAGAGCTGTGTGAAGGCCCTGAGGCTGCTGAGATGTCCTACTCTGGCCCTGGGGGCTCTCAGAATGAGGGGTTAAAACGTGGGACCTGAGTTCTAGCCGAAGCCAGGTGGCATTGGATCCAGTGGGATGCCAGAGAATGAGCTGCTGCTCAAATTCAGCAGGGGGGCTCTCCCTTTGCATTCAGTGCTGCCCCAATACCTAGGCTTGGCACTAGGTTGTGCTGTGATGCAGGGCAGGGGCTCAGTAAGGGGCACTTCCCATCCCAGAGACGGTCAGCACCGGGCAAGGGATCCCTGTATAAAGAGCCCTGTGCTCCACCTTAGGGGTAGCTGCATCTCGGTGGCATTGTAGGGAATCTGTGCAGTTAGCTGGCTAATGTTATGTTCCTCATCTCCCTCCCCTTCAGTTCTACAGGAGGGGGGTCTCCCACCCCTTCAGGCTCTTTTGCAACCCCTGGATGATTGATCATGCCGTGCTGCTGGTGGGGTATGGGACACGTAAGTGACGCTAGTCTGGAATCCACAGGCAGGCCCCCCACCCCTTGGGGACATCAATTCCCTAGGCTCCCTTAGACCTAATGAGCCACCTTGGGCACCATCCTGTTTCCCTCCAGGACTGGCCTTGCTGGCCCTTCCTCCATACTATCCAGCCTAGAGGAGGTAGTTCTCATTGCCACCAGCATGTGTCACTGTTGAGCCAAGTCCCTGCTGCTCCCAGCCCTATCTCATGGATTTGTAGTGACCAGGGGCACAGAAAGGGGAGGTGGCTAGCTCAAAGGCATAGTGAGTCTGGCAGAATCAGAGAGAAACCCAGGTGTCCTGACTTCCAGCTCTGCTCTAACCACTAGACCCTACTCCTCTCTCAGAGGTGGGGATAGAACCCAGGAGTCTGGGTACTACTATGACCGGTTTCTATAATCTACAGAATCCCTCTTGCTATAAAAGTGGAAGCTGACAGCAGGGGCTCAGGCAGTGCTGGCTAATGATGCAACACTCCTGGCAGCCTGGGCTCTGCCCCAGCCATGTATCAGGAACTGTCCAGCCCCCTCCCCTCAAGCTTAGCCTTCATGATGGCCCTTTCTACCTTCCAGGTGACCGCACCCCCTTCTGGGCCATCAAAAACAGCTGGGGCGAGAACTGGGGCGAGCAGGTGAGTCCAGTGAGGAGCAGCTGGTGCCCATGCTGTGGGTGTGGGCTGGGATAGAGACTGCTCTGGCCACCTGGCTTTGTTCCTCTCCTCCCAATCCCTCTCCCCTGTACTGGCTGCCTGGCTTTCCCGTCCTTCCCCCAGCCCCATCCCCAGGGAGGGGAGGCCAGGTATCCTCCCAGCAGCAGCTCAAGCTGGCCTCCCTCTGTTTTCTCCCACGTTTCCAGCCTGGCCTAGTTCCCTAGTATTGTCCCTGGCAGCAGAGAGCCAGGGCTGGGCAGCAGGGGGTAGAAAAGGGGGTCTTCCATCAGGGCTGCTGGACACAGACCAATCCCTGTGGTTCTCCTGGGATTCCCAGCCTGCACCTCCCAGTCTTGCCACAGGGGGGTGCCCAAAGCTAAGCCATAATAAGCAGGTGCTGGGGGAATTAGGCCTGGAGTAGTGGCTTGCTAGCTGATGGGAACCCATCAACCCCTCTTTTTTTTCCTTTTCCAGGGCTACTACTACCTGTACCGGGGCAGCAGAGCCTGCGGGATGAACACCATGTGCAGCTCAGCTGTGGTGGACTAGACACTGCAGGACCTCCCCCGCCCCACCTCCCTGTGAATCCCCTCCTCTGTGTCTCGCTACACTGCCCCGGCCCACTAGCTTCCCTAGAGCCTAGGAGAGGGACTTGAGAAGGGGGAAGGGCCCTGGCTAAGCTCGGGGAGATGCCACAGTGTGGAAACGCAAAGGGGCTGGGAAGAGACTTGACTTGGGGCTGGCTGATCAGCAGGATGGGGGAGGCTGGGCCATGCTGGCAGGGGGCACTCATGCATGCATCTTGGGGAGTGGTCTGCCCCCTGCCCTGGAGCCCTGGTCTGCCCCCTGCCCTGGAGAATGCCACCCAGAAAGAGCTGCAGAATTTGTCCTTATGGGCCATCTCCCAGGGCTGCATCTTTGCAAGATCTCCCACTGCTGAGGCTCCTGGCTCCCCCCGCCAGTTGAGGTCAGTGGGACAGACTTCGTGGGGTGAAAGGCCACCTAGAGTGGGATGCTGGCGGCACTGGAGCTGCTGCCCAATCTATGCTCCAGTCCCTTGGGCCTCCTCCAGCCATGGGTTTGTGCAATACCCTGGAACGACGTGCCGCTCATCTCATGTTCCTCCCCCGCCCCGCTGAGCTGGAACCAAGAGTCCTGGCTCCCAGCACCAGGGCTGCTTTTCAACCCACGCTCCGAAGGCAGCTCACTCTCTCCTGGCAGAGAAACGATCCCACCCCCCGGGTTTGCTTCCGTTGGTGGATTCAATACAGTCCCTGCCAGCTGTGCCCGTTCCCATCAGGCCGGGGGCGGGAGGGGCACTTCACTAATTTCAATCCCTGGCCCTAATTCTGCTACGCTGCCCCTAGCTGGAGCTGCTGCTTCTCTCTGGAACAGGGGCTGGGCCTGCTGGTTTCTATTTTTCAAGCCTGCCTGGCTGGGTCTATTACAGGGAATCACTAATGATTAGCCTCAAGATGGGGCATTAAGCCCATGAAACTGACCAGTCTCTAGATTCCGCACCCCTCCCCCCAAAAACCATTTTTGCTCCCATCTCATGTCTTGGGGCAAGGGTTTCCAAAGCTTCACTTTTGGGGGTGGGCGCTTGGAGGAGCCTGGGTTTACAAAGGACAGGCCCTTGGGTCACACCCCTGCCCAGCTGTGGCTTTTGGAAAACAGGAATTGCGGTGCCCCAGATTCTCCTGGCTTTCAGGAAAATGCAGGCTGCTTTGAAGGATCGGAGACTAGACTGCAGGATACAGCCAGGTTCAGCCCTAGACCAAGTGGTGGCTTCGGCGCCCTCCCTCCATTTGTTAAACTTTTGAAGACCTTATAGCACCCCAGGCCCAGCACCCCAGGCAGTTGCCTGCCCCTAAATCCAGCCCTGGGTACAGCCAGCTACTGTTTAGGTGGGATTTCTTCCCCTGGCTCTCCATGGGCTCTCCTTACACTGCCAGGTGGGCAGTCCTCCCTCTGGGCTCCCCTTACAGGGCAGAGCGGAAGAAAAGCTCCCTTATATTCCAGGGCTCAGCCCTGGCACCAGCTCACATGTGAGCAGGGCTGGCCAGCCAGGGAAGCTCTCTTGGAGGCAGCAGTTCTCTGGGAGGTTGGGGGAAGGCAGCTTGGAGCACTGCATGCTGGGAGTTGTAGTCCACCCACGTCACACATGCTCTGTATTTTTCAGCCACTCTGGTGTTGCAATTTGTCTCTGAGCTATGAGAATCCACCTATCCTTTAATGCTAAACTGGCTTTCCCAGGCTCCCAGAGAGGGGCGTTAATATCCTCTCTGGAGCTGGTCAGAAAATATTTGTTTTTTTTTTCAGTGAAAAGATGTGATTTCCCCCCCCCCCCCAAGAATGCAAAAAAAAAAAAAATTTGATTCTGCCGAGCTGGGCTCCTTGGTCAGACTACATCTCCCATGATGCATTATAGTCTCCCCTCTTGCTGGCTAGCCCCAGTGCCTCATGGGAGTTGTAGTTTAGGTGCTTCTTGTGCCCATTCTCCTCTATAGGCTGGGATCCTTACTCAGACTAACCTCCCATGTTACACTGTGCTCTCCCCTTTTGGGAGGCAAAGGTGGTGTATCATGGGAGATGTAGTCTGGGGAGCACCATCCATATAGGAGAATAGGGACATGAGTCAACTGAACTACACTCCACTGTGGCATTGTGGTAGCCTGTGGGAACTGAAATATTTAATTGCCAAACTATTTTGATTGCCGGGTGTTTGGGGTTTTTTTGACACAGAAACAAAAAAAATGTAGATTTTTCCGCCAAAACCGGATAGTTTTCACAGAATATTCCTTTAGGTGAAAACGTAATTTCCTGCCGGAAAAACAGCTGGGTCAGACCATTTTTGCCCAGCCTATATGCTGCCTCCACTGCAGCCGTGTCACTTCCCATGCAGGGGGTGGGCAGGTGCAGGCTACACCTGACGTCCTGGCTTCTGCTTCCAGCTCTGCTGCTCCCAAGCTGTGTGGTCTGTGGGCAAGTCCCTTCTCCTTAGCTGTACAGCAAACAGGGGCTATTCCCCCCTTCTCAGCAAACAGGGGCTATACCCCTCCCCCACAGTGGGGTGCAAATTCATATAGGAAGCCTTTTGATCAGGCAAAGTGTTATTGTCAGAGTAGGTGATCAAAGTTGGATGGGGGGGAAGCCCTGTGGCTCCCTATATCTCCTGCTCCCCCCCTCCCAAGCACTAGTGTAAGTCCACGGTGGGAGATGGTTGAGTAGGCCTTGCTGTGATCTCACTGCTAAAACCATTCTGTTACATTCGATTCTTTCCGTTTTGCAGAGCCGCACGTAGCACAGGTTGGGGGCTCTGAACTAACGCTGCTAGAGGCTCGCTGCAGTATTTCCCCTCGCGGGGCTCCTTGGTGAAACGCACTTCGAAAGTGGATTTGCACAAGGCAAGGGGGCAGTAGCCTTTTGTGATCCTGCTTTACGCCTGCCCGGGGAGGATCTAGTCCTTCCAGTGTGTTACTGAGTGACTGGGGTTTTAGTGCCATATGTTGCTGCAACACCAGCCCAGATCTCTCCTAAGCAATAAAGAAAAGCCTGGTTGTTGGGTTTTTTCCTCTCCGCTCTGGAAACTCAGGACTTAATTAGCTGATCCGGGTTCCTGGCTCAAGGACTGAAATGGCACAGAAAGGGGGCTGGAGCGCTGATCCTTTGTGGAACCTCTGCTTAAAAGAATGGGCACTTGTCCCCAGTAGACTACAGCAAGGAAGCTGTATGTACAGGTAGGAGGAAAGTTCAGCGCACCATGGCCTACCTCCCCGGCGTGGGAGGAGCAACAGGCTAAGATTTGTTAAGCACTTTGCTTTTGGAGGATGCTGTTACAAGCGGAGGAGCAAGGAGGGGCGGGGTGAGGTTTTTTGGGGGCAAAGTTGGATTTTCCCCTTTGTCATTTGCATGGAGAAAAATTCTGCAGGTTCTTGTAACAGAAAAATGTGAAGGGCTGTTCTGTGGGAGGGAGGGCAGGCTGGGCTTGCCACAGAGCAGTGGTAGCAGGAGCTGAGAGCGATGCTGTAGGGTTTGATGTTCCTTGATCTGTGTTCTACACAAATAATAAATGATGAACCCGGTGCCTGAGCTGCATTTTCTGTCTCGGGCCAGAGACGCTCCTCCCCCCCACAACAAAGGGGTGCTGCTTTGCAGCTTTAAAGTGGACTTTCCAGGGGTAAGGAGGAAGTGAAACGAAATTGAGGGCACTTCCCTCCCTTAGACTCCTCAGCTATGCTCACCCCCTTAGTTCCAAGCTCTGGTTCTCTGCCTGCTTTGACAGAGTCATAGACTGTGAGGCCAGCAGGGCCCACTGTGATCACCCTGTCTGACCTCCTGAGTCACAGGCCTTAGGACTGCCCTGAAGTGATTCCTGGTTGAATTACAACACATACTTCAGACAGAAATCCAAACTTGATTTAAAAATGGCCAGAGAATCTGCCCCACCCCCTGGGAAGTTGTTCCAATGGTTAATTCCCCCCACGACTAAAAATTATTTCCAGTCTGTGTTTTGTCTAGGTTCAGCTTCCAGCCCTTGGAGCTTTTAAAGGTACAGCAATTTTCACTCCCCGTCCCACCAGTGCGGAGGGATTTGAACCCATCAGTGGTAGTACTGGAAGCCACTAATCTAGCCTTAATCTACAGGGCCAGGATTAATATTTTCCCCACATGCCATTATCCTTGGGAACTCATGGCTACAAGATATCAAGGCCAAGTACTTGGATTCAGAAAGGGAGTGGACGGTTCTGTGGGTAACGAGAACAAGCGAGTTCCAGGAGATTTACCACATTTTGAAGTGGGTTGTATCTAAAGCTGACGGCTTTGGGCCATGAACCCTCAACCGCTAAATTATCCCATCACTGCTGCAGCTCAACTATTGGGGACAGGCTACTGGGCGCAAACCTCAATGTAAATGCCTTGCCTTGGAGTGATTGACTCCAGTGAGTTACTGGGGATGTTCACACCAGCATGTGCCCATTGGCACGGGTGTACTAGGGGGCTAACAGCAGTTGAGCCCCATCAGTGGGGTAACAGCAGGGCAAATTGACACGAGTGGACGCGTGGCCTGGGTATGTCGTGCATGCAAATGCCAGATCCCAGCGGGGTGGGGGGAAATGTTCGGTGACTGGCTCCTAGCCTTGTCCCCTGTGTGAGTATGTGAAGTGCCCAGAGCCTCACAGGAGACACAGAAGGACAAGGCTTTTGTGTCTGTGGGGAGGAGACGGTTTTTTTGGAGCCAAGCAAATTGGGAATTTGGACATAAGTGTGTGTGGGGAGGGTAAGAGGCAGATGGAGCAATGAAAAATAACCAGCCATTGAGCCGACCATAGTGAGATGCTGCAGTAAAGTGGTTTATTGCTACTAGTGAAGCAGGTCCAAGACCCAGCGGTAACAGAAAGAGCCCAGAGGCTCCAGTTTTGGCATTAATCAGGGATTAGAAATCAGTCCAGAAGCAGAGGAATTGGTTGATTTCCAACCCCAGTTTGGATTCAAGACACTGATCGCCCATCACGTGCTGGGAATAAGGCTGGGGGAGTAGAGAAAAGAAGTGCAAGACGGAGCCGGCCTGTCTCCTGCAAAGCTTTGATGGTGGAGCGGACGTTTTGGCTTATGATCATCTCGGCGTGAGCCAGAGCGGGGCTCAGTGACCGACCGAATTGCATTGCTGATCTATCTGTGTCTTCTTGAGCCAAGTCTGAGACCAGATCTGGAAGTTACAGCGCACTTTCTAGGGGTGGAATGAAGCACATTAGAATGGGGGTGACTCTCAGAGGGGTTCCCAGCAAAACCCAGCTGTCCTCTTCCCCCCCCCCCAATGTCACAGCATGACCATGGGCAAGTCACATGTCTCAGTGCCTCAGTTTCCCCACTGGTAAAAAGGAGGGGGGGGGGCCTGTGAAGCTAAAGTAATTGCTGTGTGTGCAGTGGCGAGATGCTGTGGATGTGTGGGGCATAAAACCACCTGAAGAGCAAACTGATCTCCGTGTCCGGTATGTCCACACCCGTGTATTTTGTGTGTTTATCCTCACACCCACCCTGGGCGGCAGGGCAGTGCTACTAGCCCCATTCTACAGATGGGGAAACCAAGGCACAGAGCGAGGAAGCGACTGGCCCAGGCTCGCACAGGGAGTCTGGCAGAGCAGGGAATAAAACCCAGCTTCCCTGGGCCTCAGGTAAGTGACCTCCCCACTCCCCATCCTTGTGACTCTGCCATGCCCAGCTGTTCCTTGCCCCTGCCCCAGAATCAGGTCCCAGCTCAGGCAATGCCAGGTTTTAACCTCCCTCCCATTCTGTGCCCAGCAACTCCTGCTATTTACCCTCCAGTTCGATACACAAAGAGCCGGCTGGTATTGGAGGTGGATTGGGCTGGGAAAGCAGCAAGGGCAGGAATAGCAAAGGGCTCCAGGCTACCTCCCTCTGCACCACACCAAGCAAATCCCCCACTCCCCTTCTAATCTGCGCCTTCTCCAAGGCCAGCAGAGGTTGGTTGGTTTCAATCGGGCTCGCAATAGATTCTGGCTGAGCTGCCTCCCGCCCTCACCGCAGTGTGGAATTGGGGCAGGGCTGGGCCCTGCTAGTTAGGAGGAGATGATGATGATGATACAGTTTTACAGGGTTTAGACCCAACGGAAACGTTTCCCTTTGCTCTGTCGATGTTCTCGAACGCAGCACCCTGCCCAGAGCGGAACCCGGACCCCACAGCCAGAGCAACAGTGAGTGTGAGCCCCTCCCTGGTCTGGACTCCACCCAGTGCCAGGCATGAGGGGACCCCCCCCACCCTGATCTCACTGGTGAGGACGTGGCTTTAAATAATCGTCACAGAAAATCAATTCTTGGCAAACCGAATTGGTGCCCCAAACCCAGGAGCTGAACCCCGAATAGGCCCAGTCCCGTCCTCTCACCTTCTGTTGGGACGGGGATGGCAAGAGGCACTTCTTGAGCTCCACGACGCCATCCTGTTTTTTCCTGCACAGTGTCTCCACCAGCTCCATGGTCAGATGTATCACGATCCCGGACACGACCTGCCAGGAAATTGGGGAGCCCGGTCTGGGGATGAGTCCCAGTGCGACCCCCCAGCCCTGCCCGCCACCCCTGAATACCAGGAAATACGAGGGGCTGAGGTCTGAGCCTCCCCATTGCCACACGCTGCCTCCTAGGCCGTGTCCAAGCAAAGGCAGTTGGGGGGGGGGGTCAGTCTGTTCCACTTGGGCTATGATCCGGCTTCAAAGCCCTTTGCAGGCATCAGGGGATTTGCTCCCAGTGCCCTGGGGCATTAGCGCCCATCCCCGTGTCACAGAGCAAGGAGCAGGGAATGAGGGGAAAGGGCAAAGTCAGCCAAAGGGCCTCCCCCTTGGGGGCTCAGCTGGGGAAGCCTTGGGCTGGGTTTTCAGTGGTGTTGGGGCAGCAGGACACGGAGGTACCAGCCTCATTGCCCACCCCCACTGCGGGTCCCAACTATACATCCCCTTCCCCCAGGTTCAAGCCCCACCAGATCCCTTCCACCCGCACCCTGCAGCCTTACCGCAACTCTGCCCCCTGGATTCCCAGCCCCACCAGACCCCTCATTTGGGGTTGTACCCACAGCACCCACAGCCTTACTCCCCTCACCTGCCCCCTGTAACGCCTGCATCCACTCACCTGTCTCTGGGCGCTCAGCACTTGCAGCCCCTTGCTGTAGTAGGGGCTCTTACTGCGCTGGTTGTAGGTCTGTTCCGCTGCATGCGCTGCCTGCTGCACTTCTGGGTCTGACACTGGCACATTGTGCAGCCCCCCAGCAATAGAGGTCCCCAGAGTGAGGGGAACCCCCAGGAGGAGCAGCAAGCAAAGCCAGGGACCTGCTACTGCTGCAGGGAACGCCATGGCTGAGCGTGGCGAGAGCTGGGGATGGGGGGCTAAGATATAGGCAGGGGGCCCCACCCCCTGGGATGGCCCCACCCACATGGGGAGGAGCCATGCTCCTGATGGCCGCACCCGGAGGGGGTAGAAAAATGTCACCCTACATTACATAAGACCCAAGTATAGATGGGAAATAAACCCTCAGGGCTTGATTCAGCCAGGGGAAAAGGGCCTTTATGGGACAGGCCATCCCAGAATTCCCCATTACATGGGGCATTTCTTGCACCTTCCTCTGAAGCAACTGGCAATGGCCACTGTCACAGACGGGATGCCAGGCTAGATGGGCCCATTGTTCTAAATTGGTGTGGCCAGTCCTAGGAGAGCCCTGCCCCCAGTAGAAAGCCCCACGTATAGCAGCTGGAGAAACATCCCCTAACAGGGAGCCCTGCTAGCTGCCGGATGGAGCCCTGCCCCTTGGGGTCTGCCCTGCCTCAGAGAAAAAGGCCAGCCCTCAGCTACATTTAGGGTGACCAGACAGCAAGTGTGAAAAATCGGGACGGGGGTGGGGATTAAGAGCCTATAAGAAAAAGACCCAAAAATCAGGACTGTCCCTATAAAATTGGGACATCTGGTCACCCTAGCTACATTCCCCTGTTGGTCAGCTAGTAGTTGGGCAATGGGCACCAATTGATCTATTTTCCTTTGTCCCAAATCCATAGTATTTATGGACAAGGGAGGGATGGGTGCAAAGAGACTGGTCGCCAGGGACTCCCATTTGGTGTTGTCTGCCATGGCCTGTGTAACATTCTCAATCTGCACATGTGGCCATAGGGCCTGGGTCCCAATCGGAGTCAGAGAGGTGAGGGTCAGACAGAATCCATCCGGGCTCCCCTGGCATGGTGCTGTCCCCACAGAAAGGTGGTGGTATCCCAGAGCACATGCTATGTCCCCAAGCTGTACCCCCTCCTTCACTCTCTCTTTAATGACTGGTCAGGCCTAACCTCCCTCACTTGTGGTCAGGTTTATTTGTGCCCAATTTCACCCCATTCCCCATGAGGATTTGGGGGATCTGTCTGTACAGATCATGAATTCTGGTTCATATTATGGAGTGGCTCTTATGAAAACCGCTGTACCATGAATGCCCGTCCTGATGCATAACCCTGTGCACTCCCAGCCGGAGAGAGAGCAGGTCTTGCCCACGCTGAGGACAATGGAGAGTTCTTAGCTTTGATCCCAGAATAGTTATGCTAATGAGTGGGCATCCTAGGGGAAACTGCTTGTACCCATCCTCTCTGAGGGGAGGGGGTTTAGGGGCCGTGAGTTGTTACCAACCCACAGAGCAAAGGAAGCCAGGTGTTGGGAGGGGTATGTAGAGAGAGTCAGATGGGGAACTTGAGGTTTGTCCCACAGGATGCCTGGCAAGAGGAAGGAACGGGTGGGTCAGACTGGCCAAGGGAGGCATGCTGGGGAAGCAGCCTCCATGAGGAGAAGCAGCCCTGAATGTAGGGCTGTATGAGGCAGGGGACTCCACCTGCCTGCCTGGACACAGATGATCCCCCAAGGCCTCTCCAGGGAAGGGGGGACTTGCACAGGGCTTTGGGATTAGGAGGTTTGTTGTGTCCTGTCGGGTCTGGGCTCTTTGTGCTCTGCCTGTTAAGTAGAAGAGAGCCACAGGGTGGGAGGCTGGGCAAAGCGTGCGCATGTTAAACAGCTACCATGGGCCTCCTGAGAGAGCTAAGCTGTATCCAGGAGGCTCCCACCTTGGGCTGGGTCTTGGGACAGAGCAGACTGACGGGTCCGTGCTGTACAGGCCATAGTTGAATTGCGGCCTGAGTAACTGTGGTTGGCCAAATGTCCACGTTAGCGTTACTGAGACATGCTTGAAGTAGCTTTTTGGGATGCAGGGCAAAAGGTTATTAGGCTGAGGTCACTGACCCCACCTTTTCACGTACACACCCAGTGTCAGTAACTAACTGTCATGAGGATGTGCTGAAATGACCAATCGTGTAATGCTGATGGGCATTCAGGACATACAGAGCATTAAGACACTTATGTCCGGTTTAAGCAGAAGTGTGTTACAAAGTCCTCCTCATGTGGGCAGCTCACATGTCCTGCTTACAAAGAAAATGTCTCTGTGTGATCACCAAAGGGTTTTGCACAAAAATGTCCCCCTCAGACTGGAATCTTCTGCTATGACCTCAGATTGAAATTCCAATTTATTGGTGCAAATGGGCTTGAGTCAACCTGCTGGAATCGCCAGTATTGCCAACCCCAAAACTCATGAGCCAGGCTCACCAAAAATCATGAGATTGTTTTTACATAATCTCATGATTTTAAAGCCAATCAATTTGGGGTTCTTTTTATTTGCCTTC
The DNA here is from genome assembly GCF_011386835.1 of Chrysemys picta bellii. Classification (NCBI taxonomy): domain Eukaryota; kingdom Metazoa; phylum Chordata; order Testudines; family Emydidae; genus Chrysemys; species Chrysemys picta. The sequence goes on along the minus strand of NC_088797.1, from coordinate 30,127,907 downwards.
TGTTTTCGGGTGCACGGGAGGCACATTTTGAAGCTTTTGATACAGCCATGAGGGCTAGAAACGTATTTTTCTTTAAGAATCAAGGTGAAGTCATCACATCGCCACTTCACTCCAGGAGCTGGGGCTTTAAGGAAAACAATAATTATCATGAGACTCAAGGCAAAATCATGAGTTGGCAACACTGAATCTCTAATTGGACCAGAGTGGTCCCTAAGGTGGAGCAAGGGAACAGAGATGCCCACAAAAGGTGTTAACCTTGTGGAAGGAAAGCGGGGGCTCCCTCACACCAGTGACACCTGAAGCCCTTCCCTGAACTAACCATCCAGAGAAGACGTGAAGAAATCTGACCATCAGCTAAACGCAGCCTGAAGCTACAACTAACGGCAGGTCCTCACTTAAAATGCTGCATCGGCGCAGTTGCACCAATGCAGCTGCTCCACTCCAGCATTATAATGAAGACAGTCCTGCGCCGACCGGAGAGAGCTCCCCCGTCAGCGTTGTTAATCACCTCCCCGAGAGGCAGTACCTATGTTGACGGGGCTTGCTGACATAGCGCTGTCTAGACGGGGGTTAGGTTGGTGTAACTATGTCACTCAGGAGTGCGGAGTTTTCAGTAGTTATACCGATCTAGGTCTGCAGTGTAGACCAGAATTAAGGCTATGTCTACTCTTAAGACACAAGAGCAGCATAGCTGTGCCACTGCTCCGCTTCAGTGTAGACGCTACCTATGCCGACGGGAGGGGTTCTCCCATTGGCATAGGTAATCCAGCTCCATGAGAGGCAGTAGCCAGGTGGATGGAAGAATTCTCCTGTTGATCTAGGGCGGTCTAAACTGGGGGTGAGAGTGGCTTCACTATGCTGCTCAGGAGTTTGGTTTTTTCACACCCCTCAGCAGTATAGCTGGGTTGACCTACCGTTTTAGAGTAGACCAGGCCTTAGGCGTACAGCGACTTCACTAAAGCGCTACAGTGGCTCAGCTACATCTGTGCATCTGTGCCAATGCAGGGCTTTAAGTGTAGCCCTGCCCCTGGAGCAACCCTTCCTTAAAACAAAGGCAAGACGTGGCGTCAGTGTTTAGCAGACTCTTAGCCCAGTTGAGTAGCTTCACAGCAAGGCGTTCCTGTTCTCCCTTAGCTTTCCTGGGAAGTGCTGAAGTAATTCTTGTGGTTACCTTCTACATTGACGTAATGACTCATTGTAGTGATTGATGATTAGAGAAATTGACTCACTGGTTTACTGACTGAATTTCAATTGTAACCTTGCATTGCCTTGTGTTCTATTCGGATCAGTTTAGGGAAATTAGATGTAAGCAGGATCTAAAGGAACTGAATGAATTCTCGCCTGACAGCTAGCTGGGAGAAGGAGAAACTTCTGGAGCAAACTATTTACATGAACACACCTACTCTGCTTAGATAGCCAGCAGATAGAGCGGCGTTGCTCAAAATAATCAACTTTGGCTGGTGTGGTCCTTCAAATCACTTTAGTGCTGAACGCAGTGAAATGCTGTTACCAATGTTGTTGGCATTATTGTATGAATACAGGGAAGCAGGACTGCTTAACCTGTCCCAAATGAATGGGGTCACCCTCAGGTGAAAGGACCTCATTAAGCCAGGGGCTCGAATGCCAGAGCCTTGTGAATGTAAGAGGGATGAGGACAGGTGCTCTAGCAGGAGGCTCTCCCCAGACTGGTTTAACCTGTTCCTTCCCTTTACTGTTCAAAGAAAGAGCTAAATAGGCTTCATTACGAGCCTCTTTGTTGTTTTAAATGCTCAATCAGAGCTGAAATCAGTTGTGGTGGGACTGTATTTCTGCCCAGCTTGCTAAGAGCTAAACATCACTGAGGGTATGTCTACACTACGAAATTAGTTCGAATTTATAGAAGCCGGTTTTATAGAAATCGGTTGTATACAGCCGATTGCGTGTGTCCCCACATAAAATGCTCTAAGTGCTCTAGTCGGCGGACCGCGTCCACAGTACCGAGGCTAGCATCGACTTCTGGAGCATTGCACTATGGGTAGCTATCCCACAGCTATCCCACAGTTCCCGCAGTCTCCGCCGCCCATTGGAATTCTGGGTTGAGATCCCAATGCCCGGATGATGCAAAACAGTGTCACGGGAGGTTCTGGATACATGTCGTCAGGCCCCTCCCCCTCCGTCACAGCAACGGCAGACAATAGATTCGCGCCTTTTTACCTGGATTACCTGTGCAGACAACATACCACGGCAAGCATGGAGCCCGCTCAGGTCCCCGGCACCATATGTCATCTTTGTGCCAGCAGACGTGGTACTGCATTGCTACACAGCAGCAGCAGCTAACTGCCTTTTGGCGGTAGACGGTGCAGCAGACTGGTAGCCTTCATCGGCAATCTGGGTGCTGGCAGCTGTGGGGCTGGCAGCCGTAGGGCTGCATTGCACCAGCCCCTTGCCTTTTGGCAGTAGATGATGTATTACGACTGGTAACCATCCTATTACAAGTTGGGTCATCGCACATTAGCAGAATCCTCCCTGAGCAGCAGATTGTGCAATAGGCCTGAAGGCCATCGTAATACACTAACTGCCAAGCGCCCAGTATTTGCTGCCAAGCACCCAGAAAGATGCCGAGTACCTGTACGCCATGTCGTCACTCGGCCCGCCCTCCCTCCTTCCCCTGGTCCGTCAGATACTAGTTTCACGCCTTTTTTCAGACCAGGCGCCACAGCTAGCACTGGGATCATGGAGCCCGCTCAGATAACCGCGGCAATTTTGAGCATTATGAACACCACGCGCATTGTCCTGGAGTATATGCAGAGCCAGGACATGCCAAGGCGAAATTCAGACCAGCCGAGGAGGCGATTGCAGCGCGGCGAAGAGAGTGATGAGGAAATTGACATGGACATAGACCTCTCACAAGGCACAGGCCCCAGCAATGTGGAAATCATGGTGTCACTGGGGCAGGTTCATGGCGTGGAACGCCGATTCTGGGCACGGGAAACAAGCACAGACTGGTGGGACCGCATCGTGCTGCAGGTGTGGGACGATTCCCAGTGGCTGCGAAACTTTCGCATGCGTAAGGGCACTTTCATGGAACTTTGTGACTTGCTTTCCCCTGCCCTGAAACGCCAGGATACCAGGATGAGAGCAGCCCTCACAGTTGAGAAGCGAGTGGCGATAGCCCTGTGGAAGCTTGCAATGCCAGACAGCTACCGGTCAGTCGGGAATCAATTTGGAGTGGGCAAATCTACGGTGGGGGCTGCTGTGATCCAAGTTGCCAGGGCAATGAAAGACCTGGTGATATCAAGGGTAGTGACTCTGGGCAACGTGCAGGCAATAGTGGATGGTTTTGCTGAAATGGGATTCCCAAACTGTGGTGGGGCCATAGACGGAACCCATATCCCTATCTTGGCACCGGAGCACCAAGCCACCGAGAACATAAACCGCAAGGGGTACTTTTCAATGCTGCTGCAAGCCCTGGTGGATCACAAGGGACGTTTCACCAACATCAACGTGGGATGGCCGGGAAAGGTACATGATGCTCGCGTCTTCAGGAACTCTGGTCTGTTTCGAAAGCTGGAGGAAGGGACTTTCTTCCCGGACCAGAAAGTAACCGTTGGGGATGTTGAAATGCCTATCGTGATCCTTGGGGACCCAGCCTACCCCTTAATGCCATGGCTCATGAAGCCGTACACAGGCAGCCTGGACAGTAGTCAGGACCTGTTCAACTACAGGCTGAGCAAGTGCCGAATGGTGGTGGAATGTACATTTGGACGTTTAAAAGCGCGCTGCCGCAGCTTACTGACTCGCTCAGACCTCAGTGAAAAGAATATCCCCATTGTTATTGCTGCTTGCTGTGCGCTCCACAATATCTGTGAGAGTAAGGGGGAGACCTTTATGGCGGGGTGGGAGGTTGAGGCAACTCGCCTGGCCGCTGATTACGCGCAGCCAGACACCAGGGCGGTTAGAGGAGCACAGCAGGGCGCGGTGCGCATCAGAGAAGCTTTGAAAACGAGTTTTGTGACTGGCCAGGCTACTGTGTGAAACTTCTGTTTGTTTCTCCTTGATGAACCCTCCAACCCCCCCCCGACCCGGTTCACTCTACTTCCCTGTAAACCAACCACCCCACCCCACCCTCCCCTCCCCAATTCGAGCACCGCTTGCAGAGGCAATAAAGTCATTGTTTTTTCACATTCATGCATTCTTTATTAGTTCCTCACAGAAGTAGGGGGATAATTGCCAAGGTAGCCTGGGATGGGTGGGGGAGGAGGGATGGAAAAGGACACACTGCATTTTAAAACTTTAACTCTTATTGAAGGCCAGCCTTCTGACGCTTGGGCGATCATCTGGGGTGGAGTGACTGGGTGGCCGGAGGCCCCCCCCACCGTGTTCTTGGGCATCTGGGTGAGGAGGCTATGGAACTTGGGGAGGAGGGCTGTTGGTTAAACAGGGGCTGTAGCGGCGGTCTCTGCTCCTGCTGCCTTTCCTGCAGCTCAACCATACGCTCGAGCATATCAGTTTGATGCTCCAGCAGACGGAGCATTGACTCTTGCCGTCTGTCTGCAAGCTGACGCCACCTATAATCTTCAGCCCGCCACTTGCTCTTTTCATCCCGCCATTCAGCCCGCCACCTCTCCTCTCGTTCATATTGTGCTTTTCTCATGTCCGACATTGACTGCCTCCACGCATTCTGCTGTGCTCTATCAGCGTGGGAGGACATCTGCAGCGCCGTGAACATATCGTCCCTCGTCCTACGTTTTCTCTTTCTAATGTTCACTAGCCTCTGCGAAGAAGAAACATTTGCAGCTGGTGGAGGAGAAGGGAGAGGTGGTTAAAAAAGACACATTTTAGAGAACAATGGGTACACGGTCATTACAAGGTCGCATTTTTCCTCTGCCTGCCGGTTTGGTATGAGAGATCACTCACGCAGTGCCCCAGGCAACATATTTCGGCTTGCAGGCAGCCATGGTAAGCCACAGTCTTTTGGCTTTTTTAACCTTCTTAACATGCGGGAAAGGTTGCAAACAGCAGCGCATTTCCCATATCAAGGATGAATTGGGTTGGCCATTTAAAATGGGTTTTCAATGTAAAAGGAGGGGCTGCAGTTTCTGGGTTAACATGCGGCACAAACCCAAGTAAACCACCCCCCCACACACACACACGATTCTCTGGGATGATCACTTCACCCATCCCCCCACCGCGTGGTTAACAGCGGGGAACATTTCTGTTCAGAAGAGCAGGAACGGGCACCTCTGAATGTCCCCCTTAATAAAATCACCCCATTTCAACCAGGTGATCGTGAATGATATCACTCTCCTGAGGATAACAAAGAGAGATAAGGAATGGATATTGTCTGCATGCCAGCAAACACCGGGACCATACGCTGCCATGCTTTGTTATGCAATGATTCCAGACTACGTGCTACTGGCCTGGCGTGGTGAAGTGTCCTACCATGGCGGACGGGATAAGGCAGCCCTCCCCAGAAACCTTTTGCAAAGGCTTTGGGAGTACATGAAGGAGAGCTTTCTGGAGATGTCCCTGGAGGATTTCCGCTCCATCCCCATACACGTTAACAGACTTTTCCAGTAGATGTACTGGTCGCGATTGCCAGGGCAAATTAATCCTTAAACACGCTTGCTTTTAAACCATGTGTAATATTTACAAATATTTACAAAGGTACACTCACCAGAGGTCTCCTGTGTGCCCTGAGGGTCTTGGGTGAGTTCGGGGGTTACTGGTTCCAGGTCCAGGGTCACAAACATATCCTGGCTGTTGGGGAAACTGGTTTCTCCGCTTCCTTGCTGCTGTGAGCTACCTACAGTACCTCCATCCTCATCTTCCTCGTTCCCCGAACCGTCTTCCCTGTGTATTTCTCCATTGACGGAGTCATAGCACACGGTTGGGGTAGTGGAGGCTGCACCCCCTAGAATGGCATGCAGCTCCGCGTAGAAGCGGCAAGTTTGCGGCTCTGCCCCGGACTTTCCGTTTGCTTCTCTGGCTTTGTGGTAAGCTTGCCGTAGCTCCTTAACTTTCACACGGCACTGCTGTGTGTCCCTGTTATGGCCCCGGTCCTTCATGGCCTTGGAGACCTTTTCTAATACTTTGCCATTTCTTTTACTGCTACGGAGTTCAGCTAGCACTGATTCATCTCCCCATATGGCGAGCAGATCCCGTACCTCCCGTTCGGTCCATGCTGGAGCTCTTTTGCGATCCTGGGACTCCATCACAGTTACCTGTGCTGATGAGCTCTGCGTGGTCACCTGTGCTCTCCACGCTGGGCAAACAGGAAATGAAATTCAAACATTCGCGGATCTTTTCCTGTCTACCTGGTCAGTGCATCTGAGTTGAGAGTGCTGTCCAGAGCGGTCACAATGAAGCACTGTGGGATAGCTCCTGGAGGCCAATAACGTCGAATTCCGTCCACACTACCCCAATTCCGACCCGCAAAGGCCGATTTTATCGCTAATCCCCTCGTCGAAGGTGGTGTAAAGAAACCGGTTTAAAGGGACCTTTAAGTCGAAAGAAAGGGCTTCGTTGTGTGGACGTGTCCAGGCTTAATTTGATTTAACGCTGCTAAAGTCGACCTAAACCCGTAGTGTAGACCAGGCCTGAGAGCTGAAATCACTGTGAGATGGAGCAGTGTTTCTGCCCAGCCTGCAAAGATGTGAAAATTACTAAGGGTATGTCTCCACTACAAATTAGGTTGATTTTATAGAAGTTGATTTTTATACAGTCAATTGTGTGTGTCCCCACTAAGTGCATTAAGTCGGTGGAGTGCGTCCACAGTACTGAGGCTAGCATCGACTTTTGGAGCATTGCATTGTGGGTAGCTGTCCCACAGGCTCCGCCTCGCGTTGAGCTCCCAATGCCTGATAGGGCAAAAACATTGTTGCGGGTGGTTCTGGGTACATGTTGTCAGGCCCACCTCCCTCCCTCCCTCCGTGAAAGCAACGGCAAACAATAGTTTCTTGCGTTTTTTCCTGGGTTACCCGTGCAGATGACATACCATGGCAAGCATGGTATCCCGCTCAGCTCACTGTCGCCATAGGTCTCATGGGTGCTGCTGGCAGACGCGGTACTGCATTGCTACATAGTGACATCTCCTTGCCTTGCCTTGCTGGTGACAGACGGTGCAGTTCGACTGCTAACCGTCGTCGTCGTCTCGTGGGTGCTCCTGGCCAACCTCGGTGAGGTTGGTCAGGGGCGCCTGGGCAGACATGGGAGTGACTCCAGGTCATTCTCTTCTTTAAGTTTCGTCTAATGGAGATTCAGTCCTGCTTGGAATATCATGCGAGCTGGAGGCTTTTGCCTCAGGCTGCTCTCCCAGCCGGCAGCACTGCGCGGTTGCACCTACCCCAGCCTACCCCTTGCTTCCCATGGCTCATGAAGCCTGGACAGTAGTAAGGAGCAGTCCAACTACAGGCTGAGCAAGTGCAGAATGGTGGTAGAATGTGCCTTTGGACGTTTAAAAGCTCTCTGGCGCTGTTTGCTGACTAGGCTGTTTGTGATTAGACGAGCACAGCAAGGTGCGCTGCGCATCAGAGGCTTTGAAAACCAGTTTCATGAGTGGCCAGGCTTCGGTGTGACAGTGACAGTTGTGTGTGTTTCTCCTTGATGCAAACTCGCCCCCTTTGTTGATTTTAATTCCCTGTAAGCCAACCCTGTAAGCCATGTCGCCAGTCGCCCCTCCTGCCTCCCTCCGTGAAAGCAACAGCAAACAATAATTTCTCGACTTTTTTCCTGAGTTACCCGTGCAGACGCCATACCACGGCAAGCATGGAGCCCGCTCAGCTCACCACGGCAGTTATGAGCACTGTAAACACCATGCGCATTATCCTGCAGTATATGCAGCACCAGAAACTTCAAAAGCAGGCGAGGAGACGACGGCAGCGCGGTGACGAGAGTGATAAGGACATGGACACAGACTTCTCTCAAAGCACGGACCCTGGCAATTTGGACATCATGGTGATAATGGGGCAGGTTCATGCTGCGGAACGCCGATTCTGGGCCCGGGAAACAAGCACAGACTGGTGGGACCGCGTAGTATTGCAGGTCTGGGATGATTCCTTTCGCATGCGTAAGGGCACTTTCATGGAACTTTGTGACTTGCTTTCCCCTGCCCTGAAGTGCAAGAATACTAAGATGAAAGCAGCCCTCACAGTTCACAAGCGAGTGGTGATATCCCTCTGGAAGCTTGCAAAGCCAGACAGCTACCGGTCAGTCGGGAATCAATTTGGAGTGGGCAAATCTATTGTGGGGGCTGCTGTGATCCAAGTAGCCAACGTGATCACTGAGCTGCTGCTATCAAGGGTAGCGACTCTGGGAAATGTGCAGATCATAGTGGATGGCTTTGCTGCAATGGGATTTCCTAACTGTGGTGAGGCGATAGACGGAACGCATATCCCTATCTTGGGACCGGAGCACCAAGGCAGCCAGTACATAAACCGAAAGTGGTACTTTTCAATGTACTGCAAGCATTGGTGGATCACAAGGGACATTTCACCAACATCAACGTGGGATGGCCGGGAAAGGTACATGACACTCGCATCTTTAGGGACTCTGGTCTGTGTGAACGGCTGTAGCAAGGGACTTACTTTCCAGACCAGAAAATAGCCGTTGGGGATGTTGAAATGCCTATAGTTATCCTTGGGTACCCAGCCTACCCCTTAATGCTATGGCTCATGAAGCCATACACAGACAGCCTGGACAGTAGTCAGGAGATGTTCAACTATAGGCTGAGCAAGTGCAGAATGGTGATAGAATGTGCATTTGGACATTTAAAAGCGCGCTGGTGCGGTTTACTGACTCGGTTAGACCACAGCGAAACCAATATTCCCATCATAATTACTGCTTGCTGTGTGCTCCACAATATCTGTGAGAGTAAGGGGGAGACATTTATGGTGGGGTGGGAGGTTGAGGCAAATCGCCTGGCCGCTGATTACGCACAGCCAGATACCAGGGCGGTTAGAAGAGCACAGCAGGGTGTGCTGTGCATCAGAGAAGCTTTGAAAACCAGTTTCATGACTGCCCAGGCTACGGTGTGAAAGTTCTGTTTGTTTCTTCTTGATGAAAACCCGCCCCCTTGGTTCACTCTACTTCCCTGTAAGCCAACCGCCCTCCCCTCACCCCTTTGATCACTGCTTGCAGAGGCAATAAAGTCATTGTTTCAAATTCATGCATTCTTTATTACTTCGTCACACAAATGGGGGGATAACTGCCAAGGTAGCCCAGGAGGGGTGGGGGAGGAGGGAAGCACCGGGTGGGGTGGTGGAGGAGGGGAGGAGGGAAGGACAAGGCCACACTGCACTTCAAAACTTATTGAATGCCAGCTTTCTGTTGCTTGGGAAGTCCTCTGGGGTGGAGTGGTTGGGTGCCCGGAGGCCCCCCGATTGCGTTCTTGGGCATCTGGGTGAGGAGGCTATGAAACTCTGGGAGGAGGGCAGTTGGTTACACAGGGGCTGCAGTGGCAGTCTGTGCTCCTGCTGCCTTTCCTGCACCTCAACAATATGGCGGAGAATATCAGTTTGATCCTCCAGTAGCCTGAGCATTGCTTCCTGCCTCCTCTCATCACGCTGACGCCACCTATCATCTTGATCCCGCCACCTGGCCTCGTGTACATTTTGTGCTTTCCTGCACTCCGACAGTATCTGCCTCCATGCATTCTGCTGGGCTCTTTCAGCGTGGGAGGACTGCATGAGCTCAAAGAACATTTCATCGCGAATGCGTTTTTTTCGCCTTCTAATCTTCGCTAGTCTCTGGGACGGAGATGATAAAGGGAGCTGTTAACATTACATAGCACGTGTGCTTTCTTTACAAGGTCGCATTTTGCCTCTTATAATGAGGGCCTGCCAGTTTGATGTGAGAGATCACACACGCAGGGCTGGCAGACAACAGAATTCGGCTTGCAGGCAGACATGGTAAGCTATAGTCTTTTGGCTTCTTTAACCTTCATAACATGTGGGAATGGTTTCAAACAGCAGCACCCTCATTTCCCATACCAAGCACCCGTTGGGTTAGCCATTTAAAATGGGTTGGCCATTTAAAAGGAGGGGCTGCAGTTTTTGGGTTAACGTGCCAAACAAACCCAACTAAACTACCCCCCCCACACACACACCCAATTCTCTGGGATGATCGCTTCACCCCTCCCCCTACCACATGGCTAACAGCGGGGATGATTTCTGTTCAGCCACAGGCAAACAGCCCAGCAGGAATAGCCACCTCTGAATGTCCCCTTAAAATAATTCCAATATTTCAACCAGATGACCATGAATGATATCACTCTCCTGAGGATAACACAGAGAGATAAAGAACGGATGTTGCTTGAATGCCAGCAAACACCGGAACCATACGCTGCCATGCTTTGTTATGCAATGATTCCAGACTATGTGCTACTGGCCTGGCATGGTAAAGTGTCCTACCATGGAGGACGGAATAAGCCTTTTGCAAAGGCTTTGGGAATACATCTAGGAGAGCTTCACTGAGATGTCTCTGGAGGATTTCTGTTCCATCCCCATACTCGTTAACAGACTTTTCCAGTAGCTGTACTGGCCGCGAATGCATCCCAAGTCTTCAGGGCAAATTAATCATTAAACACGCTTGTTTTTAAACCATGTATTATATTTACAAAGGTACATTCACCAGAGGTCCCTTTTCCGCCTTCAAGGTCCGGGAGCCCGCCTTGGGTGGGTTGGGAGGGTACTGGCTCCAGGGTGATAGACAGTTCCTGGCTGTCGGGAAAACGGTTTCTCCTCTTGCTTGCTGTGCGCTATCTTCAACCTCCTCCTCCTCCTCATCTTCCTCGTCCCAAAAATCCACATCCCAGTTGGTGAGAATCCATTGACAGAGTCCACGCACGGGGTGGGGTAGTTGTAGGGGCACCCCCTAGAATGGCATGCAGCTCATCATAGAAACGGCATGTCTGGGGCTCTGACCCGGAGCGGCTGTTTGCCTCTCTGGTTCTTTGGTTGGCTTGCCTGAGCTCCTTAAGTTTCACGTGGCAATGCTGTGGGTCCCTGTTATAGCCTCTGTCCTTCATACCCTTGGAGATTTTTTCAAATATTTGGGCATTTCGTCTTTTGGAACGGAGTTCTGATAGCACAGATTTCTCTCCCCATACAGCGATCAGATCCAGTACCTCCCGTTCGGTCCATGCTGGAGCTCTTTTGTGACTCTGGGACTTCATGGTCACTTGTGCTGATCAGCTCGCCACACTGGCCAAATAGGAAATGAAATTCAAAAGTTCTCAGGGCTTTTCCTGTCTACCTGGCCAGTGCATCTGAGTTGAGAGTGGTGTTCAGAGCAGTCACAATGGAACATTCCGGGATAGCTCCCGGAGGCCAATACTGTCGAATTGCGTCCACACTACCCCAAATTTGACCCGGCAAGGTCGATTTCAGCACTAATCCCCTCGTCGGGGAGGAGTACCGAAATCGATTTTAAGAGCCATTTAAATCGACAAAAATGGCTTCCCCCAGGTCCAAGCCCCACCAGATCCCATCCATCCACACCCTGCTTCATTGTGTGGAGGGGGTAACAGCAGGGCAAATTGACACGAGTGGACACATGGCCTGGGTCTGTCATGCTTGCAAACAGGGCCGACTCTGTGCTTGTGAGAGGGGAAGTATTTCCTCTCAGAGGCGGCCAGGGGTGGTGTGTAATTATCCCAGGTTCCTGGGTTGGGGCTCAAGCTGGTTCTGTGTTGGATCGATGGAAAGGAATCCCTAGATATTGAACCCCGCAGGGCTGCCCAGCGGGGGGGCAAGTGGGGCAATTTGCCCCAGGCCCCGTGCCCCATAGGGGCCCCCACAAGTTTTTCGGGGCCCCCCGGAGCAGGGACCTTCACTCCCTCCAGGGGCCCCGGAAAACTCTCGTGGGGCCCGGGCCCCCGGAGCTTCTTCCACTCCGGGTCTTTGGTGGCAATTCGGTGGCGGGGGCCTCCTGCTGCCGAAGACCCCAGGCCCCCTGTTTGGGTCCACTAGGCATAGCTACCAGGTAACTCGGGAGAGTGGAAGGCCAAAAGTGCCAATGAAGCTCTTTTGCTCTGGGTCTGTGAACCACAGTGACTCCATCTTGGGAACTCTCACCTACTTCTGTGCTAACTGCTTACATGCTCTGAAGCAGGCTGAAGCAGAAATGTAATGTCAGCTTTTTAGCAGATGGCTGCAGTTTCACTCACACTAGCAGAAATAGTAGAGATAAAGAAGCGAGAGAAAAGAGGGGTAGTTAGTTTGCAGGCGTTTAATCCAAGGTCGCAAAGACTGGGAAAGTTTTCTCACAAGCTTATGTAGAGTTTATTGTAACAGTTGTCTGGAAGGGAGGGGTAAGGAGGAACAGCCAGAGAAAGAAATGTATGCAAACAGTTTAGAGTATAAAAGGTAAAATTTGTTTGTATTTGTTGCACTTGATTTGAGACATGCTGGTCTCCTAGTGCCATTTCAGAGCTCTGAAATAAACTTGGCTTGCTTTCTCCCCTCGGTGTCTTTATTGGTGCCAAGCACACCGGGCAACGAACCCCTGTTTGCCATCTCGAGGCCCAGTTCTGGGCAGGCAACAGTTTTGGCGCCCAACGTGGGGCTCGAGGCTGAAATTTAGCCTTGCCCGGATCCCTCCTGGCGGCCGACGGATTACGGCGACGACCGACACCCAGAGCTCACCGGTGACTTCATCGGGAGCCTCAGCGGAGACGTGATTTGATCAACCCTGGAGGGCACAACGGTGCAACGCACACAGACAGTGGAGAAGCAGCTGTGGGCGACGGTGGGGAACCGGTCCCGTGGATAGGGAGACGGTGCAGAACCGGACCCTTGGATAAGGTAGGAACAGTCCAGTGGGGACTTTATCTGTCTTGACCTGGGGACGCCCAGTGTCAGCCTGTTGTGACCTGGGGACGCCCAGAGTCTCCCTATGAGGCAGGAACAGAGTACAGCCAGCAGGGTACAGTGTACACCCTTAGAATGCATTCTGGGTAACTGGAAAATGTTTGGATCTGACCAGTTGATTAAAAGTAAATTGAAAAGGTTCTGTACAGTTGATTGGCCTCAGTACCAGCTGGAGTGCCAAGAAAGGTGGCCACCGGAAGGATCACTTAACTACAACACGATCCTTCAGTTGCTTTTGTTTTGTCAGAGAACAGGTGTCAAGGCTGGATCCCCACTTTGAACTTTAGGGTACAAATGTAGGGGCCTGCATGAAAACTTCTAAGCTTAACTACCAGCTTAGCTCTGGTTCCGCTGCCACCATTTCAAGGCTAATTTCCCTTCCTGGGAAGCCTTGAAAAACCTTCACCAATTCCCTGGTGAATACAGATCCAAACCCCTTGGATCTTAAAACAAGGAGAAATTAACCATCCCCCCTCCTTTCTCTCACCAATTCCTGGTGAACACAGATCCAATCCCCTTGGATCTAAAACAAGGAAAAATCAATCAGGTTCTTAAAAAGAAGGCTTTTAATTAAAGAAAAAGGTAAAAATCATCTCTGTAAAATCAGTATGGAAATTAACCTTACAGGGTAATCAAACTTAAAGAGCTTAGAGGACTCCCCTCTAGTCTCAGGTTCAAAGTGCAGCAAACAAAGATAAACATTCTAGTAAAAGGTACATTTACAAATTGAGACGAAGGTTTCTGACCGTCAGAGGGGTGAAAAATTGGAACGGCCTTCCGAGGGAAACGGTGGGGGCGACGGACCTGTCTGGTTTTAAGATTAAGTTAGATAAGTTTATGGAGGGAATGGTTTAATGGTAAAACATAGTAGTCAAGGAAAACCAAGCAATGGCAGGTAAATAGCATAATGGCTAAAAGGGGTCAGGATGGAGACTCTTGCCTATATGCTCGGGGTCTTACTGATCGCCATATTTGGGGTCGGGAAGGAATTTTCCTCCAGGGCAGATTGGCTGAGCCTCTGGAGGTTTTTCGCCTTCCTCCGCAGCATGGGGCAGGGATATCTAGCAGGAGGGTCTCTGCCGATTGAAGTCACTAATAACAGGATTGGGGACTTCAGCAGCAGAGTCCAGGGAAGGGGTAGGGACGGTTTTATGGCCTGCAGCATGCAGGGGGTCAGACCAGATGATCATAATGGTCCCTTCTGACCTTAAAGTCTATGAGTCTATGAGAAAACAAAGGAAAACTAACACGCCTTGCCTGGCTATTTACTTACAAGTTTGAAATAGGAGAGACTTGTTTAGAAAGATGTGGAGAACCTGGATTGATGTCTGGTCCCTCTCAGTCCCGAGAACGAACACACTCCCAAACAAAGAACACAAACAAAAGCCTTCCCCCCCAAGATTTGAAAGTATCTTGTCCCCTTATTGGTCCTTTAGGTCAGATGCCAGCCAGGTTACCTGAGCTTCTTAACCCTTTACAGGGAAAAGGATTTTGGAGTCTCTGGCCAGGAGGGATTTTATAGTACTGTACACAGGACAGCTGTTACCCTTCCCTTTATAGTTATGACACGCCCCCCAAATCACAGATAGTGTTGGACGTTCGGTTCCACACTGGCTGTGATTTCTTCCTGGAGTTCTAGGAGAAAACAGAGTTAATAAGACACATGTACCTTTAGACATACTACTGATTATATAAAAACTAACAATATGTTTCATTCCAAGAACAATTGTTAACCAGTTAACTCTGGGAAACTTTCCCAGGAGAGTGCATCAGCCACTTTGTTAGAAGCTCCCGAAATGTGTTGTATTTCAAAATCAAAATCTTGGAGAGCTAAACTCCACCGAAGAAGTTTTTTGTTATTTCCCTTGGCAGTATGAAGCCACTGTAGCGCAGCATGGTCTGTTTGTAGTTGGAAATGCCGTCCCCAAACATATGGGCGTAGCTTTTCCAGCGCGTACACAATGGCATAGCATTCCTTTTCACTGATTGACCAATGGCTTTCCCTCTCAGACAGTTTCTTACTGAGAAACACGACAGTATGGAATTCTTGATCCGGTCCTTCCTGCATTAAAACTGCTCCTACGCCTCGCTCGGACGCATCTGTGGTTACTAGGAACGGTTTGTCAAATTCTGGGGCCCTTAGCACAGGGTCAGACATGAGTGTTGCCTTAAGCTGGTTAAAGGCCTTTTGACACTCATCAGTCCACTGAACTACATTTGGCTGTTTCTTTCTGGTTAGGTCTGTCAGCGGGGCGGCGATTTGGCTGTAGTGTGGTACAAATCGCCTATAATATCCAGCCAAGCCTAAGAAGGATTGGACCTGTTTCTTAGACTTTGGAACTGGCCACTTTTGGATAGCATCCACTTTGGCCTGTAGGGGATTTATAGTTCCTTGACCCACCTGGTGCCCCAGGTAAGTCACTCTGTTTTGGCCTATTTGACACTTTTTAGCCTTAACAGTTAGTCCTGCCTGCTGGATGCGCTCGAAAACTTTTTCCAGGTGCTCCAGGTGCTCTGCCCATGAATCAGAAAAAATGGCCACATCATCGAGGTAGGCAACTGCAGATTCTCCCAATCCAGCTAGGAGACCATCTACAAGTCTTTGGAAGGTGGCGGGTGCATTTCGCAACCCAAAAGGGAGTACATTGAATTCATACACCCCTGCCTGGGTGACGAAGGCTGACCTTTCCTTAGTGGCTTCATCCAGTAGTACTTGCCAGTACCCCTTGGTTAAGTCCAAAGTAGAGATGAATTGGGCATGTCCCAATTTCTCCAATAGCTCATCTGTGCGTGGCATTGGATAGTTGTCAGGACGAGTTACAGCATTTAGCTTACGGTAGTCCACGCAAAAGCGTATTTCCCCATCTGGTTTGGGAACTAGAACCACTGGAGATGCCCATGCACTCTTAGAGGGGCGGATTATACCCATCTGTAGCATGTCCTGGATCTCCCTTTGTATAGCAGTTTTGGCATGAGGTGACTCCCGGTAGGGTGGGGTTCTAATAGGGTGAGCATTACCTGTGTCAATGGAGTGGTATGCCTGTTCGGTCCATCCTGGAGTGGCTGAGAAAATTGGTGCAAAGCTTGTGCACAGCTCCTTGATCTGCTGTCGCTGCAGACGTCCAAGGGTTGTGGAGAGGTTCACCTCTTCCACGCCACCATCCTTTTTTCCTTCGTAGTAGACACCTTCAGGCCACTCCGTGTCATCTGTTTCCTGGGCTGTAAACTGGCAAACGTTTAATTCTCTGGAATAAAAGGGCTTAAGAGAATTAACATGGTATACCTTAGGCTTTATGTTGGAGGTGGGGGAGGCTATGAGATAGTTAACAACTCCTAGGTGCATCCTGGTCCTTCCCACGATGCTTCCATTTTATGGACCTGGAGCGCCTTTAAGACCATGACTTGGTCTCCTACTTTGAAGGACCGTTCTCTGGAATGTTTATCATACCAGGCCTTTTGCTCTTCCTGAGCATTCTTTAGGTTTTCTTTAGCAAGGGCTAAAGAGTGTCGGAGGGTGCTTTGTAGGTTGCTTACAAAGTCTAGAATGTTAGTTCCCGGAGAAGGCGTAAACCCCTCCCATTGCTGCTTCACCAACTGTAATGGCCCCTTAACCTCGCGGCCATACACAAGTTCAAATGGTGAAAACCCTAAACTGGGATGTGGTACAGCCCTGTAGGCAAAAAGCAACTGCTGCAGCACTAGGTCCCAATCATTGGAGTGTTCATTTACAAATTTACGTATCATGGCCCCCAAAGTTCCATTAAACCTCTTCACCAGGCCATTGGTTTCATGTGGTAAGGGGTGGCAACCAAGTGATTCACCCCATGAGCTTCCCACAGGTTTTCCATGGTCCCTGCCAGGAAATTAGTTCCCGAATCTGTAAGGATGTCGGAGGGCCAACCTACCCTGGCAAAAATGTCTGTTAATGCCTGGCACACACTTTTAGCCCTGGTGTTGCTTAAGGGTACTACTTCCGGCCATCGGGTAGCAAAATCCATGAAAGTCAGTACGTACTGCTTTCCTCTGGGTGTCTTCTTTGGGAAAGGACCCAGAATATCCACAGCTACGCGCTGAAATGGGACCTCAATTATGGGTAGTGGCTGGAGAGGGGCTTTAACCTGGTCTTGGGGCTTTCCCACTCGTTGGCACACCTCACAAGACCGGACATATTTAGCAACGTCCTTGCCCATTCCCTCCCAGTGGAAGGACTTCCCCAACCAGTCTTTGGTTCTGTTCACCCCAGAATGGCCACTGGGATGATCATGGGCTAAGCCCAAGAGCTTTACCCGATACTTAGTGGGAACTACCAACTGTCTTTGAGGATGCCAATCTTCCTGGTGCCCACCAGAAAGAGTCTCCTTGTATAAAAGTCCTTGTTCTACAACAAACCGGGATCGGTTCGAAGAGCTGAGAGGCGGTGGGGTGCTCCGCGCCACTGCCCAAGCTTTCTGAAGGCTGTCATCTGCTTCCTGCTCGGCCTGGAACTGTTCCCTTGATGCTGGAGACATTAGTTCCTCCTTGGACTGTGGACTGGGGCTTGGTCC
The DNA here is from genome assembly GCF_011386835.1 of Chrysemys picta bellii. NCBI lineage: Eukaryota > Metazoa > Chordata > Testudines > Emydidae > Chrysemys > Chrysemys picta. The sequence continues at coordinate 30,110,515 of NC_088797.1, read as the reverse complement.
CTCTGGAAGCGATGCAGGTGCTGGGGCTGTTTCCATTGACTGTGATCCACTGTCCGCTGGTGTACTATGTGGTATCTCAGGCTCTGGCTGAGCCTCTTGGGTAGGGTTATCTGCTGCTTCCGCCAGGTCAGGCTCGCTGGTGCCCTCTGGCATTGGAGTTGTAGACGGGTTTGCAAGCGCTGGACTCAGGGCTCGCAATGGTTCTGGTGCTGGTTGCGTTGCCAATTCCGGTTCTGGGACTGGCTTTGGCTGGGTCTCTGGGATTGGATCCACTGCGGCTGTTGCAGTCGTTGGCAGGGGATCCGGTTCCACCACCGTTGTTTGGGTCTCTGGTAACACAGACGGGACCCTGGTGGAAGGCTCAGGAACAGGGATGGGGGTGAAAGCTTGCTTAGCCTGGCTGCGGGTGACTATTCCCACCCTCTTGGCTAGCTTCACATGGTTGGCCAAATCTTCCCCCAGCAGCATGGGAATGGGATAATTGTCATAGACTGCAAAAGTCCACATTCCTGACCAGCCCTTGTACTGGACATGCAACGTGGCTGTAGGCAAGGTTACAGACTGTGACACGAAGGGTTGAATTGTCACTGTAGCCTCCGGGTTGATGAGTTTGGGGTCCACTAGGGATTGGTGGATAGTTGACACTTGAGCCCCAGTGTCCCTCCAAGCGGTAACCTTCTTTCCGCCCACTCTCAAGGTTTCCCTTCGCTCCGAGGGTATGAGAGAGGCATCTGGGTTTGGGGATCTTTGGTGTGATTGGGGTGTAATGAACTGTAATCGGTTGGGGTTCTTGGGGCAGTGAGCCTTTATATGTCCCAGTTCATTACATTTAAAACATCGCCCTGCTAAGGTATCACCGGGACGATGTTGGTTGGTGGAGACTGGTGTGGTGGGGTGAGAAGGCGTCTGGGGTTTCCCTTGGGATGTGGGTGGGGCCTTGGGTTGTCCCCGGTGGTAAGGTTTTGTTTCGGGTTGCCCCTTCTGATATTCGCTCCAACTGCTACTAGTTTTTTTCTTTTCTGCCACCTCCACCCATTTGGCTCCAATCTCCCCCGCCTCAGTTACAGTTTTGGGCTTCCTATCTAGGATGTACCTTTCTATTTCCTCAGGAACACCCTCTAAAAACTGCTCCATTTTTACTAAGGAAAGCAGATCTTCCAGAGATTTAACATTTACTCCTGATACCCAGGCATCACAATTTTTGTCAATGTGGTAGGCATGACGGGTAAATGACACATCGGGTTTCCACTTTAGGGCTCTGAACCGCCGACGGGCATGCTCAGGTGTTAGCCCCATTCTGAGTCTGGCCTTGTTTTTAAAAAGTTCATAACTGTTCATGAGTTCCTTAGGCATTTCAGCCGCCACCTCTGCTAAGGGTCCACTGAGCTGCGGCCTCAGCTCTACCATGTACTGGGTCTGCAGCGATGCTGTATCCAAGGCAGGCCCTTTCAAAATTTTCTAAGAAGGCCTCAGTATCATCACCTGCCTTGTAGGTGGGGAATTTTCTGGGATGGGAAGTGGTACCTGGAGGGGGGTTGTTAGCATTGGCTGGTGCATCCTGCTTAGCCTTTGCTACTTCCAGTTCATGCTTCCTTTCTTTTTCTCTCTCCTCCATCTCTTTTTCTTTCAGCTCCATAGTTCTCTTGTGAGCCTCCTCTTTGGCTTTTTCCAGCTCCATTTCTCTTTCATGGGCCTCCTTTTCGGCTTTTTCTTCTCTTTCTTTTAGCTCCATCTCTCTCTTGTGGGCCCCCTCTTTGGCTTTCTCTTCTCTGTCTCTCAGCTCTATCTCTTTTTCTTTCAGCTCCATAGCTCTCTTGTGGGCCTCCTCTTTGGCTTTTTCTTCTTTTGTAGTCATTTTCCTGTTTTCTTGTGCTGGGTCACCCCCTCTGCAGTTGACTGAAACTGGGAAGCTCTCAGCTCTGGCTGCTGCTGAGTTAACAGAGACTTTCTAACTAGCTACTCCCGAGGATGTAAAAAGAAAAAAACAACAACAATTCAGCTTGTAAATTCCCTTTACCTTTGTTTGCCCATTGAACCCTTCTCTTAACAAAGGACCTTGTTAAAAAAACTTAACACCTCTGCCTTCAGGCAAGGAGAGATAAGATATGCATCTATCTACCTCCAGCTCGGCTTTCCAAGCAGCTAGAAGGAAAAAAAATCTCACTGGCTTTTGGGTTTAAAATGATCCCACCGCTCTACCACCATGTCAAGGCTGGATCCCCACTTTGAACTTTAGGGTACAAATGTAGGGGCCTGCATGAAAACTTCTAAGCTTAACTACCAGCTTAGCTCTGGTTCCGCTGCCACCATTTCAAGGCTAATTTCCCTTCCTGGGAAGCCTTGAAAAACCTTCACCAATTCCCTGGTGAATACAGATCCAAACCCCTTGGATCTTAAAACAAGGAGAAATTAACCATCCCCCCTCCTTTCTCCCACCAACTCCTGGTGAACACAGATCCAATCCCCTTGGATCTAAAACAAGGAGAAATTAACCATTCCCCCTCCTTCCTTTCACCAACTCCTGGTGAATACAGATCCAAACCCCTTGGATCTAAAACAAGGAAAAATCAATCAGGTTCTTAAAAAGAAGGCTTTTAATTAAAGAAAAAGGTAAAAATCATCTCTGTAAAATCAGTATGGAAATTAACCTTACAGGGTAATCAAACTTAAAGAGCTTAGAGGACTCCCCTCTAGTCTCAGGTTCAAAGTGCAGCAAACAAAGATAAACATTCTAGTAAAAGGTACATTTACAAGTTGAGAAAACAAAGGAAAACTAACACGCCTTGCCTGGCTATTTACTTACAAGTTTGAAATAGGAAAGACTTGTTTAGAAAGATGTGGAGAACCTGGATTGATGTCTGGTCCCTCTCAGTCCCGAGAACGAACACACTCCCAAACAAAGAACACAAACAAAAGCCTTCCCCCCCCAAGATTTGAAAGTATCTTGTCCCCTTATTGGTCCTTTAGGTCAGATGCCAGCCAGGTTACCTGAGCTTCTTAACCCTTTACAGGGAAAAGGATTTTGGAGTCTCTGGCCAGGAGGGATTTTAAAGTACTGTACACAGGACAGCTGTTACCCTTCCCTTTATAGTTATGACAACAGGTAAATGGAATGAACATCTCTATGCGTATACGTTTATGGTGTTAAGAAATAGGACTGATATTTTGCTCAAGTGCCGTTTGACTCCGACAGGCTCGGTAGTAGCGGCTGCTAAACCCCAGAACCCTCCCACTGTTGTAATGCCAGAATCAGTGTCCCCTTCGGCTCCTCCGCCCCCACAGGCTTCAGAGAGAACCCCCCCCAGTGGGATGGTATCCGTTGATTACTGAGAGTGTGGTAGCCCGTCCAGTAACACAGGAACGGCCAGCCCTGATAGTGTCTGTATATTCGCATGTACCTTTTAACCCTGTACATCTAGCTGCTTTTAAGGCAGAGGCAGGAGAATTCTCAACGAATCCAAGCAAGTTCATTTCTATCTTTGAAGGGTGTCTAGCTAGCCATAAGCCTGACTGGGATGACTGTAATATACTTATGAGAACCCTGTTGTCTGAAGTGGAGCGGAATCAGGTCATAGCCAAAGCCAGGGAGGAGGCACAGAAAAGGCATGATGAGGATAGAGAAGGCAAGCCCTTGCCGGATGTCGCTGTCCCCCTAGGGGACTCCCGGTGGAACCCGAATGAGGAGGGGGATTTGAGGCTGCTTAACTCCTATAAGGAACTGTTTATGCATGGTCTCCGACACTCAGCTGTCAGGCATAACAATTGGGCTAATCCTTATGAACTAATCCAGGACTTGAAAGAAAGTCCAGGGGCCTTCCTGCAGCGTATTCGGGATACCATCAGGCAAACTACTAGTGCAAACCCAGATGATCAGGCAACTGAGGCAATTATAAAGGGTATCTTCACCAGCCGTGCGGCCCCTGATGTTAAAAGGAAATTGCCGAAAAAGGAGGATTTAATGGGAATGTCTATGGCTCAGATTTTGGAGATTGCAAACAGGGCTTATAGCCTTAGAGAGGGAGCGAAGGAAAAAAGGCAAGTGAAAATGATGGTAGCGGCGGTGCAGGCCGGCGGCAAAGAAAGGCCACAGAAAGGTGGAAGGGGCCGGGGAATGAGAGGCCGTGGATGTGGGTGCCCTGGTCCCCAGGAAGGCGCCTGGGTCGCAACCAGTGTGCCATATGCCGAAAGGAGGGACACTGGAAAAATGAATGCCCTGAAAGGGAAAGTACCCCTATGATGGCAGCGGAAGATCGAGATTAGGGGTGTCAGGGGAGACGGACCATCCTACCCCCGGAACCCCGAGTAAATGTGCGGGTGGGAGATGCGGATATAGACTTTTTAATAGACTCTGGAGCAGCAAGGACCGCTGTAAACAAACCCCTACAGTTGCCAGTGGCAGGCTCCCTCACTGTGGTGGGTGCCACAGGGAAAGGAACCAAGTGCCCAGTATATGCCCCAGCGGAATGTGCCTTGGGAAACAGAACTGTATCACACAAGCTGGTTTACCTCCCTGATTGTCCAACACCACTACTAGGACGGGACCTGCTATGTCGCTTAGGTGCCACCCTGCATTTCACTCAAGATGATATAACTCTCACCTTACCCCCTGAGAATGTTTGGATAATGACCCTTGCAGTTGAACCCTCAGCTATGCAAGCCCCAGAGTGGAGTGAGTGGGAAAAGCAGGTTTTTCCTCTAGTCTGGGCCTCAGGGGTCCCAGGGAAAACAAACCGTCAAACCCCTGTGCATATTCAGCTCCTCCCAGGAAAAAGCCCAGTGCGGATCAAACAGTATCCAATTAAAAGGGAAGCCAGAGAGGGACTACAAGAGACTATAGATCGGTTCCTGGAGTGCGGTGTACTACGAGAATGCCAGTCAGCTTGGAACACCCCCATTCTGCCCATACAAAAGCCCAATGGCACGTATCGGCTGGTACAAAACCTCAGGGCAGTTAATGAGCGGGTTAAGACTCTGCACCCCCTGGTTCCAAATCCGTATACACTGTTGGCCTCTATAGGGGGGCAATATACCCATTTCTCAGTCCTAGATTTAAAAGATGCTTTCTTCACGATTCCAGTTGACACCCAGTCCCAGGACATATTCTCCTTCGAATGGGAAGACAAACGAAGGGTTAAAAAGCAGCTTTGCTGGACAGTATTGGCTCAAGGATTTAAAAATTCCCCCACTCTGTTCGGCCAGGCTCTGGCCAGAGACTTGGAGGAGTGGGATAATTCAGACAGAGTCCTCCTGCTGCAATATGTAGATGACTTGTTAATTGCTGCTGTGGGTCTAATCCCTTGTCTCAGAGCTACTGTGAGTCTCCTAAACTTTATTGGACTGCGAGGATACAGGGTATCTCAAAGGAAAGCCCAAATTGCTCTTTCAGAGGTTCAATATCTGGGATTTCACATCAGGCAGGGAGAGAGACAGCTCTCAAACGAAAGGAAGGAGGCTATCTGCCAAGTTCCCATCCCCAGCAACCGTAAACGGCTTAGGGCATTCCTGGGCATGGCAGGTTTTTGCAGAATATGGATTCCAGAGTTTGGACTGTGGGCTAAACCTCTGTATGAATGTGTTAAGGGAGCGGAACATGACCCCTTTCACTGGTCCCCAGAAGCGGACAGGGCATTTAAAATCTTGAAAAGGAAGCTGATGGAAACTCCAGCCCTAGGTCTGCCCGATCTATCTAAGCCGTTCCAACTGTATGTGCATGAACGAAAAGGGGTAGCTTTGGGAATGCTTACCCAGCTATTAGGTGCCTGGAAGCGTCCTGTGGCATACTTCTCTAAACAACTGGATCAAGTTTCAAAGGGATGGCCAGCCTGTTTGAGGGCGGTCGCAGCTACTGCTCTAGTGCTTGGGGAAGCTGAAAAACTGACACTGGGAGGAACTGTGCAAGTGTATGTTCCCCATATGGTCCGAGCCTTGCTGGACACTAAGGGTGGTCTCTGGCTCACACAGGCTCGGGTTGCTCGGTACCAGGCGAAGCTATTAGAGAATCCTGAAGTCACCCTGCAGATCTGTCCCTCCCTTAATCCAGCTACACTACTACCAGAGACAGAAAAGCAGGAACATGACTGTCTAGAAATCATAGATGTTCAGTATTCTAGCCGTCCAGATTTAAAAGATCAGCCACTCCCAAATGCTGACTTGGAATGGTATACAGATGGAAGTAGTACTGTTGTGGATGGGCAAAGGAGGGCTGGTTATGCTGTTGTGTCTCTTTATGATACCGTGGAAGCTGAAAGTTTACCTGCTGGGACATCTGCCCAACTTGCTGAACTAATGGCCCTGACTCGTGCACTCGAGCTGGCAAAAGACAAACGGGTTAATATCTTTACTGACTCAAAGTATGCTTTTGGGGTATTGCATGCTCACGCTGGTTTGTGGAAGCAAAGGGGAATGCTAACAGCCCAAGGCTCTCCGATCAAGTATGGGTCTCAAATTCTCCGGCTTTTAGAAGCAGTACAACTCCCCTCAGCAGTAGCAGTGGTGCATTGCAAAGCCCATCCAAGGGAAGATCAAGATGTAACCAAGGGCAATGCCAGAGCAGACAGGGAAGCTAAGCGAGCTGCTACCCTGAAATCACCAACAGAGGAGAATGCCCAAATGCATGCCCTTATCCCATCAATGGGTGAGCTTGCAGCCCCTCAGTACTCCCAAGAGGACAGAAACCTGGCTGACAGTCTCGGTCTCCAGGAAAAAGAGGGATGGCTTTATACCACAGAGGGAAAAATCCTCCTGCCCAAGGGCTTGATTCGACCAGTGTTGCAGAAACTGCATCAAACCACACGCGCAGGCAGAGAGGCTCTTACCCAGCTTATGAATAAATATTTTCTAACCTCTGAACTTAAACCCTTAGCATCACAGGTACAAGCTGAATGTTTAATCTGCCAAAAGAATAACCCTCGACCAGGAGTAGCAGTGCCACCAGCCACCCTGGAACCTACCCCAGGCCCAGGATTAGTGTGGCAAATAGACTTTACTGAGTTTCCCAGGACCCAAGGGTACAGGTACCTCCTCGTCTTAGTGGATCGATTCAGTGGATGGCCTGAGGCCTTCCCATGTCGCAACAACACTGCCAAGACAGTGGCTCTTAAGTTTGTCAAGGAAATCATTCCTCGCTTCGGCCTTCCCCAGTGGATGGAATCTGACAATGGAACACACTTCACATCTCAAATTGTTCATAAGATATTAAGTGCTCTGCAAATCCCCTGGAAGCGCCACACACCCTGGCGACCACAAGCCAGTGGAGTAGTGGAACGCACAAATCAGACACTCAAGCGACACCTCTCAAAGGTCTGTCAGGAGGCCTCTCTTAAGTGGCCTGATGCCTTGCCCCTTGTGTTACTTCGCATTCGTGCTCTCCCTAAGGGCAGGATAGGGCTTAGTCCCTTCGAGATTATGTTTGGAAGAGCATGGCCTATGAATGGTACCCCAGTTCTGGCAGGGGAGTGGGAGATGGGGTGTGGTTTCTTGTCTCAGTACATGTGCTCTCTGTCTGCTGTTCTTTCTTCTCTTCACAGGTACACCAAAGATTCACAGCCTCTTCTACCGGATACTCTGGTCCACTCCCTGCAGCCTGGTGACTCCGTTCTCGTGCGGACCTGGAAGGACGAGCCTCTCCAAGAGAAGTGGAAGGAACCCCACAACGTCCTGCTTGTCACCCATACAGCGGCAAAGGTCGAAGGACACAAGAACTGGATTCATCACTCTCGACTGAAAGCAGTGCCCACTCCTAAACAGTGGACTGTCCAGCCTGCGGAGAAAACCGCTAGCGACGATTTGGGACTTAAGCTGTTATTCAAAAGACAGTAAGGGTCGCTGGGAATGCGTTGTGATCTTTCTGAACAGTCACAGCATACTCCCCGCGAGAACCCTGAGCATTGGTTTTATTTTCTCACAGAAGGCCGACCTGGCCTATGTATTTGGTCTTGTTATTTTTTTGACTTGTTTAGTGTCAACAATTCTTCTTATCTTCTGGGCATTTGGGTTGTTGTAATTGTCTGTGCCCTTATTGGAGAAGAGTGTTGTACCTATGTCCCAGAGTTTTCACAGGACATTAACAAGCACATCTTGTCAGCTGAAAGGGCCTTTAACCAGTGGAAGGCCCAGGAAAAAGAACCCACTATTTTGAATTCCCTTTGGGGTTGGATACCTGGTTTAGGGGAATTAGGAGGTATAGGGGGAAGCATTGTTCGCATCTTGCTCACAGGTGTGGTGATATGTTTTGTTCTTTTTCTTTTGCTCATTTGCTGTAAAGTGCTCATATGTAAGATTTGTACCTCCCATACCCCAGAAGTCCCCTTATACCCTCTCATTGATAATCCTGATTGCATGGAGCTTAATCGCATTTTGTCTTTAGAGTATGAGAAAAACTCTGACAAAGGTTTGTTGAGTGTTCTCAAAGGAGGGATTGTTGGGGTCCACTAGGCATAGCTACCAGGTAACTCGGGAGAGTGCAAGGCCAAAAGTGCCGATGAAGCTCTTTTGCTCTGGGTCTGTGAACCACAGTGACTCCATCTTGGGCACTCTCACCTACTTCTGTGCTAACTGCTTACATGCTCTGAAGCAGGCTGAAGCAGAAATGTAATGTCAGCTTTTTAGCAGATGGCTGCAGTTTCACTCACACTAGCAGAAATAGTAGAGATAAAGAAGCGACAGAAAAGAGGGGTAGTTAGTTTGCAGGCGTTTAATCCAAGGTCGCAAAGACTGGGAAAGTTTTCTCACAAGCTTATGTAGAGTTTATTGTAACAGTTGTCTGGAAGGGAGGGGTAAGGAGGAACAGCCAGAGAAAGAAATGTATGCAAACAGTTTAGAGTATAAAAGGTAAAATTTGTTTGTATTTGTTGCAATTGATTTGAGACATGCTGGTCTCCTAGTGCCATTTCAGAGCTCTGAAATAAACTTGGCTTGCTTTCTCCCCTCGGTGTCTTTATTGGTGCCAAGCACGCCGGGCAACGAACCCCTGTTTACCATCTCGAGGCCCAGTTCTGGGCAGGCAACACCCCTGAATCCTCTGGGTGGCCCTGGAACCCCACCCTGGTTGCTGCTGGCTCCACCCGGCAGAAGGGTTATGTAGAAGTGACTTAGGCCTTGTCTACATTGGCACTTTCCTCGTTAAAACTTTTGTCATTCAGGGGTGTGAAAAAAATACCGCCGAACGACAAAAGTTGTAACGATGAAAAGTGCCAGTGTCGATAGCGCTTCGTCAGTGGGTGATGCTCTCTTGGCGATGCAGCTACCGCCCCTCATTGGGGCTGGTTTCATTTTGTCACCAGGAGAGGGAGGGCAGGCTGGGCTTGCCACAGAGCAGTTGTAGCAGGACTACCACTGTCTAGGTTCAGCTTCCAGCCCTTGGAGCTTTTAAAGGTACAGCAATTTTCACTCTCCCTTCCACCAGTGCGGAGGGATTTGAACCCATCAGTGGTAGTACTGGAAGTCACTAGGCTATCCTTATTCTATGGGGCCAGGAGAAATACTTTCCCCACATGCCATTATCCTTGGGAACTCATGGCTACAAGATATCAAGGCCAAGTACTTGGATTCAGAAAGGGAGTGGACAGTTCTGTGGGTAACTAGAACAAGCGAGTTCCAGGAGATTTACCACATTTTGAAGTGGGTTGGATCTAAAGCTGACGGCTTTGGGCCATGAACCCCCAACCTCTAAATTATCCCATCACTGCTGCAGCTCAACTATTGCGGACAGGCTACTGGGCGCAAACCTCAATGTAAATGCCTTGCCTTGGAGTGATTGACTCCAGTGAGTTACTGGGGATGTTCACACCAGGGCGTGCCCATTGGCACTGCTGCACCAGGGGCTCAGACCAGTTGAGCCCCATCAGTGGGGTAACAGCAGGGCAAATTGACACGAGTGGACGCATGACCTGGGTATGTCGTGCTTGCAAACGCCAGATCCCAGCGGGGTGGGGAGAAATGTTCGGTGACTGGCTCCGAGCCTTGTCCCCTGTGTGGGTATGTGAAGTGCCCAGAGCCTCACAGGAGCCACTGAAGGAGAAGGCCTGATGTTCCTTGATCTGTGTTCTGCACTAATAATAAATGATGAACCCAGTGCCTGAGCTGCATTTTCTGCCTGGGGCCGGAGACCCCCCAAAACAAAGGGGTGCTGCTTTGCAGCTTTAAAGTGGACTTTCCATGGGTAAGGAGGAAGTGAAACGAAATTGAGGGCACTTCCCTCCCTTAGACTCCTCAGCTATGCTCACCCCCTTAGTTCCAAGCTCTGGTTCTCTGCCTGCTTTGACAGAGTCATAGACTGTGAGGCCAGCAGGGCCCACTGTGATCACCCAGTCTGACCTCCTGTGTCACAGGCCTTAGGACTGCCCTGAAGTGATTCCTGATTGAATTACAACACGTACTTCAGACAGAAATCCAAACTTGATTTAAAAATGGCCAGAGAATCTGCCCCACCCCCTGGGAAGTTGTTCCAATGGTTAATTCCCCCCCACTACTAAAAATTATTTCCAGTCTGTGTTTTGTCTAGGTTCAGCTTCCAGCCCTTGGAGCTTTTAAAGGTACAGCAATTTTCACTCCCCCTCCCACCAGTGCGGAGGGATTTGAACCCATCAGTGGTAGTACTGGAAGCCACTAATCTAGCCTTAATCTACAGGGCCAGGATTAATATTTTCCCCACATGCCATTATCCTTGGGAACTCATGGCTACAAGATGCCAAGTACTTGGATTCAGAAAGGGAGTGGACGGTTCTGTGGGTAACGAGAACAAGCGAGTTCCAGGAGATTTACCACATTTTGAAGTGGGTTGTATCTAAAGCTGACGGCTTTGGGCCATAAACCCTCAACCGCTAAATTATCCCATCACTGCTGCAGCTCAACTATTGGGGACTGGCTACTGGGCGCAAACCTCAGTGTAAATGCCTTGCCTTGGAGTGATTGACTCCAGTGAGTTACTGGGGACGTTCACACCAGCGTGTGCCCATTGGCGCAGGTGTACTAGGGGGCTAACAGCAGTTGAGCCCCATCAGTGGGGTAACAGCAGGGCAAATTGACACGAGTGGACGCGTGGCCTGGGTATGTCGTGCATGCAAATGCCAGATCCCAGCAGGGTGGGGGGAAATGTTCGGTGACTGGCTCCTAGCCTTGTCCCCTGTGTGAGTATGTGAAGTGCCCAGAGCCTCACAGGAGACACGGAAGGACAAGGCTTTTGTGTCTGCGGGGAGGGGACGGTTTTTTTGGAGCCAAGCAAATTGGGAATTTGGACATAAGTGTGTGGGGGGAGGGTAAGAGGCAGATGGAGCAATGAAAAATAACCAGCCATTGAGCCGACCATAGTGAGATGCTGCAGTAAAGTGGTTTATTGCTACTAGTGAAGCAGGTCCAAGACCCAGCGGTAACAGAAAGAGCCCAGAGGCTCCAGTTTTGGCATTAATCAGGGATTAGAAATCAGTCCGGAAGCAGAGGAATTGGTTGATTTCCAACCCCAGTTTGGATTCAAGACACTGATCGCCCATCACGTACTGGGAATAAGGCTGGGGGAGTAGAGAAAAGAAGTGCAAGACGGAGCCGGCCTGTCTCCTGTGAAACTTTGTTAGTGGAGCAGATGATGTGTTCATGGGGCTCAGTGACAGCCAGAATTGCAGCGAAAGTCTATCTGTGTCCTCTTGAGCCAGGGCTGAGACCAGATCTGGAAGTTACAGCGCACTTTCTAGGGGAGGAATGAAGCACATTAGAATGGGGGTGATTCTCAGAGGGGTTCCCAGTAAAACCCAGCTGTCCTCTTCCCCCCCAACCTCACAGCCTGACCATGGGCAAGTCACATGTCTCCGTGCCTCAGTTTTCCCACTGGTAAAAAGGACGGGGGGAGGAGGGAGGCAGTGAAGCTAAAGTCATTGCTGTGTGTGTAGTGGCGAGATGCTGTGGATTTGTGGGGCATAAAACCATCTGAAGCTAACTGATCTCAGTGTCCAGTACATCCACACCCCTGTATTTCGTGTGTTTATCCTCACACCCCCCCTGGGCGGCAGGGCAGTGCTTCTAGTCCCATTCTACAGATGGGGAAACCAAGGCACAGAGCGAGGAAGCGACTGGCCCAGGCTCGCACAGGGAGTCTGGCAGAGCAGGGAATAAAACCCAGCTTCCCTGGACCTCAGGTAAGTGACCTCCCCACTCCCCATCCTTGTGACTCTGCCATGCCCAGCAGTTCCTTGCCCCTGCCCCAGAATCAGGTCCCAGCTCAGGCAATGCCAGGTTTTAACCTCCCTCCCATTCTGTGCCCAGCAGTTCCTGCTATTTACCCTCCAGTTCGATACACAAAGAGCCGGCTGGTATTGGAGGTGGATTGGGCTGGGAAAGCAGCAAGGGCAGGAATAGCAAAGGGCTCCAGGCTACCTCCCTCTGCGCCACACCAAGCAAATCCCCCACCCCACCTTCTAATCTGCGCCTTCTCCAAGGCCAGCAGAGGTTGTTTGGTTTCAATCGGGTCGCAATAGATTCTGGCTGAGCTGCCTCCCGCCCCTACTGCAGTGTGGAATTGGGGCAGGGCTGGGCCCTGCTAGTTAGGAGCGGATGATGATGATGATACAGTTTTACAGGGTTTAGACACAACGGAAACATTTCCCTTTGCTCTGTCGATGTTCTCAAACGCAGCACCCTGCCCAGAGCGGATCCAGGACCCCACAGCCAGAGCAACAGTGAGTGTGAGCCCCTCCCTGGTCTGGACTCCACCCAGTGCCAGGCATGAGGGGACCCCCCCACCCCGATCTCACTGGTGGGGGCGTGGCTTTAAATAATTGTCTCAGAAAATCAATTCTTGGCAAACCGAACTGGTGCCCCAAACCCAGGAGCTGAACCCCGAATAGGCCCAGTCCCGTCCTCTCACCTTTTGCTGGGATGGGGGTGGCAGGGGGCACTTGTTAGGATCCACATCACCTTGGTTTTTCGTGCACAGTGTCTCCACCAGCTCCATGGTCAGATATAGCATGATCCCGGACACAACCTGGAGGGAGATTGAGGAGCCCGCCTTAGGGATGAGTCCCAGCGCGATCCCCTAGCTCTGCCCCCCACCCCTGAATACCAGGAAATATGAGGGGCTGAGCTCTGAGCCTCCCCATGGCCACACGCTGTCTCCTAGGCCGTGTCCAAGCAAAGGCAGTTCTGGGGGGGGTCAGTCTGTCCCACTGGGGCTATGATCCGGGTTCAAAGCCCTTTGCAGGCATCAGGGGATTTGCTCCCAGCGCCCTGGGGCATTAGCGCCCATCCCCATATCACAGAGCAAGGAGCAGGGAATGAGGGGAAAGGGCAAAGTCAGCCAAAGGGCCTCCCCCTGGGGCCTCAGCTAGGGAAGCCTTGGGCTGGGTTTTCAGTGCTGTTGGGGCAGCGGGACACTGAGGTACCAGCCTCATTGTCCACCCCCACTGCGGGTCCCAGCTATACATCCCCTTCCCCCCAGGTCCAAGCCCCACCAGATCCCTTCCACCCGCACCCTGCAGCCTTACCGCAACTCTGCCCCCTGGATCCCAGCCCCACCAGACCCCTCATTTCGGGTTGCACCCACAGTACCCACGGCCTTACTCCCCTCACCTGCCCCCTGTAACACCTGAATCCACTCACCTGTCTCTGGGCGCTCAGCACCTGCAGCCCCTTGCTGTAGTATATGCAATTATTGCGGTCGTTGTAGGTCTTTACGGCTACTTGTGCCGCCTGCTGGACTTCTGGGTCTGACACTGGCACATTGTGCAGCCCCCCAGGAATAGAGGCCCCCAGAGTGAGGGGAACCCCCAGGAGGAGCAGCAAGCAAAGCCAGGGACCTGCCACTGCTGCAGGGAACGCCATGGCTGAGAGTGGCCAGAGCTGGGGATGGGGTGCTAAGATATAGGCAGGGGGCCCCACCCCCTGGGATGGCCCCACCCACATGGGGAGGAGCCATGCTCCTGATGGCCGCACCCAGAGGAGGTAGAAAAATGTCACCCTACATTACATAAGACCCAAGTATAGATGGGAAATAAACCCTCAGGGCTTGATTCAGCCAGGGGAAAAGGGCCTTTATGGGACAGGCCATCCCAGAATTCCCCATTACATGGGGCATTTCTTGCACCTTCCTCTGAAGCAACTGGCAATGGCCACTGTCACAGACGGGATGCTAGGCTAGATGGGCCCATTGTTCTAAATGGGTGTGGCCAGTCCTGGGAGAGCCCCGCCCCCAGTAGAAAGCCCCACGTACAGCAGCTGGAGAAACATCCCCTCACAGGGAGCCCTGCTAGCTGCCGGATGGAGCCCTGCCCCTTGGGGTCTGCCCTGCCTCAGAGAAAAAGGCCAGCCCTCAGCTACATTTAGGGTGACGAGACAGCAAGTGTGAAAAATCGAGACGGGGCTGGGGATTAAGAGCCTATATAAGAAAAAGACCCCAAAATCAGGACTGTCCCTATAAAATTGGGACATCTGGTTACCCTAGCTAAATTCCCCTGTTGGTCAGCTAGTAGTTGGGCAATGGGCACCAATTGATCTATTTTCCTTTGTCCCAAATCCATAGTATTTATGGACAAGGGAGGGACGGGTGCAAAGAGACTGGTTGCCAGGGCCTCCCATTTGGTGTTGTCTGCCATGGCCTGTGTAACATTCTCAATCTACACATGTGGCCATAGGGCCTGGGTCCCAATCGGAGTCAGAGAGGTGAGGGTCAGACAGAATCCATCCGGGCTCCCCTGGCATGGTGCTGTCCCCACAGAAAGGTGGTGGTATCCCAGAGCACATGCTATGTCCCCAAGCTGTACCCCCTCCTTCACTCTCTCTTTAATGACTGGTCAGGCCTAACCTCCCTCACTTGTGGTCAGGTTTATTTGTGCCCAATTTCACCCCGTTCCCCATGAGGATTTGGGGGATCTGTCTGTACAAATTATGAATTTTGGTTCATATTATGGAGTGGCTCTTATGAAAACTGCTGTACCATGAATGCCCGTCCTGATGCATAACCCTGTGCACTCCCAGCCGGAGAGAGAGCAGGTCTTGCCCACGCTGAGGACAATGGAGAGTTCTTAGCTTTGATCCCAGAATAGTTATGCTAATGAGTGGGCATCCTAGGGGAAACTGCTTGTACCCATCCTCTCTGAGGGGAGGGGGTTTAGGGGCCGTGAGTTGTTACCAACCCACAGAGCAAAGGAAGCCAGGTGTTGGGAGGGGTATGTAGAGAGAGTCACATGGGGAACTTGAGGTTTGTCCCACAGGATGCCTTGCAAGAGGAAGGAACGGGTGGGTCAGACTGGCCAAGGGAGGCATGCTGGGGAAGCAGCCTCCATGAGGAGAAGCAGCCCTGAATGTAGGGCTGTATGAGGCAGGGGACTCCACCTGCCTGCTTGGACACAGATGATCCCCCCAAGACCTCCCCAGGGAAGGGGGGACTTGCACAGGGCTTTGGGATTTGGAGGTTTGTTGTGTCCTGTCGGGTCTGGGCTCTTTGTGCTCTGCCTGTTAAGTAGAAGAGAGCCACAGGGTGGGAGGCTGGGCAAAGCGTGCGCATGTTAAACAGCTGCCATGGGCCTCCTGAGAGAGCTAAGCGGTATCCAGGAGGCTCCCACCTTGGGCTGGGTCTTGGGACGGAGCAGACTGACGGGTCCGTGCTGTACAGGCCATAGTTGAATTGCGGCCTGAGTAACTGTGGTTGGCCAAATGTCCACGTTAGCGTTACTGAGACATGCTTGAAGTAGCTTTTTGGGATGCAGGGCAAAAGGTTATTAGGCTGAGGTCACTGACCCCACCTTTTCACGTACACACCCAGTGTCAGTAACTCACTGTCATGAAGATGTGCTGAAATGACCAATCGTGTAATGCTGATGGGCATTCAGGACATACAGAACATTAAGACACTTATGTCCGGTTTAAGCAGAAGTGTGTTACCAAGTCCTCCTCATGTGGGCCGCTCACATGTCCTACTTACAAAGAAAATGTCTCTGTGTGATCACCAAAGGGTTTTGCACAAAAATGTCCCTCTCAGACTGGAATCTTCTACTATGACCTCAGATTGAAATTCCAATTTATTGGTGCAAATGGGCTTGAGTCAACTTGCTGGAATCGCCAGTATTGCCAACCCCAAAACTCATGAGCCAGGCTCACCAAAAATCATGAGATTGTTTTTACATAATCTCATGATTTTAAAGCCAATCAATTTGGGGTTCTTTTTATTTGCCTTCTGTTTTCGGGTGCACGCGGGGCACATTTTGAAGCTTTTGATACAGCCATGAGGGCTAGAAACGTATTTTTCTTTAAGAATGAAGGTGAAGTCATCACATCGCCACTTGACTTCAGGAGCTGGGGCTTTAAGGAAAACAATAATTATCATGAGACTCAAGGCAAAATCATGAGTTGGCAACACTGAATCTCTAATTGGACCAGAGTGGTCCCTAAGGTGGAGCAAGGGAACAGAGATGCCCACAAAAGGTGTTAACCTTGTGGAAGGAAAGCGGGGGCTCCCTCACACCAGTGACACCTGAAGCCCTTCCCTGAACTAACCATCCAGAGAAGACGTGAAGAAATCTGACCATCAGCTAAACGCAGCCTGAAGCTACAACTAACAGCAGGTCTGAACTTAAAATGCTGCATCGGCGCAGTTGCACCAATGCAGCTGCTCCACTACAGCATTATAATGAAGACGGTCCTGCGCCGACCGGAGAGAGCTCCCCCGTCAGCGTTGTTAATCACCTCCCCGAGAGGCAGTACCTATGTTGACGGGGCTTGCTGACATAGCGCTGTCTACACGGGGGTTAGGTTGGTGTAACTATGTCACTCAGGAGTGCGGAGTTTTCAGTAGTTATACCGATCTAGGTCTGCAGTGTAGACCAGAATTAAGGCTATGTCTACTCTTAAGACACAAGAGCAGCATAGCTGTGCCACTGCTGCGCTTCAGTGTAGACGCTACCTATGCCGACGGGAGGGGTTCTCCCATTGGCATAGGTAATCCAGCTCCATGAGAGGCAGTGGCTAGGTGGATGGAAGAATTCTCCTGTTGATCTAGGGCGGTCTAAACTGGGGGTGAGAGTGGCTTCACTATGCTGCTCAGGAGTTTGTTTGTAGCTTTCCTGGGAAGTGCTGAAGTAATTTTTGTGGTTACCTTCTACATTGATGTAATGACTCATTGTAATGATTGATGATTAGAGAAATTGACTCACTGATTTACTGACTGAATTTCAATTGTAACCTTGCATTGTCTGGTGTTCTATTCGGATTAGTTTAGGGAAATTAGATGTAAGCAGGATCTAAAGGAACGGAATGAATTCTCGCCTGACAGCTAGCTGGAAGAAGGAGAAACTTCCAGAGCAAACTATTTACATGAACACACCTACTCTGCTTAGATAGCCAGCAGATAGAGCGGCGTTGCTCAAAATAATCAACTTTGGCTGGTGTTGTCCTTCAAATCACTTTAGTGCTGAACGCAGTGAAATGCTGTTACCAATGTTGTTGGTATTATTGTATGAATACAGGGAAGGACTGCTTAACCTGTCCCAAATGAATGGGGTCACCCTCAGGTGAAAGGACATCATTAAGCCAGGGGCTCGAATGCCAGAGCCTTGTGAATGTAAGAGGGATGAGGACAGGTGCTCTAGCAGGAGGTTCTCCCCAGACTGGTTTAACCTGTTCCTTCCCTTTACTGTTCAAAGAAAGAGCTAAATAAGCTTCATTACGAGCCTCTTTGTTGTTTGAAATGCTCAATCAGAGCTGAAATCAGTTGTGGTGGGACTGTATTTCTGCCCAGCTTGCTAAGAGCTAAACATCACTGAGAGCTGAAATCACTGTGAGATGGAGCAGTGTTTCTGCCCAGCCTGCAAAGATGTGAAAATTACTAAGGGTATGTCTCCACTACAAAATTAGGTTGATTTTATAGATGTTGATTTTTATACAGTCAATTGTGTGTGTCCCCACTAAGTGCATTAAGTCGGCGGAGTGCGTCCACAGTACTGAGGCTAGCATCGACTTTTGGAGCATTGCATTGTGGGTAGCTGTCCCACAGGCTCCGCCTCGCATTGAGCTCCCAATGCCTGATAGGGCAAAAACATTGTTGCGGGTGGTTCTGGTTGTCAGGCCCACCTCCCTCCCTCCCTCCCTCCCTCCGTGAAAGCAACGGCAAACAATCGTTTCTCACGTTTTTTCCTGGGTTACCCATGCAGACGACATACCATGGCAAGCATGGTATCCCGCTCAGCTCACTGTCGCCATATGTCTCATGGGTGCTGCTGGCAGACGCGGTACTGCATTGCTACATAGTGACATCTCCTTGCCTTGCCTTGCCGGTGAGAGACGGTGCAGTTCGACTGCTAACCGTCGTCGTCGTCGTCGTCTCGTGGGTGCTCCTGGCCAACCTCAGTGAGGTTGGTCAGGGGCGCCTGGGCAGACATGGGAGTGACTCCAGGTCATTCTCTTCTTTAAGTTTCATCTAATGGAGATTCAGTCCTGCTTGGAATATCATGCGAGCTGGAGGCTTTTGCCTCAGGCTGCTCTCCCACCCGGCAGCACTGCACGGTCGCACCTACCCCAGCCTACCCCTTGCTTCCCATGGCTCATGAAGCCTGGACAGTAGTAAGGAGCAGTCCAACTATAGGCTGAGCAAGTGCAGAATGGTGGTAGAATGTGCCTTTGGACGTTTAAAAGCTCTCTGGCGCTGTTTGTTGACTAGGCTGTTTGTGATTAGAAGAGCACAGCAAGGTGCGCTGCGCATCAGAGGCTTTGAAAACCAGTTTCATGAGTGGCCAGGCTTCGGTGTGACAGTGACAGTTGTGTGTGTTTCTCCTTGATGCAAACTCGCCCCCTTTGTTGATTTTAATTCCCTGTAAGCCAACCCTGTAAGCCATGTCGCCAGTCGCCCCTCCCGCCTCCTTCCGTGAAAGCAACGGCAAACAATCATTTCTCGACGTTTTTCCTGGGTTACCCGTGCAGACGCCATACCACGGCAAGCATGGAGCCCGCTCAGCTCACCACGGCAGTTATGAGCACTGTAAACACCATGCGCATTATCCTGCAGTATATGCAGCACGAGAAACTTCAAAAGCAGGCGAGGAGGCAACGGCAGCGGGGTGACGAGAGTGATAAGGACATGGACACAGACTTCTCTCAAAGCACGGACCCTGGCAATTTGGACATCATGGTGGTAAAGGGGCAGGTTCATGCTGCGGAACACCGATTCTGGGCCCGGGAAACAAGCACAGACTGGTGGGACCGCGTAGTGTTGCAGGTCTGGGATGATTCCTTTCGCATGCGTAAGGGCACTTTCATGGTACTTTGTGACTTGCTTTCCCCTGCCCTGAAGTGCAAGAATACTAAGATGAAAGCAGCCCTCACAGTTCACAAGCGAGTGGTGATAGCCCTCTGGAAGCTTGCAAAGCCAGACAGCTACCGGTCAGTCGGGAATCAATTTGGAGTGGGCAAATCTATTGTGGGGGCTGCTGTGATCCAAGTAGCCAACGTGATCACTGAGCTGCTGCTATCATGGGTAGCGACTCTGGGAAATGTGCAGATCATAGTGGATGGCTTTGCTGCAATGGGATTTCCTAACTGTGGTGGGGCGATAGACGGAACGCATATCCCTATCTTGGGACCGGAGCACCAAGGCAGCCAGTACATAAACCGAAAGTGGTACTTTTCAATGTACTGCAAGCATTGGTGGATCACAAGGGACATTTCACCAACATCAACGTGGGATGGCCGGGAAAGGTACATGACGCTGGCATCTTTAGGGACTCCGGTCTGTGTGAACGGCTGCAGCAAGGGACTTACTTTCCAGACCAGAAAATAGCTGTTGGGGATGTTGAAATGCCTATAGTTATCCTTGGATACCCAGCCTACCCCTTAATGCCATGGCTCATGAAGCCATACACAGGCAGCCTGGACAGTAGTCAGGAGCTGTTCAACTATATGCTGAGCAAGTGCAGAATGGTGATAGAATGTGCATTTGGACATTTAAAAGCGCGCTGGCGCGGTTTACTGACTCGGTTAGACCTCAGCGAAACCAATATTCCCATCGTTATTACTGCTTGCTGTGTGCTCCACAATATCTGTGAGAGTAAGGGGGAGACGTTTATGGCGGGGTGGGAGGTTGAGGCAAATCGCCTGGCCGCTGATTACGCACAGTCAGCTACCAGGGCGGTTAGAAGAGCACAGCAGGGTGCGCTGTGCATCAGAGAAGCTTTGAAAACCAGTTTCATGACTGCCCAGGCTACGGTGTGAAAGTTCTGTTTATTTCTCCTTGATGAAAACCCGCCCCCTTGGTTCACTCTACTTCCCTGTAAGCCAACCGCCCTCCCCTCCCCCCTTTGATCACTGCTTGCAGAGGCAATAAAGTCATTGTTTCAAATTCATGCATTCTTTATTACTTCGTCACACAAATGGGGGGATAACTGCCAAGGTAGCCCAGGAGGGGTGGGAGAGGAGGGAAGCACGGGGTGGGGTGGTGGAAGAGGGGAGTAGGGAAGGACAAGGCCACACTGCACTTCAAAACGTATTGAATGCCAGCTTTCTGTTGCTTGGGAAGTCCTCTGGGGTGGAGTGGTTGGATGCCTGGAGGCCTCCCGACTGCGTTCTTGGGCGTCTGGGTGAGGAGGCTATGGAACTCTGGGAGGAGGGCGGTTGGTTAAACAGGGGCTGCAGCGGCGGTCTGTGCGCCTGCTGCCTTTCCTGCACCTCAACAATATGGTGGAGAATATCAGTTTGATCCTCCAGTAGCCTGAGCATTGCTTCCTGCCTCCTCTCATCACGCTGACGCCACCTATCATCTTGATCCCGCCACCTGTCCTTGTGTTCATTTTGTGCTTTCCTGCACTCTGACAGTATCTGCCTCCATGCATTCTGGTGGGCTTTTTCAGCGTGGGAGGACTGCATGAGTTGAAATAACATTTCATCACAAGTGCGTTTTTTTCGCCTTCTCATCTTCGCTAGTCTCTGGGACGGAGATGATACGGGGAGCGTTGAAACATTTGCAGCTGTGGGAGGAAAAAAAGGGAGAGTAGTATTTAAAAAGACACATTTTAGAGAACAATGGGTAGATTCTTTTACGGTTAACCAAGCTGTTAACATTACATCGCTCATGTGCTTTCTTTACAAGGTCGCATTTTGCCTCTTATATTGAGGGCCTGCCAGTTTGGTGTGAGAGATCACACACGCAGGGCTGGCGGACAACAGAATTTGACTTGCAGGCAGACATGGTAAGCTATAGTCTTTTGGCTTCTTTAACCTTCATAACATGTGGGAATGGTTTCAAACAGCAGCACCCTCATTTCCCATACCAAGCACCATTTGGGTTGGCCATTTAAAATGGGTTGGCCATTTAAAAGGAGGGGCTGCAGTTTTTGGGTTAACGTGCAGCACAAACCCAACCAAACCACCCCACACAAACACACCCAATTCTCTGGGATCATTCATAGATTCATAGATTATAGGACTGGAATGGACCTCGAGAGGTCATCGAGTCCAGTCCCCTGCCCGCATGGCAGGACCAAATACTGTCTAGACCATCCCTGATAGACATTTATCTAACCTACTCTTAAATATCTCCAGAGACGGAGATTCCACAACCTCCCTAGGCAATTTGTTCCAGTGTTTAACCACCCTGACAGTTAGGAACTTTTTCCTAATGTCCAACCTAGACCTCCCTTGCTGCAGTTTAAACCCATTGTTTCTGGTTCTATCCTTAGAGGCTAAGGTGAACAAGTTCTCTCCCTCCTCCTTATGACACCCTTTTAGATACTTGAAAACTGCTATCATGTCCCCTCTCAGTCTTCTCTTCTCCAAACTAAACAAACCCAGTTCCTTCATAGGTCATGTTCTCAAGACCTTTAATCATTCTTGTTGCTCTTCTTTGGACCCTTTCCAATTTCTCCACATCTTTTTTAAAATGCGGCGCCCAGAACTGGACACAATACTCCAGCTGAGGCCTAACCAGAGCAGAATAGAGCGGAAGAATGACTTCTTGTGTCTTGCTCACAACACACCTGTTAATGCATACCAGAATTATGTTTGCTTTTTTTGCAACAGCATCACACTGTTGACTCATATTTAGCTTGTGGTCCACTATAACCCCTAGATCTCTTTCTGCCGTACTCCTTCCTAGACAGTCTTTTCCCATTCTGTATGTGTGAAATTGATTTTTCCTTCCTAAGTGGAGCACTTTGCATTTGTCTTTGTTAAACTTCATGCTGTTTAACTCAGACCATTTCTCCAATTTGTCCAGATCATTTTGAATTATGACCCTGTCTTCCAAAGTAGTTGAAATCCCTCCCAGTTTGGTATCATCCGCAAACTTAATAAGCGTACTTTCTATGCCAATATCTAAGTCGTTGATGAAGATATTGAACAGAGCCGGTCCCAAAACAGACCCCTGCGGAACCCCACTCGTTACGCCTTTCCAGCAGGATTGGGAACCATTAATAACAACTCTCTGAGTACGGTTATCCAGCCAGTTATGCACCCACCTTATAGTAGCCCCATCTAATTTGTATTTGCCTAGTTTATCGATAAGAATATCATGCGAGACCGTATCAAATGCCTTACTAAAGTCTAGGTATACCACATTGCTTCACCCCTACTCCTACCCCGTGGCTAACAGCGGGGATGATTTCTGTTCAGCCACAGGCAAACAGCCCAGCAGGAACGGCCACCTCTGAATGTCCCCTTAATAAAATTCCAATATTTCAACCAGATGACCATGAATGATATCACTCTCCTGAGGATAACACAGAAAGATAAAGAACGGATGTTGCTTGAATGCCAGCAAATACCGGAACCGTACGCTGCCATTCTTTGTTATGCAATGATTCCAGACTACGTGCTACTGGGCTGGCGTGGTAAAGTGTCCTACCATGGAGGATGGAATAAGGCTGCCCTCCCCAGAAACCTTTTGCAAAGGCTTTGGGAGTACATCCAGGAGAGCTTCATTGAGATGTCTCTGGAGGATTTCTGCTCCATCCCCATACACGTTAACAGACTTTGCCAGTAGCCGTACTGGCTGCGAATGCATCCCAAGTCTTCTTGGCAAATTAATCCTTAAACACGCTTGCTTTTAAACCATGTATTATATTTAAAAAGGTACACTCACCAGAGGTCCCTTCTCCGCCTTCAACGTCCGGGAGCCCGCCTTGGGTGGGTTGGGAGGGTACTGGCTCCAGGGTGATAGACAGTTCCTGGCTGTCGGGGAAAATGGTTTCTCCTCTTGCTTGCTGTGCGCTATCTTCAACCTCCTCCTCCTCCTCATCTTATTCGTCCCCAAAATCCGCATCCCTGTTGCGTGAGAATCCATTGACAGAGTCCACGCACAGGGGTGGGGTAATAGCAGGGGCACCCTCTAGAATGGCATGCAGCTCATCATAGAAGCAGCATGTCTGGGACTCTGACCCGGAGCGGCCATTTGCCTCTTTGATTCTTTGGTTGGCTTGCCTGAGCTCCTTAAGTTTCACGTGGCAATGCTGCGGGTCCCTGTTATAGCCTCTGTCCTTCATGCCCTTGGAGATTTTTTCAAATATTTGGGCATTTCGTCTTTTGGAACGGAGTTCTGATAGCACAGATTCCTCTCCCCATACAGCGATCAGATCCAGTACCTCCCGTTCGGTCCAGGCTGGAGCTCTTTTGCGATTCTGGGACTGGATGGTCACTTGTGCTGATCAGATCGCCACGCTGGCCAAATAGGAAATGAAATTCAAAAGTTCCCAGGGCTTTTCCTGTCTACCTGGCAAGTGAATCTGAGTTGAGAGCGCTGTCCAGAGCAGTCACAATGGAACACTCTGGGATAGCTCCCGGAGGCCAATACTGTCGAATTGCGTCCACACTACCCCAAATTCGACCCGGCAAGGTCGATTTCAGCGCTAATCCCCTCGTCGGGGAGGAGTACCGAAATCGATTTTAAGAGCCGTTTAAGTCGACAAAAATGGCTTCCCCCAGGTCCAAGCCCCACCAGATCCCATCCATCCACACCCTGCTTCGTTGTGTGGACGGGGTAACAGCAGGGCAAATTGACATGAGTGGACACATGGCCTGGGTCTGTCGTGCTTGCAAACAGGGCCGACTCTGTGCTTGTGAGAGGGGAAGTATTTCCTCTCAGAGGCGGCCAGGGGTGGTGTGTAATTATCCCAGGTTCCTGGGTGGGGGCTCAAGCCGGTTCTGTGTTGGATCGATGGAAAGGAATCCCTAGATATTGAACCCCGCAGGGCCGCCCAGCGGGGGGGCAAGTGGGGCAATTTGCCCCGAGCCCCGCAGGGGCCCCCACAAGTTTTTCGGGGCCCCTGGAGCAGGGACCTTCACTCCCTCCGGGGCCCCCAGAAAACTCTCGTGGGGCCCAGGCCCCCGGAGCTTCTTCCACTCCGGGTCTTTGGTGGCAATTCGGTGGCGGGGGCCTCCTGCTGCCGAAGACCCCAGGCCCCCTGTTTGGGTCCACTAGGCATAGCTACCAGGTAACTCGGGAGAGTGGAAGGCCAAAAGTGCCGATGAAGCTCCATCTTGGGAACTCTCACCTACTTCTGTGCTAACTGCTTACATGCTCTGAAGCAGGCTGAAGCAGAAATGTAATGTCAGCTTTTTAGCAGATGGCTGCAGTTTCACTCACACTAGCAGAAATAGTAGAGATAAAGAAGCGAGAGAAAAGAGGGGTAGTTAGTTTGCAGGCGTTTAATCCAAGGTCGCAAAGACTGGGAAAGTTTTCTCACAAGCTTATGTAGAGTTTATTGTAACAGTTGTCTGGAAGGGAGGGGTAAGGAGGAACAGCCAGAGAAAGAAATGTATGCAAACAGTTTAGAGTATGAAAGGTAAAATTTGTTTGTATTTGTTGCACTTGATTTGAGACATGCTGGTCTCCTAGTGCCATTTCAGAGCTCTGAAATAAACTTGGCTTGCTTTCTCCCCTCGGTGTCTTTATTGGTGCCAAGCACCTGTGGCGGAGGTAGAGGCAGAGGTAGAGGACGGTGAGAGGGGAATGGAGGGGGGAGAACATGGGAGGTGGAAGCATGTGACTGTGAGAAGTAGGCCAAGGAAAAGAAGGGCCAGTGAGGGGGGAATAGAACTCAGGAATAGGTTAGAGTGTTTGGATAGCGAGGTGGAGGGGCAGCAGGTGGCGACTGAAGGTGGGAGGGTGAGGAAGAAGAGAAGAGCAGCTAGTCCAAGAGAGAGAGGGGAGGAGTTGATGGAGACAGCACCAATTCTGGGCCCCGGGAGGATTCAGGAAGGCATAAGGGGGAGCATAAGGGAAGATAGGAACAGGCACAGGTCAGGACTAGAGGGATCGGAGACTAGATTACTAGATCGCACTGTTGCCACGCAACGGCAGGTGTATGTGATTGGTGACTCTTTACTGAGGAGATTGGACAGGCCTGTGACCAGGGCGGACCCGGAGAACAGAAGGGTGTGCTGTCTCCCGGGCGCAAAGATACGCGATGTGGACCTGCGGTTGAAAAGGATCCTAAAAGGAGCAGGTAAGAACCCCTTGATAATCCTTCATGTGGGAACGAATGACACGGCTAGGTTCTCGTTAGAGAGGATCAAGGGAGATTATGCCAGGCTGGCGAAGACGCTCAAGGAGATAGAGGCTCAGATTATCTTTAGTGGGATTCTGCCCGTTCCGAGGGAAGGGCAGCAAAGGGCTGATAGGATTGTGAGAATAAATAGTTGGCTAAGGGAGTGGTGCTATAAGGAGGGCTTTGGGATGTATGGCCACTGGGAGGCTTTCGGGGACAGACACCTGTTCTCGCGGGATGGGCTTCACCTGAGTAGGGAAGGAAATAGACTTCTGGGAGGGAGGCTGGCTCATCTAATCAAAAGAGCTTTAAACTAGGAAGTTTGGGGAGACGGTTGGGAGATGCACAGTTAATCTCCACGCCAGATTCCAGTATGGAAAAGGTGAGTAAAAGGAGAGGAGACATAGCCGGGGAGATGAGATTGGACATAGGAAGGACAGGGGGGACGGACACAAGGAGGCCCGCAACATATAGTGCTGCTAATGGGAGACGGGCTAAACGACATACATTAGGGTGTTTATACACCAATGCCAGAAGCCTAGGTAATAAAATGGAGGAATTGGAGCTCTTGGTCCAGGAACTGAAACCGGATATCGTAGGAATAACGGAAACGTGGTGGAATGGCAGTCAAGACTGGAACACAGGTATGGAGGGGTATGCGCTGTTTAGGAAAGACCGGAACAAAGGTAAAGGTGGGGGGGTGGCCTTGTATGTCAATAGTGAAATAAACTGTAAAGAAATAATAGTGGATGGATTAGATAACACAGAGTCTGTCTGGGCAATACTCACACTGGGTAATAGGACTACTAGAGCCTCTCCGGGGATAGTGCTTGGAGTGTGCTATAGACCGCCGGGATCGACCCAGGATATGGATAAGGAACTATTTAATGTGTTTAGAGAAGTAATTACTAACAGAAACTGTGTAATTATGGGGGACTTTAACTTCCCTGATATAGATTGGGGAACAAACGCTAGTAGCAATAACAGGGCTCAGATGTTCCTAGAAGTGCTTGCTGATCAATTCCTCCATCAAGTGGTAACTGAACCGACGAGGGGGGAGGCCATTTTAGATTTGATTCTGGCAAGTAGTGAGGACCTTGTTGAGGAAGTGGTAGTAGGGGACAATTTGGGCTCCAGTGATCATGAGCTAATTCGGTTTAAAATACATGGAAGGAGTAACAGAATTAAATCAAAGACTAGGGTTTATAATTTTAAAAAGGCCAATTTTAACAAACTAAGGGGACTGATAAGGGAAGTGGACTGGGCAAACGTATTAATGGATTTAAAAGCAGAAGAAGCCTGGGATTACTTTAAGTTAAAGATGCATGAGCTGTCGGAGGCCTGTATTCCAAAAAAGGGAAAAAGATTACTAAGCAAGAGATTTAGACCGAGCTGGATGAGCGACCGACTCAAAGGGGCAATTAGGAAAAAACAGAAAGCGTATAAAGAGTGGAAGAGGGGAGGGATCAGTAAGGAAATGTACCTAAGTGAAGTCAGAGAATGTAGAGATAGAGTGAGAAAGGCCAAAGGCCGTGTAGAGTTGGAACTAGCGAGGGGAATTAAAAGCAATAGTAAGAGGTTTTACAGCCACATAAATAGGAAGAGAGCAAAGAAAGAAGAAGTGGGACCTCTGAAGTCTATTGCCGGAGAGGAGATTAAAGACAATCTAGGCATGGCGCAATATCTTAATGAATATTTTGCATCGGTGTTTAATGAGGCCAATGAAGGTATTAGGGATACTAGCACCACTATAGAGGGGCATTCGGGATGGGGGATTACCGTATCCGAGGTGGAAACAAAACTTGAACGCCTTAATGGGGCTAAGTCGGGAGGACCGGACGATCTACATCCGAGAATATTGAAGGAATTGGCGCGGGAAATAGCAGGCCCGTTAGCGATAATATTTAATGAATCTGTAAACTCGGGGGTGGTCCCGTTAGACTGGAGAATAGCTAATGTGGTTCCTATTTTCAAGAAAGGGAAAAAAAGTGATCCGGGTAACTACAGGCCTGTTAGTCTAACATCTGTAGTGTGCAAGGTGTTAGAGAAAATTCTGAAAGAGAAACTAGTTGAGGACCTGGAGGGTAGTGGCAATTGCGATAAATTACAACATGGTTTTACAAAGGGCAGATCGTGCCAAACGAATCTGATCTCCTTCTTTGAGAAAGTAACGGATTTATTAGATAAGGGAAATGCGGTGGACCTAATATACCTGGATTTCAGTAAAGCGTTTGATACTGTACCCCATGAGGAATTATTGGTTAAACTGAAAAACATGGGGATCGATATGAAAATCCAGAAGTGGATAAGGAATTGGTTACTGGGGAGAAAGCAGCGGGTTGTATTAAAGGGTGAACTGTCGGGCAGGATGACTATGAGTCGACAATGTGACGTGGCGGTGAAAAAAGCCAATGCGGTCTTGGGATGCATTAGGCGAGGTATATCTAGTAGGGATAAGGAGGTCCTGCTTCCGTTGTACAAGGCGCTGGTGAGACCTCATTTGGAGTACTGTGTGCAGTTCTGGTCTCCCATGTTTAAAAAAGATGAACTCAAACTGGAACGGGTGCAGAGAAGGGCCACTAGGATGATCAGAGGAATGGAAAAGCAGTCGTACGAAAGGAGACTAGAGGAGCTTGGGTTGTTTAGTCTGACAAAGCGAAGGCTGAGAGGGGATATGATTGCTATCTTTAAATATATTAGAGGGATTAATACAAGGGAGGGAGAAGAATTATTCCAGCTTAGTACTAACGTGGATACCAGAACGAATGGATACAAACTGGCCGTGGGGAAGTTCAGACTTGAAATTAGACGAAGGTTTCTGACCGTCAGAGGGGTGAAATATTGGAACGGCCTACCGAGGGAAACGGTGGGGGCGACGGACCTGTCCGGTTTTAAGATAAAGTTAGATAAGTTTATGGAGGGAATGGTTTAATGGTAAAACATAGTAGTCAAGGAAAGCCAAGCAATGGTGGGTAAATAGTATAATGGCTAACGGGGTCGGGCTGGAGACTCTTGCCTATATGCTCGGGGTCTTACTGATCGCCACATTTGGGGTCGGGAAGGAATTTTCCTCCAGGGCAGATTGGCTGAGCCTCTGGAGGTTTTTCGCCTTCCTCCGCAGCATGGGGCAGGAATCTCTAGCAGGAGGGTCTCTGCCGATTGCAGTCACTAAAAACAGGATTGGGGACTTCAACAGCAGAGTCCAGGGAAGGGGTAGGGACGGTTTTATGGCCTGCAGCATGCAGGGGGTCAGACCAGATGATCATAATGGTCCCTTCTGACCTTAAAGTCTATGAGTCTATGAGTCTATGAGTCAATGAACCCCTGTTTGCCATCTCGAGGCCCAGTTCTGGGCAGGCAACACCCCTGAATCCTCTGGGTGGCCCTGGAACCCCACCCTGGTTGCTGCTGGCTCCACCCGGCAGAAGGGTTATGTAGAAGTGACTTAGGCCTTGTCTACATTGGCACTTTCCTCGTTAAAACTTTTGTCATTCAGGGGTGTGAAAAAAATACCGCCGAACGACAAAAGTTGTAACGATGAAAAGTGCCAGTGTCGATAGCGCTTCGTCAGTGGGTGATGCTCTCTTGGCGATGCAGCTACCGCCCCTCATTGGGGCTGGTTTCATTTTGTCACCAGGAGAGGGAGGGCAGGCTGGGCTTGCCACAGAGCAGTTGTAGCAGGACTACCACTGTCTAGGTTCAGCTTCCAGCCCTTGGAGCTTTTAAAGGTACAGCAATTTTCACTCTCCCTTCCACCAGTGCGGAGGGATTTGAACCCATCAGTGGTAGTACTGGAAGTCACTAGGCTATCATTAATCTATGGGGCCAGGAGAAATACTTTCCCCACATGCCATTATCCTTGGGAACTCATGGCTACAAGATATCAAGGCCAAGTACTTGGATTCAGAAAGGGAGTGGACAGTTCTGTGAGTAACTAGAACAAGCGAGTTCCAGGAGATTTACCACATTTTGAAGTGGGTTGGATCTAAAGCTGACGGCTTTGGGCCATGAACCCCCAACCTCTAAATTATCCCATCACTGCTGCAGCTCAGCTATTGCGGACAGGCTACTGGGCGCAAACCTCAATGTAAATGCCTTGCCTTGGAGTGATTGACTCCAGTGAGTTACTGGGGATGTTCACACCAGGGCGTGCCCATTGGCACTGCTGCACCAGGGGCTCAGACCAGTTGAGCCCCATCAGTGGGGTAACAGCAGGGCAAATTGACACGAGTGGACGCATGACCTGGGTATGTCGTGCTTGCAAACGCCAGATCCCAGCGGGGTGGGGAGAAATGTTCGGTGACTGGCTCCGAGCCTTGTCCCCTGTGTGGGTATGTGAAGTGCCCAGAGCCTCACAGGAGCCACTGAAGGAGAAGGCCTGATGTTCCTTGATCTGTGTTCTGCACTAATAATAAATGATGAACCCAGTGCCTGAGCTGCATTTTCTGCCTGGGGCCGGAGACCCCCCAAAACAAAGGGGTGCTGCTTTGCAGCTTTAAAGTGGACTTTCCATGGGTAAGGAGGAAGTGAAACGAAATTGAGGGCACTTCCCTCCCTTAGACTCCTCAGCTATGCTCACCCCGTTAGTTCCAAGCTCTGGTTCTCTGCCTGCTTTGACAGAGTCATAGACTGTGAGGCCAGCAGGGCCCACTGTGATCACCCAGTCTGACCTCCTGTGTCACAGGCCTTAGGACTGCCCTGAAGTGATTCCTGGTTGAATTACAACACGTACTTCAGACAGAAATCCAAACTTGATTTAAAAATGGCCAGAGAATCTGCCCCACGCCCTGGGAAGTTGTTCCAATGGTTAATTCCCCCCCACTACTAAAAATTATTTCCAGTCTGTGTTTTGTCTAGGTTCAGCTTCCAGCCCTTGGAGCTTTTAAAGGTACAGCAATTTTCACTCCCCCTCCCACCAGTGCGGAGGGATTTGAACCCATCAGTGGTAGTACTGGAAGTCACTAATCTAGCCTTAATCTACAGGGCCAGGATTAATATTTTCCCCACATGCCATTATCCTTGGGAACTCATGGCTACAAGATACCAAGGCCAAGTACTTGGATTCAGAAAGGGAGTGGACGGTTCTGTGGGTAACGAGAACAAGCGAGTTCCAGGAGATTTACCACATTTTGAAGTGGGTTGTATCTAAAGCTGACGGCTTTGGGCCATGAACCCTCAACCGCTAAATTATCCCATCACTGCTGCAGCTCAACTATTGGGGACTGGCTACTGGGCGCAAACCTCAGTGTAAATGCCTTGCCTTGGAGTGATTGACTCCAGTGAGTTACTGGGGACGTTCACACCAGCGTGTGCCCATTGGCGCAGGTGTACTGGGGGCTAACAGCAGTTGAGCCCCATCAGTGGGGTAACAGCAGGGCAAATTGACACGAGTGGACGCGTGGCCTGGGTATGTCGTGCATGCAAATGCCAGATCCCAGCAGGGTGGGGGGAAATGTTCGGTGACTGGCTCCTAGCCTTGTCCCCTGTGTGAGTATGTGAAGTGCCCAGAGCCTCACAGGAGACACGGAAGGACAAGGCTTTTGTGTCTGCGGGGAGGGGACGGTTTTTTTGGAGCCAAGCAAATTGGGAATTTGGACATAAGTGTGTGGGGGGAGGGTAAGAGGCAGATGGAGCAATGAAAAATAACCAGCCATTGAGCCGACCATAGTGAGATGCTGCAGTAAAGTGGTTTATTGCTACTAGTGAAGCAGGTCCAAGACCCAGCGGTAACAGAAAGAGCCCAGAGGCTCCAGTTTTGGCATTAATCAGGGATTAGAAATCAGTCCGGAAGCAGAGGAATTGGTTGATTTCCAACCCCAGTTTGGATTCAAGACACTGATCGCCCATCACGTGCTGGGAATAAGGCTGGGGGAGTAGAGAAAAGAAGTGCAAGACGGAGCCGGCCTGTCTCCTGTGAAACTTTGTTAGTGGAGCAGATGATGTGTTCATGGGGCTCAGTGACAGCCAGAATTGCAGCGAAAGTCTATCTGTGTCCTCTTGAGCCAGGGCTGAGACCAGATCTGGAAGTTACAGCGCACTTTCTAGGGGAGGAATGAAGCACATTAGAATGGGGGTGACTCTCAGAGGGGTTCCCAGTAAAACCCAGCTGTCCTCTTCCCCCCCAACCTCACAGCCTGACCATGGGCAAGTCACATGTCTCCGTGCCTCAGTTTTCCCACTGGTAAAAAGGACGGGGGGAGGAGGGAGGCAGTGAAGCTAAAGTCATTACTGTGTGTAGTGGCGAGATGCTGTGGATTTGTGGGGGATAAAATCATCTGAAGCTAACTGATCTCAGTGTCCAGTACATCCACACCCCTGTATTTCGTGTGTTTATCCTCACACACCCCCTGGGCGGCAGGGCAGTGCTTCTAGTCCCATTCTACAGATGGGGAAACCAAGGCACAGAGCGAGGAATCGACTGGCCCAGGCTCGCACAGGGAGTCTGGCAGAGCAGGGAATAAAACCCAGCTTCCCTGGGTCGCAGGTAAGTGACCTCCCCACTCCCCATCCTTGTGACTCTGCCATGCCCAGCAGTTCCTTGCCCCTGCCCCAGAATCAGGTCCCAGCTCAGGCAATGCCAGGTTTTAACCTCCCTCCCATTCTGTGCCCAGCAGTTCCTGCTATTTACCCTCCAGTTCGATACACAAAGAGCCGGCTGGTATTGGAGGTGGATTGGGCTGGGAAAGCAGCAAGGGCAGGAATAGCAAAGGGCTCCAGGCTACCTCCCTCTGCGCCACACCAAGCAAATCCCCCACTCCCCTTCTAATCTGCGCCTTCTCCAAGGCCAGCAGAGGTTGTTTGGTTTCAATCGGGTCGCAATAGATTCTGGCTGAGCTGCCTCCCGCCCCTACTGCAGTGTGGAATTGGGGCAGGGCTGGGCCCTGCTAGTTAGGAGCGGATGATGATGATGATACAGTTTTACAGGGTTTAGACACAACGGAAACATTTCCCTTTGCTCTGTCGATGTTCTCAAACGCAGCACCCTGCCCAGAGCGGATCCAGGACCCCACAGCCAGAGCAACAGTGAGTGTGAGCTAGGGTGACCAGATCGCGGGGGGGGTGACGTGGGGGGGGGCGTGGCGGGGGGCGGGGCCAAAAAAAAAAAAAAACAACCTTCCTCCGCAAGTGCGGGGCCAGGCGGCGGCTGTTCTCCCCCCGGGGCAGCGGGACTCGGGAGCAGCCGCTGCTGCAGCTCCCACTGCCGCGGGGGAGGAAGCGGCCATGGGGCTCCGCGGCTGCGGCTCTGGCGCCCCCGAACCCCCCGAGCCGGGGCCTGCTGCGGGGACCCAGCAGGCCCCAGCCCCCCCGTCCCGCAGGGGAACGAACGGGGCTGGGCGGCCGATGCCTCCGCCCCGGGGCCGCCGCGGGATAGCACCAGCTGGGCAGCCCAGACGTGCCTAGCCAGGGGCTGGGCCCAGCGTACGCGCTGCTGCAGGCCCCGGCTCGGGGGGTTCGGGGGCGCCAGAGCCGCCGAGCGCCATGGCCGCTTCCTCCCCCGTCGCCTGGCCCCGCGGGTCGCCCCCCTCCTCTCCCAACCACCCAACTGAGTCCTGCCTGCTCGGGGCCAGGCCGGACTGTTACTCACCCCGGCCCCGCGCTTCCCCTGCGTCTCCCCGGCCTCCCTCCAGCACTTGCGGAGGGAGGGGGAATGGTGAGCCCGGGGAAGAGGCGGGGATTCGGGGAGGGAGCCAATCGGGGGAGGAGGGGGCGGAGTCGGGGCGGGGGGGGGGGGCGCGAGCACTTCCGGGCTCGAGGCTCGGGGCATTTCCTTGTTTGTCCGGTTGTCCCGACCGCACGTCGGTCGGGACGCGGGACAAACAAGGAAATATCGGGACGGTCCCGATAAAATCGGGACGTCTGGTCACCCTAGTGTGAGCCCCTCCCTGGTCTGGACTCCACCCAGTGCCAGGCATGAGGGGACCCCCCCACCCCGATCTCACTGGTGGGGGCGTGGCTTTAAATAATTGTCTCAGAAAATCAATTCTTGGCAAACCGAACTGGTGCCCCAAACCCAGGAGCTGAACCCCGAATAGGCCCAGTCCCGTCCTCTCACCTTTTGCTGGGATGGGGGTGGCAGGGGGCACTTGTTAGGATCCACATCACCTTGGTTTTTCGTGCACAGTGTCTCCACCAGCTCCATGGTCAGATATAGCATGATCCCGGACACAACCTGGAGGGAGATTGAGGAGCCCGCCTTAGGGATGAGTCCCAGCGCGATCCCCTAGCTCTGCCCCCCACCCCTGAATACCAGGAAATATGAGGGGCTGAGCTCTGAGCCTCCCCATGGCCACACGCTGTCTCCTAGGCCGTGTCCAAGCAAAGGCAGTTCTGGGGGGGGTCAGTCTGTCCCACTGGGGCTATGATCCGGGTTCAAAGCCCTTTGCAGGCATCAGGGGATTTGCTCCCAGCGCCCTGGGGCATTAGCGCCCATCCCCATATCACAGAGCAAGGAGCAGGGAATGAGGGGAAAGGGCAAAGTCAGCCAAAGGGCCTCCCCCTGGGGCCTCAGCTAGGGAAGCCTTGGGCTGGGTTTTCAGTGCTGTTGGGGCAGCGGGACACTGAGGTACCAGCCTCATTGTCCACCCCCACTGCGGGTCCCAGCTATACATCCCCTTCCCCCCAGGTCCAAGCCCCACCAGATCCCTTCCACCCGCACCCTGCAGCCTTACCGCAACTCTGCCCCCTGGATCCCAGCCCCACCAGACCCCTCATTTCGGGTTGCACCCACAGTACCCACAGCCTTACTCCCCTCACCTGCCCCCTGTAACACCTGAATCCACTCACCTGTCTCTGGGCGCTCAGCACCTGCAGCCCCTTGCTGTAGTATATGCAATTATTGCGGTCGTTGTAGGTCTTTACGGCTACTTGTGCCGCCTGCTGGACTTCTGGGTCTGACACTGGCACATTGTGCAGCCCCCCAGGAATAGAGGCCCCCAGAGTGAGGGGAACCCCCAGGAGGAGCAGCAAGCAAAGCCAGGGACCTGCCACTGCTGCAGGGAACGCCATGGCTGAGAGTGGCCAGAGCTGGGGATGGGGTGCTAAGATATAGGCAGGGGGCCCCACCCCCTGGGATGGCCCCACCCACATGGGGAGGAGCCATGCTCCTGATGGCCGCACCCAGAGGAGGTAGAAAAATGTCACCCTACATTACATAAGACCCAAGTATAGATGGGAAATAAACCCTCAGGGCTTGATTCAGCCAGGGGAAAAGGGCCTTTATGGGACAGGCCATCCCAGAATTCCCCATTACATGGGGCATTTCTTGCACCTTCCTCTGAAGCAACTGGCAATGGCCACTGTCACAGACGGGATGCTAGGCTAGATGGGCCCATTGTTCTAAATGGGTGTGGCCAGTCCTGGGAGAGCCCCGCCCCCAGTAGAAAGCCCCACGTACAGCAGCTGGAGAAACATCCCCTCACAGGGAGCCCTGCTAGCTGCCGGATGGAGCCCTGCCCCTTGGGGTCTGCCCTGCCTCAGAGAAAAAGGCCAGCCCTCAGCTACATTTAGGGTGACGAGACAGCAAGTGTGAAAAATCGAGACGGGGCTGGGGATTAAGAGCCTATATAAGAAAAAGACCCCAAAATCAGGACTGTCCCTATAAAATTGGGACATCTGGTTACCCTAGCTAAATTCCCCTGTTGGTCAGCTAGTAGTTGGGCAATGGGCACCAATTGATCTATTTTCCTTTGTCCCAAATCCATAGTATTTATGGACAAGGGAGGGACGGGTGCAAAGAGACTGGTTGCCAGGGCCTCCCATTTGGTGTTGTCTGCCATGGCCTGTGTAACATTCTCAATCTACACATGTGGCCATAGGGCCTGGGTCCCAATCGGAGTCAGAGAGGTGAGGGTCAGACAGAATCCATCCGGGCTCCCCTGGCATGGTGCTGTCCCCACAGAAAGGTGGTGGTATCCCAGAGCACATGCTATGTCCCCAAGCTGTACCCCCTCCTTCACTCTCTCTTTAATGACTGGTCAGGCCTAACCTCCCTCACTTGTGGTCAGGTTTATTTGTGCCCAATTTCACCCCGTTCCCCATGAGGATTTGGGGGATCTGTCTGTACAAATTATGAATTTTGGTTCATATTATGGAGTGGCTCTTATGAAAACTGCTGTACCATGAATGCCCGTCCTGATGCATAACCCTGTGCACTCCCAGCCGGAGAGAGAGCAGGTCTTGCCCACGCTGAGGACAATGGAGAGTTCTTAGCTTTGATCCCAGAATAGTTATGCTAATGAGTGGGCATCCTAGGGGAAACTGCTTGTACCCATCCTCTCTGAGGGGAGGGGGTTTAGGGGCCGTGAGTTGTTACCAACCCACAGAGCAAAGGAAGCCAGGTGTTGGGAGGGGTATGTAGAGAGAGTCACATGGGGAACTTGAGGTTTGTCCCACAGGATGCCTGGCAAGAGGAAGGAACGGGTGGGTCAGACTGGCCAAGGGAGGCATGCTGGGGAAGCAGCCTCCATGAGGAGAAGCAGCCCTGAATGTAGGGCTGTATGAGGCAGGGGACTCCACCTGCCTGCTTGGACACAGATGATCCCCCCAAGACCTCCCCAGGGAAGGGGGGACTTGCACAGGGCTTTGGGATTCGGAGGTTTGTTGTGTCCTGTCGGGTCTGGGCTCTTTGTGCTCTGCCTGTTAAGTACAAGAGAGCCGCAGGGTGGGAGGCTGGGCAAAGCGTGCGCATGTTAAACAGCTGCCATGGGCCTCCTGAGAGAGCTAAGCGGTATCCAGGAGGCTCCCACCTTGGGCTGGGTCTTGGGACAGAGCAGACTGACGGGTCCGTGCTGTACAGGCCATAGTTGAATTGTGGCCTGAGTAACTGTGGTTGGCCAAATGTCCACGTTAGCGTTACTGAGACATGCTTGAAGTAGCTTTTTGGGATGCAGGGCAAAAGGTTATTAGGCTGAGGTCACTGACCCCACCTTTTCACGTACACACCCAGTGTCAGTAACTCACTGTCATGAAGATGTGCTGAAATGACCAATCGTGTAATGCTGAT
Organism: Chrysemys picta bellii; assembly: GCF_011386835.1. Classification (NCBI taxonomy): domain Eukaryota; kingdom Metazoa; phylum Chordata; order Testudines; family Emydidae; genus Chrysemys; species Chrysemys picta. Next base: position 30,074,065 of record NC_088797.1, on the reverse strand, counting down.
GGGCATTCAGGACATACAGAACATTAAGTCACTTATGTCCGGTTTAAGCAGAAGTGTGCTACCAAGTCCTCCTCATGTGGGCCGCTCACATGTCCTGCTTACAAAGACAGTGTCTCTGTGTGATCACCAAAGGGTTTTGCACAAAAATGTCCCTCTCAGACTGGAATCTTCTACTATGACCTCAGATTGAAATTCCAATTTATTGGTGCAAATGGGCTTGAGTCAACTTGCTGGAATCGCCAGTATTGCCAACCCCAAAACTCATGAGCCAGGCTCACCAAAAATCATGAGATTGTTTTTACATAATCTCATGATTTTAAAGCCAATCAATTTGGGGTTCTTTTTATTTGCCTTCTGTTTTCGGGTGCACGGGGGGCACATTTTGAAGCTTTTGATACAGCCATGAGGGCTAGAAACGTATTTTTCTTTAAGAATGAAGGTGAAGTCATCACATCGCCACTTGACTTCAGGAGCTGGGGCTTTAAGGAAAACAATAATTATCATGAGACTCAAGGCAAAATCATGAGTTGGCAACACTGAATCTCTAATTGGACCAGAGTGGTCCCTAAGGTGGAGCAAGGGAACAGAGATGCCCACAAAAGGTGTTAACCTTGTGGAAGGAAAGCGGGGGCTCCCTCACACCAGTGACACCTGAAGCCCTTCCCTGAACTAACCATCCAGAGAAGACGTGAAGAAATCTGACCATCAGCTAAACGCAGCCTGAAGCTACAACTAACGGCAGGTCTGCACTTAAAATGCTGCATCGGCGCAGTTGCACCAATGCAGCTGCTCCACTCCAGCATTATAATGAAGACGGTCCTGCGCCGACCGGAGAGAGCTCCCCCGTCAGCGTTGTTAATCACCTCCCCGAGAGGCAGTACCTATGTTGACGGGTCTTGCTGACATAGCGCTGTCTACACGGGGCTTAGGTTGGTGTAACTATGTCACTCAGGAGTGCGGAGTTTTCAGTAGTTATACCGATCTAGGTCTGCAGTGTAGACCAGAATTAAGGCTATGTCTACTCTTAAGACACAAGAGCAGCATAGCTGTGCCACTGCTGCGCTTCAGTGTAGACGCTACCTATGCTGACGGGAGGGGTTCTCCCATTGGCATAGGTAATCCAGCTCCCTGAGAGGCAGTGGCTAGGTGGATGGAAGAATTCTGCTGTTGATCTAGGGCGGTCTAAACTGGGGATGAGAGTGGCTTCACTATGCTGCTCAGGAGTTTGGTTTTTTCACACCCCTCAGCAATACAGCTGGGTTGACCTACCGTTTTAGTAGACCAGGCCTTAGGCGTACAGCGACTTCACTAAAGCGCTACAGTGGCTCAGCTACATCTGTGCATCTGCGCCAATGCAGGGCTTTAAGTGTAGCCCTGCCCCTGGAGCAACCCTTCCTTAAAACAAAGGCCAGACGTGGCGTCAGTGTTTAGCAGACTCTTAGCTCAGTTGAGTAGCTTCACAGCAAGGCGTTCCTGTTCTCCCTTAGCTTTCCTGGGAAGTGCTGAAGTAATTCTTGTGGTTACCTTCTACATTGACGTAATGACTCATTGTAATGATTGATGATTAGAGAAATTGACTCACTGATTTACTGACTGAATTTCAATTGTAACCTTGCATTGTCTGGTGTTCTATTCGGATTAGTTTAGGGAAATTAGATGTAAGCAGGATCTAAAGGAACGGAATGAATTCTCGCCTGACAGCTAGCTGGGAGAAGGAGAAACTTCCAGAGCAAACTATTTACATGAACACACCTACTCTGCTTAGATAGCCAGCAGATAGAGCGGCGTTGCTCAAAATAATCAACTTTGGCTGGTGTTGTCCTTCAAATCACTTTAGTGCTGAACGCAGTGAAATGCTGTTACCAATGTTGTTGGTATTATTGTATGAATACAGGGAAGGACTGCTTAACCTGTCCCAAATGAATGGGGTCACCCTCAGGTGAAAGGACATCATTAAGCCAGGGGCTCGAATGCCAGAGCCTTGTGAATGTAAGAGGGATGAGGACAGGTGCTCTAGCAGGAGGTTCTCCCCAGACTGGTTTAACCTGTTCCTTCCCTTTACTGTTCAAAGAAAGAGCTAAATAAGCTTCATTACGAGCCTCTTTGTTGTTTGAAATGCTCAATCAGAGCTGAAATCAGTTGTGGTGGGACTGTATTTCTGCCCAGCTTGCTAAGAGCTAAACATCACTGAGGGTATGTCTACACTACGAAATTAGTTCGAATTTATAGAAGCCGGTTTTATAGAAATCAGTTGTATACAGCCGATTGTGTGTGTCCCCACATAAAATGCTCTAAGTGCTCTAGTCGGCGGACCGCGTCCACAGTACCGAGGCTAGCGTCGACTTCTGGAGCATTGCACTATGGGTAGCTATCCCACAGCTATCCCACAGTTCCCGCAGTCTCCGCCGCCCATTGGAATTCTGGGTTGAGATCCCAATGCCCGGATGATGCAAAACAGTGTCACGGGAGGTTCTGGATACATGTCGTCAGGCCCCTCCCCCTCCGTCACAGCAACGGCAGACAATAGATTCGCGCCTTTCTACCTGGATTACCTGTGCAGACAACATACCATGGCAAGCATGGAGCCCGCTCAGGTCCCCGGCACCATATGTCATCTGTGTACCAGCAGACGTGGTACTGCATTGCTACACAGCAGCAGCAGCTAACTGCCTTTTGGCGGTAGACGGTGCAGCAGACTGGTAGCCTTCATCGGCAATCTGGGTGCTGGCAGCTGTGGGGCTGGCAGCCGTAGGGCTGCATTGCACCAGCCCCTTGCCTTTTGGCAGTAGATGATATATTACGACTGGTAACCGTCCTATTACAAGTTGGGTCATCGCACATTAGCAGAATCCTCCCTGAGCAGCAGATTGTGCAATAGGCCTGAAGGCCATCGTAATACACTGCCAAGCACCCAGTATTTGCTGCCAAGCACCCAGAAAGATGCCGAATACCTGTACGCCATGTCGTCACTCGGCCCGCCCTCCCTCCTTCCCCTGGTCCGTCAGATACTAGTTTCGCGCCTTTTTTCAGACCAGGCGCCACAGCTAGCACTGGGATCATGGAGCCCGCTCAGATCACCGCGGCAATTTTGAGCACTATGAACACCACGCGCATTGTCCTGGAGTATATGCAGAGCCAGGACATGCCAAGGCGAAACTCAGACCAGCCGAGGAGGCGATTGCAGCGCGGCGAAGAGAGTGATGAGGAAATTGACATGGACATAGACCTCTCACAAGGCACAGGCCCCAGCAATGTGGAAATCATGGTGTCACCGGGGCAGGTTCATGGCGTGGAACGCCGATTCTGGGCACGGGAAACAAGCACAGACTGGTGGGACCGCATCGTGCTGCAGGTGTGGGACGATTCCCAGTGGCTGCGAAACTTTCGCATGCGTAAGGGCACTTTCATGGAACTTTGTGACTTGCTTTCCCCTGCCCTGAAACGCCAGGATACCAGGATGAGAGCAGCCCTCACAGTTGAGAAGCGAGTGGCGATAGCCCTGTGGAAGCTTGCAATGCCAGACAGCTACCGGTCAGTCGGGAATCAATTTGGAGTGGGCAAATCTATGGTGGGGGCTGCTGTGATCCAAGTTGCCAGGGCAATGAAAGACCTGGTGATATCAAGGGTAGTGACTCTGGGCAACGTGCAGGCAATAGTGGATGGTTTTGCTGAAATGGGATTCCCAAACTGTGGTGGGGCCATAGACGGAACCCATATCCCTATCTTGGCACCGGAGCACCAAGCCACCGAGAACATAAACCGCAAGGGGTACTTTTCAATGCTGCTGCAAGCCCTGGTGGATCACAAGGGACGTTTCACCAACATCAACGTGGGATGGCCGGGAAAGGTACATGATGCTCGCGTCTTCAGGAACTCTGGTCTGTTTCGAAAGCTGGAGGAAGGGACTTTCTTCCCGGACCAGAAAGTAACCGTTGGGGATGTTGAAATGCCTATCGTGATCCTTGGGGACCCAGCCTACCCCTTAATGCCATGGCTCATGAAGCCGTACACAGGCAGCCTGGACAGGAGTCAGGACCTGTTCAACTACAGGCTGAGCAAGTGCCGAATGGTGGTGGAATGTACATTTGGACGTTTAAAAGCGCACTGGCGCAGCTTACTGACTCGCTCAGACCTCAGTGAAAAGAATATCCCCATTGTTATTGCTGCTTGCTGTGCGCTCCACAATATCTGTGAGAGTAAGGGGGAGACATTTATGGCGGGGTGGGAGGTTGAGGCAACTCGCCTGGCCGCTGATTACGCGCAGCCAGACACCAGGGCGGTTAGAGGAGCACAGCAGGGCGCGGTGCGCATCAGAGAAGCTTTGAAAATGAGTTTTGTGACTGGCCAGGCTACGGTGTGAAACTTCTGTTTGTTTCTCCTTGATGAACCCTCCAACCCCCCCCCCGACCCGGTTCACTCTACTTCCCTGTAAACCAACCACCCCACCCCACCCTCCCCTCCCCAATTCGAGCACTGCTTGCAGAGGCAATAAAGTCATTGTTTTTTCACATTCATGCATTTTTTATTAGTTCCTCACAGAAGTAGGGGGATAATTGCCAAGGTAGCCTGGGATGGGTGGGGGAGGAGGGATGGAAAAGGACTGCATTTTAAAACTTTAACTCTTATTGAAGGCCAGCCTTCTGATGCTTGGGCGATCATCTGGGGTGGAGTGACTGGGTGGCCGGAGGCCCCCCCCACCGTGTTCTTGGGCGTCTGGGTGAGGAGGCTATGGAACTTGGGGAGGAGGGCTGTTGGTTAAACAGGGGCTGTAGCGGCGGTCTCTGCTCCTGCTGCCTTTCCTGCAGCTCAACCATACGCTCGAGCATATCAGTTTGATGCTCCTGCAGACGGAGCATTGACTCTTGCCATCTGTCTGCAAGCTGACGCCACCTATCATCTTCAGCCCGCCACTTGCTCTTTTCATCCCGCCATTCAGCCCGCCACCTCTCCTCTCGTTCATATTGTGCTTTTCTCATGGCCGACATTGACTGCCTCCACGCATTCTGCTGTGCTCTATCAGCGTGGGAGGACATCTGCAGCGCCGTGAACATATCGTCCCTCGTCCTACGTTTTCTCTTTCTAATGTTCACTAGCCTCTGCGAAGAAGAAACATTTGCAGCTGGTGGAGGAGAAGGGAGAGGTGGTTAAAAAAGACACATTTTAGAGAACAATGGGTACACGGTCATTACAAGGTCGCATTTTTCCTCTGCCTGCCGGTTTGGTATGAGAGATCACTCACGCAGTGCCCCAGGCAACATATTTCGGCTTGCAGGCAGCCATGGTAAGCCACAGTCTTTTGGCTTTTTTAACCTTCTTAACATGCGGGAAAGGTTGCAAACAGCAGCGCATTTCCCATATCAAGGATGAATTGGGTTGGCCATTTAAAATGGGTTTTCAATGTAAAAGGAGGGGCTGCAGTTTCTGGGTTAACATGCGGCACAAACCCAAGTAAACCACCCCCCCCCCACACACACACGATTCTCTGGGATGATCACTTCACCCATCCCCCCACCGCGTGGTTAACAGCGGGGAACATTTCTGTTCAGAAGAGCAGGAACGGGCACCTCTGAATGTCCCCCTTAATAAAATCACCCCATTTCAACCAGGTGATCGTGAATGATATCACTCTCCTGAGGATAACAAAGAGAGATAAGGAATGGATATTGTCTGCATGCCAGCAAACACCGGGACCATACGCTGCCATGCTTTGTTATGCAATGATTCCAGACTATGTGCTACTGGCCTGGCGTGGTGAAGTGTCCTACCATGGCGGACGGGATAAGGCAGCCCTCCCCAGAAACCTTTTGCAAAGGCTTTGGGAGTACATGAAGGAGAGCTTTCTGGAGATGTCCCTGGAGGATTTCCGCTCCATCCCCATACACGTTAACAGACTTTTCCAGTAGATGTACTGGTCGCGATTGCCAGGGCAAATTAATCCTTAAACACGCTTGCTTTTAAACCATGTGTAATATTTACAAATATTTACAAAGGTACACTCACCAGAGGTCTCCTGTGTGCCCTGAGGGTCTTGGGTGAGTTCGGGGGTTACTGGTTCCAGGTCCAGGGTCACAAACATATCCTGGCTGTTGGGGAAACTGGTTTCTCCGCTTCCTTGCTGCTGTGAGCTACCTACAGTACCTCCATCCTCATCTTCCTCGTTCCCCGAACCGTCTTCCCTGTGTATTTCTCCATTGACGGAGTCATAGCACACGGTTGGGGTAGTGGAGGCTGCACCCCCTAGAATGGCATGCAGCTCCGCGTAGAAGCGGCAAGTTTGCGGCTCTGCCCCGGACTTTCCGTTTGCTTCTCTGGCTTTGTGGTAAGCTTGCCGTAGCTCCTTAACTTTCACACGGCACTGCTGTGTGTCCCTGTTATGGCCCCGGTCCTTCATGGCCTTGGAGACCTTTTCTAATACTTTGCCATTTCTTTTACTGCTACGGAGTTCAGCTAGCACTGATTCATCTCCCCATATGGCGAGCAGATCCCGTACCTCCCGTTCGGTCCATGCTGGAGCTCTTTTGCGATCCTGGGACTCCATCACAGTTACCTGTGCTGATGAGCTCTGCGTGGTCACCTGTGCTCTCCACGCTGGGCAAACAGGAAATGAAATTCAAACATTCGCGGATCTTTTCCTGTCTACCTGGTCAGTGCATCTGAGTTGAGAGTGCTGTCCAGAGCGGTCACAATGAAGCACTGTGGGATAGCTCCTGGAGGCCAATAACGTCGAATTCCGTCCACACTACCCCAATTCCGACCCGCAAAGGCCGATTTTATCGCTAATCCCCTCGTCGAAGGTGGTGTAAAGAAACCGGTTTAAAGGGACCTTTAAGTCGAAAGAAAGGGCTTCGTTGTGTGGACGTGTCCAGGCTTAATTTGATTTAACGCTGCTAAAGTCGACCTAAACCCGTAGTGTAGACCAGGCCTGAGAGCTGAAATCACTGTGAGATGGAGCAGTGTTTCTGCCCAGCCTGCAAAGATGTGAAAATTACTAAGGGTATGTCTCCACTACAAATTAGGTTGATTTTATAGAAGTTGATTTTTATACAGTCAATTGTGTGTGTCCCCACTAAGTGCATTAAGTCGGTGGAGTGCGTCCACAGTACTGAGGCTAGCATCGACTTTTGGAGCATTGCATTGTGGGTAGCTGTCCCACAGGCTCCGCCTCGCGTTGAGCTCCCAATGCCTGATAGGGCAAAAACATTGTTGCGGGTGGTTCTGGGTACATGTTGTCAGGCCCACCTCCCTCCCTCCCTCCGTGAAAGCAACGGCAAACAATAGTTTCTCGCGTTTTTTCCTGGGTTACCCGTGCAGATGACATACCATGGCAAGCATGGTATCCCGCTCAGCTCACTGTCGCCATAGGTCTCATGGGTGCTGCTGGCAGACGCGGTACTGCATTGCTACATAGTGACATCTCCTTGCCTTGCCTTGCTGGTGACAGACGGTGCAGTTCGACTGCTAACCGTCGTCGTCGTCTCGTGGGTGCTCCTGGCCAACCTCGGTGAGGTTGGTCAGGGGCGCCTGGGCAGACATGGGAGTGACTCCAGGTCATTCTCTTCTTTAAGTTTCGTCTAATGGAGATTCAGTCCTGCTTGGAATATCATGCGAGCTGGAGGCTTTTGCCTCAGGCTGCTCTCCCAGCCGGCAGCACTGCGCGGTTGCACCTACCCCAGCCTACCCCTTGCTTCCCATGGCTCATGAAGCCTGGACAGTAGTAAGGAGCAGTCCAACTACAGGCTGAGCAAGTGCAGAATGGTGGTAGAATGTGCCTTTGGACGTTTAAAAGCTCTCTGGCGCTGTTTGCTGACTAGGCTGTTTGTGATTAGACGAGCACAGCAAGGTGCGCTGCGCATCAGAGGCTTTGAAAACCAGTTTCATGAGTGGCCAGGCTTCGGTGTGACAGTGACAGTTGTGTGTGTTTCTCCTTGATGCAAACTCGCCCCCTTTGTTGATTTTAATTCCCTGTAAGCCAACCCTGTAAGCCATGTCGCCAGTCGCCCCTCCTGCCTCCCTCCGTGAAAGCAACAGCAAACAATAATTTCTCGACTTTTTTCCTGAGTTACCCGTGCAGACGCCATACCACGGCAAGCATGGAGCCCGCTCAGCTCACCACGGCAGTTATGAGCACTGTAAACACCATGCGCATTATCCTGCAGTATATGCAGCACCAGAAACTTCAAAAGCAGGCGAGGAGACGACGGCAGCGCGGTGACGAGAGTGATAAGGACATGGACACAGACTTCTCTCAAAGCACGGACCCTGGCAATTTGGACATCATGGTGATAATGGGGCAGGTTCATGCTGCGGAACGCCGATTCTGGGCCCGGGAAACAAGCACAGACTGGTGGGACCGCGTAGTATTGCAGGTCTGGGATGATTCCTTTCGCATGCGTAAGGGCACTTTCATGGAACTTTGTGACTTGCTTTCCCCTGCCCTGAAGTGCAAGAATACTAAGATGAAAGCAGCCCTCACAGTTCACAAGCGAGTGGTGATATCCCTCTGGAAGCTTGCAAAGCCAGACAGCTACCGGTCAGTCGGGAATCAATTTGGAGTGGGCAAATCTATTGTGGGGGCTGCTGTGATCCAAGTAGCCAACGTGATCACTGAGCTGCTGCTATCAAGGGTAGCGACTCTGGGAAATGTGCAGATCATAGTGGATGGCTTTGCTGCAATGGGATTTCCTAACTGTGGTGAGGCGATAGACGGAACGCATATCCCTATCTTGGGACCGGAGCACCAAGGCAGCCAGTACATAAACCGAAAGTGGTACTTTTCAATGTACTGCAAGCATTGGTGGATCACAAGGGACATTTCACCAACATCAACGTGGGATGGCCGGGAAAGGTACATGACACTCGCATCTTTAGGGACTCTGGTCTGTGTGAACGGCTGTAGCAAGGGACTTACTTTCCAGACCAGAAAATAGCCGTTGGGGATGTTGAAATGCCTATAGTTATCCTTGGGTACCCAGCCTACCCCTTAATGCTATGGCTCATGAAGCCATACACAGACAGCCTGGACAGTAGTCAGGAGATGTTCAACTATAGGCTGAGCAAGTGCAGAATGGTGATAGAATGTGCATTTGGACATTTAAAAGCGCGCTGGTGCGGTTTACTGACTCGGTTAGACCACAGCGAAACCAATATTCCCATCATAATTACTGCTTGCTGTGTGCTCCACAATATCTGTGAGAGTAAGGGGGAGACATTTATGGTGGGGTGGGAGGTTGAGGCAAATCGCCTGGCCGCTGATTACGCACAGCCAGATACCAGGGCGGTTAGAAGAGCACAGCAGGGTGTGCTGTGCATCAGAGAAGCTTTGAAAACCAGTTTCATGACTGCCCAGGCTACGGTGTGAAAGTTCTGTTTGTTTCTTCTTGATGAAAACCCGCCCCCTTGGTTCACTCTACTTCCCTGTAAGCCAACCGCCCTCCCCTCACCCCTTTGATCACTGCTTGCAGAGGCAATAAAGTCATTGTTTCAAATTCATGCATTCTTTATTACTTCGTCACACAAATGGGGGGATAACTGCCAAGGTAGCCCAGGAGGGGTGGGGGAGGAGGGAAGAACCGGGTGGGGTGGTGGAGGAGGGGAGGAGGGAAGGACAAGGCCACACTGCACTTCAAAACTTATTGAATGCCAGCTTTCTGTTGCTTGGGAAGTCCTCTGGGGTGGAGTGGTTGGGTGCCCGGAGGCCCCCCGATTGCGTTCTTGGGCATCTGGGTGAGGAGGCTATGAAACTCTGGGAGGAGGGCAGTTGGTTACACAGGGGCTGCAGTGGCAGTCTGTGCTCCTGCTGCCTTTCCTGCACCTCAACAATATGGCGGAGAATATCAGTTTGATCCTCCAGTAGCCTGAGCATTGCTTCCTGCCTCCTCTCATCACGCTGACGCCACCTATCATCTTGATCCCGCCACCTGGCCTCGTGTACATTTTGTGCTTTCCTGCACTCCGACAGTATCTGCCTCCATGCATTCTGCTGGGCTCTTTCAGCGTGGGAGGACTGCATGAGCTCAAAGAACATTTCATCGCGAATGCGTTTTTTTCGCCTTCTAATCTTCGCTAGTCTCTGGGACGGAGATGATACAGGGAGCTGTTAACATTACATAGCACGTGTGCTTTCTTTACAAGGTCGCATTTTGCCTCTTATAATGAGGGCCTGCCAGTTTGATGTGAGAGATCACACACGCAGGGCTGGCAGACAACAGAATTCGGCTTGCAGGCAGACATGGTAAGCTATAGTCTTTTGGCTTCTTTAACCTTCATAACATGTGGGAATGGTTTCAAACAGCAGCACCCTCATTTCCCATACCAAGCACCCGTTGGGTTAGCCATTTAAAATGGGTTGGCCATTTAAAAGGAGGGGCTGCAGTTTTTGGGTTAACGTGCCAAACAAACCCAACTAAACTACCCCCCACACACACACACCCAATTCTCTGGGATGATCGCTTCACCCCTCCCCCTACCACATGGCTAACAGCGGGGATGATTTCTGTTCAGCCACAGGCAAACAGCCCAGCAGGAATAGCCACCTCTGAATGTCCCCTTAAAATAATTCCAATATTTCAACCAGATGACCATGAATGATATCACTCTCCTGAGGATAACACAGAGAGATAAAGAACGGATGTTGCTTGAATGCCAGCAAACACCGGAACCATACGCTGCCATGCTTTGTTATGCAATGATTCCAGACTATGTGCTACTGGCCTGGCATGGTAAAGTGTCCTACCATGGAGGACGGAATAAGCCTTTTGCAAAGGCTTTGGGAATACATCTAGGAGAGCTTCACTGAGATGTCTCTGGAGGATTTCTGTTCCATCCCCATACTCGTTAACAGACTTTTCCAGTAGCTGTACTGGCCGCGAATGCATCCCAAGTCTTCAGGGCAAATTAATCATTAAACACGCTTGTTTTTAAACCATGTATTATATTTACAAAGGTACATTCACCAGAGGTCCCTTTTCCGCCTTCAAGGTCCGGGAGCCCGCCTTGGGTGGGTTGGGAGGGTACTGGCTCCAGGGTGATAGACAGTTCCTGGCTGTCGGGAAAACGGTTTCTCCTCTTGCTTGCTGTGCGCTATCTTCAACCTCCTCCTCCTCCTCATCTTCCTCGTCCCAAAAATCCACATCCCAGTTGGTGAGAATCCATTGACAGAGTCCACGCACGGGGTGGGGTAGTTGTAGGGGCACCCCCTAGAATGGCATGCAGCTCATCATAGAAACGGCATGTCTGGGGCTCTGACCCGGAGCGGCTGTTTGCCTCTCTGGTTCTTTGGTTGGCTTGCCTGAGCTCCTTAAGTTTCACGTGGCAATGCTGTGGGTCCCTGTTATAGCCTCTGTCCTTCATACCCTTGGAGATTTTTTCAAATATTTGGGCATTTCGTCTTTTGGAACGGAGTTCTGATAGCACAGATTTCTCTCCCCATACAGCGATCAGATCCAGTACCTCCCGTTCGGTCCATGCTGGAGCTCTTTTGTGACTCTGGGACTTCATGGTCACTTGTGCTGATCAGCTCGCCACACTGGCCAAATAGGAAATGAAATTCAAAAGTTCTCAGGGCTTTTCCTGTCTACCTGGCCAGTGCATCTGAGTTGAGAGTGGTGTTCAGAGCAGTCACAATGGAACATTCCGGGATAGCTCCCGGAGGCCAATACTGTCGAATTGCGTCCACACTACCCCAAATTTGACCCGGCAAGGTCGATTTCAGCACTAATCCCCTCGTCGGGGAGGAGTACCGAAATCGATTTTAAGAGCCATTTAAATCGACAAAAATGGCTTCCCCCAGGTCCAAGCCCCACCAGATCCCATCCATCCACACCCTGCTTCATTGTGTGGAGGGGGTAACAGCAGGGCAAATTGACACGAGTGGACACATGGCCTGGGTCTGTCATGCTTGCAAACAGGGCCGACTCTGTGCTTGTGAGAGGGGAAGTATTTCCTCTCAGAGGCGGCCAGGGGTGGTGTGTAATTATCCCAGGTTCCTGGGTTGGGGCTCAAGCTGGTTCTGTGTTGGATCGATGGAAAGGAATCCCTAGATATTGAACCCCGCAGGGCTGCCCAGTGGGGGGGCAAGTGGGGCAATTTGCCCCAGGCCCCGTGCCCCATAGGGGCCCCCACAAGTTTTTCGGGGCCCCCCGGAGCAGGGACCTTCACTCCCTCCAGGGGCCCCGGAAAACTCTCGTGGGGCCCGGGCCCCCGGAGCTTCTTCCACTCCGGGTCTTTGGTGGCAATTCGGTGGCGGGGGCCTCCTGCTGCCGAAGACCCCAGGCCCCCTGTTTGGGTCCACTAGGCATAGCTACCAGGTAACTCGGGAGAGTGGAAGGCCAAAAGTGCCAATGAAGCTCTTTTGCTCTGGGTCTGTGAACCACAGTGACTCCATCTTGGGAACTCTCACCTACTTCTGTGCTAACTGCTTACATGCTCTGAAGCAGGCTGAAGCAGAAATGTAATGTCAGCTTTTTAGCAGATGGCTGCAGTTTCACTCACACTAGCAGAAATAGTAGAGATAAAGAAGCGAGAGAAAAGAGGGGTAGTTAGTTTGCAGGCGTTTAATCCAAGGTCGCAAAGACTGGGAAAGTTTTCTCACAAGCTTATGTAGAGTTTATTGTAACAGTTGTCTGGAAGGGAGGGGTAAGGAGGAACAGCCAGAGAAAGAAATGTATGCAAACAGTTTAGAGTATAAAAGGTAAAATTTGTTTGTATTTGTTGCACTTGATTTGAGACATGCTGGTCTCCTAGTGCCATTTCAGAGCTCTGAAATAAACTTGGCTTGCTTTCTCCCCTCGGTGTCTTTATTGGTGCCAAGCACACCGGGCAACGAACCCCTGTTTGCCATCTCGAGGCCCAGTTCTGGGCAGGCAACAGTTTTGGCGCCCAACGTGGGGCTCGAGGCTGAAATTTAGCCTTGCCCGGATCCCTCCTGGTGGCCGACGGATTACGGCGACGACCGACGCCCAGAGCTCACCGGTGACTTCATCGGGAGCCTCAGCGGAGACGTGATTTGATCGACCCCGGAGGGCACAACGGTGCAACGCACACAGACAGTGGAGAAGCAGCTGTGGGCGACGGTGGGGAACTGGTCCCGTGGATAGGGAGACGGTGCAGAACCGGACCCTTGGATAAGGTAGGAACAGTCCAGTGGGGACTTTATCTGTCTTGACCTGGGGACGCCCAGTGTCAGCCTGTTGTGACCTGGGGACGCCCAGAGTCTCCCTATGAGGCAGGAACAGAGTACAGCCAGCAGGGTACAGTGTACACCCTTAGAATGCATTCTGGGTAACTGGAAAATGTTTGGATCTGACCAGTTGATTAAAAGTAAATTGAAAAGGTTCTGTACAGTTGATTGGCCTCAGTACCAGCTGGAGTGCCAAGAAAGGTGGCCACCGGAAGGATCACTTAACTACAACACGATCCTTCAGTTGCTTTTGTTTTGTCAGAGAACAGGTGTCAAGGCTGGATCCCCACTTTGAACTTTAGGGTACAAATGTAGGGGCCTGCATGAAAACTTCTAAGCTTAACTACCAGCTTAGCTCTGGTTCCGCTGCCACCATTTCAAGGCTAATTTCCCTTCCTGGGAAGCCTTGAAAAACCTTCACCAATTCCCTGGTGAACACAGATCCAATCCCCTTGGATCTAAAACAAGGAAAAATCAATCAGGTTCTTAAAAAGAAGGCTTTTAATTAAAGAAAAAGGTAAAAATCATCTCTGTAAAATCAGTATGGAAATTAACCTTACAGGGTAATCAAACTTAAAGAGCTTAGAGGACTCCCCTCTAGTCTCAGGTTCAAAGTGCAGCAAACAAAGATAAACATTCTAGTAAAAGGTACATTTACAAATTGAGACGAAGGTTTCTGACCGTCAGAGGGGTGAAAAATTGGAACGGCCTTCCGAGGGAAACGGTGGGGGCGACGGACCTGTCTCCTTTTAAGATTAAGTTAGATAAGTTTATGGAGGGAATGGTTTAATGGTAAAACATAGTAGTCAAGGAAAACCAAGCAATGGCAGGTAAATAGCATAATGGCTAAAAGGGGTCAGGATGGAGACTCTTGCCTATATGCTCGGGGTCTTACTGATCGCCATATTTGGGGTCGGGAAGGAATTTTCCTCCAGGGCAGATTGGCTGAGCCTCTGGAGGTTTTTCGCCTTCCTCCGCAGCATGGGGCAGGGATATCTAGCAGGAGGGTCTCTGCCGATTGAAGTCACTAATAACAGGATTGGGGACTTCAGCAGCAGAGTCCAGGGAAGGGGTAGGGACGGTTTTATGGCCTGCAGCATGCAGGGGGTCAGACCAGATGATCATAATGGTCCCTTCTGACCTTAAAGTCTATGAGTCTATGAGTCTATGAGAAAACAAAGGAAAACTAACACGCCTTGCCTGGCTATTTACTTACAAGTTTGAAATAGGAGAGACTTGTTTAGAAAGATGTGGAGAACCTGGATTGATGTCTGGTCCCTCTCAGTCCCGAGAACGAACACACTCCCAAACAAAGAACACAAACAAAAGCCTTCCCCCCCAAGATTTGAAAGTATCTTGTCCCCTTATTGGTCCTTTAGGTCAGATGCCAGCCAGGTTACCTGAGCTTCTTAACCCTTTACAGGGAAAAGGATTTTGGAGTCTCTGGCCAGGAGGGATTTTATAGTACTGTACACAGGACAGCTGTTACCCTTCCCTTTATAGTTATGACACGCCCCCCAAATCACAGATAGTGTTGGACGTTCGGTTCCACACTGGCTGTGATTTCTTCCTGGAGTTCTAGGAGAAAACAGAGTTAATAAGACACATGTACCTTTAGACATACTACTGATTATATAAAAACTAACAATATGTTTCATTCCAAGAACAATTGTTAACCAGTTAACTCTGGGAAACTTTCCCAGGAGAGTGCATCAGCCACTTTGTTAGAAGCTCCCGAAATGTGTTGTATTTCAAAATCAAAATCTTGGAGAGCTAAACTCCACCGAAGAAGTTTTTTGTTATTTCCCTTGGCAGTATGAAGCCACTGTAGCGCAGCATGGTCTGTTTGTAGTTGGAAATGCCGTCCCCAAACATATGGGCGTAGCTTTTCCAGCGCGTACACAATGGCATAGCATTCCTTTTCGCTGATTGACCAATGGCTTTCCCTCTCAGACAGTTTCTTACTGAGAAACACGACAGTATGGAATTCTTGATCCGGTCCTTCCTGCATTAAAACTGCTCCTACGCCTCGCTCGGACGCATCTGTGGTTACTAGGAACGGTTTGTCAAATTCTGGGGCCCTTAGCACAGGGTCAGACATGAGTGTTGCCTTAAGCTGGTTAAAGGCCTTTTGACACTCATCAGTCCACTGAACTACATTTGGCTGTTTCTTTCTGGTTAGGTCTGTCAGCGGGGCGGCGATTTGGCTGTAG
This sequence comes from Chrysemys picta bellii, assembly GCF_011386835.1. Lineage (NCBI taxonomy): Eukaryota > Metazoa > Chordata > Testudines > Emydidae > Chrysemys > Chrysemys picta. The sequence goes on along the minus strand of NC_088797.1, from coordinate 30,058,675 downwards.
TGTGGTACAAATCGCCTATAATATCCAGCCAAGCCTAAGAAGGATTGGACCTGTTTCTTAGACTTTGGAACTGGCCACTTTTGGATAGCATCCACTTTGGCCTGTAGGGGATTTATAGTTCCTTGACCCACCTGGTGCCCCAGGTAAGTCACTCTGTTTTGGCCTATTTGACACTTTTTAGCCTTAACAGTTAGTCCTGCCTGCTGGATGCGCTCGAAAACTTTTTCCAGGTGCTCCAGGTGCTCTGCCCATGAATCAGAAAAAATGGCCACATCATCGAGGTAGGCAACTGCAGATTCTCCCAATCCAGCTAGGAGACCATCTACAAGTCTTTGGAAGGTGGCGGGTGCATTTCGCAACCCAAAAGGGAGTACATTGAATTCATACACCCCTGCCTGGGTGACGAAGGCTGACCTTTCCTTAGTGGCTTCATCCAGTAGTACTTGCCAGTACCCCTTGGTTAAGTCCAAAGTAGAGATGAATTGGGCATGTCCCAATTTCTCCAATAGCTCATCTGTGCGTGGCATTGGATAGTTGTCAGGACGAGTTACAGCATTTAGCTTACGGTAGTCCACGCAAAAGCGTATTTCCCCATCTGGTTTGGGAACTAGAACCACTGGAGATGCCCATGCACTCTTAGAGGGGCGGATTATACCCATCTGTAGCATGTCCTGGATCTCCCTTTGTATAGCAGTTTTGGCATGAGGTGACTCCCGGTAGGGTGGGGTTCTAATAGGGTGAGCATTACCTGTGTCAATGGAGTGGTATGCCTGTTCGGTCCATCCTGGAGTGGCTGAGAAAATTGGTGCAAAGCTTGTGCACAGCTCCTTGATCTGCTGTCGCTGCAGACGTCCAAGGGTCGTGGAGAGGTTCACCTCTTCCACGCCACCATCCTTTTTTCCTTCGTAGTAGACACCTTCAGGCCACTCCGTGTCATCTGTTTCCTGGGCTGTAAACTGGCAAACGTTTAATTCTCTGGAATAAAAGGGCTTAAGAGAATTAACACGGTATACCTTAGGCTTTATGTTGGAGGTGGGGGAGGCTATGAGATAGTTAACAACTCCTAGGTGCATCCTGGTCCTTCCCACGATGCTTCCATTTTATGGACCTGGAGCGCCTTTAAGACCATGACTTGGTCTCCTACTTTGAAGGACCGTTCTCTGGAATGTTTATCATACCAGGCCTTTTGCTCTTCCTGAGCATTCTTTAGGTTTTCTTTAGCAAGGGCTAAAGAGTGTCGGAGGGTGCTTTGTAGGTTGCTTACAAAGTCTAGAATGTTAGTTCCCGGAGAAGGCGTAAACCCCTCCCATTGCTGCTTCACCAACTGTAATGGCCCCTTAACCTCGCGGCCATACACAAGTTCAAATGGTGAAAACCCTAAACTGGGATGTGGTACAGCCCTGTAGGCAAAAAGCAACTGCTGCAGCACTAGGTCCCAATCATTGGAGTGTTCATTTACAAATTTACGTATCATGGCCCCCAAAGTTCCATTAAACCTCTTCACCAGGCCATTGGTTTCATGTGGTAAGGGGTGGCAACCAAGTGATTCACCCCATGAGCTTCCCACAGGTTTTCCATGGTCCCTGCCAGGAAATTAGTTCCCGAATCTGTAAGGATGTCGGAGGGCCAACCTACCCTGGCAAAAATGTCTGTTAATGCCTGGCACACACTTTTAGCCCTGGTGTTGCTTAAGGGTACTACTTCCGGCCATCGGGTAGCAAAATCCATGAAAGTCAGTACGTACTGCTTTCCTCTGGGTGTCTTCTTTGGGAAAGGACCCAGAATATCCACAGCTACGCGCTGAAATGGGACCTCAATTATGGGTAGTGGCTGGAGAGGGGCTTTAACCTGGTCTTGGGGCTTTCCCACTCGTTGGCACACCTCACAAGACCGGACATATTTAGCAACGTCCTTGCCCATTCCCTCCCAGTGGAAGGACTTCCCCAACCAGTCTTTGGTTCTGTTCACCCCAGAATGGCCACTGGGATGATCATGGGCTAAGCCCAAGAGCTTTACCCGATACTTAGTGGGAACTACCAACTGTCTTTGAGGATGCCAATCTTCCTGGTGCCCACCAGAAAGAGTCTCCTTGTATAAAAGTCCTTGTTCTACAACAAACCGGGATCGGTTCGAAGAGCTGAGAGGCGGTGGGGTGCTCCGCGCCACTGCCCAAGCTTTCTGAAGGCTGTCATCTGCTTCCTGCTCGGCCTGGAACTGTTCCCTTGATGCTGGAGACATTAGTTCCTCCTTGGACTGTGGACTGGGGCTTGGTCCCTCTGGAAGCGATGCAGGTGCTGGGGCTGTTTCCATTGACTGTGATCCACTGTCCGCTGGTGTACTATGTGGTATCTCAGGCTCTGGCTGAGCCTCTTGGGTAGGGTTATCTGCTGCTTCCGCCAGGTCAGGCTCGCTGGTGCCCTCTGGCATTGGAGTTGTAGACGGGTTTGCAAGCGCTGGACTCAGGGCTCGCAATGGTTCTGGTGCTGGTTGCGTTGCCAATTCCGGTTCTGGGACTGGCTTTGGCTGGGTCTCTGGGATTGGATCCACTGCGGCTGTTGCAGTCGTTGGCAGGGGATCCGGTTCCACCACCGTTGTTTGGGTCTCTGGTAACACAGACGGGACCCTGGTGGAAGGCTCAGGAACAGGGATGGGGGTGAAAGCTTGCTTAGCCTGGCTGCGGGTGACTATTCCCACCCTCTTGGCTAGCTTCACATGGTTGGCCAAATCTTCCCCCAGCAGCATGGGAATGGGATAATTGTCATAGACTGCAAAAGTCCACATTCCTGGCCAGCCCTTGTACTGGACATGCAACGTGGCTGTAGGCAAGGTTACAGACTGTGACACGAAGGGTTGAATTGTCACTGTAGCCTCCGGGTTGATGAGTTTGGGGTCCACTAGGGATTGGTGGATAGTTGACACTTGAGCCCCAGTGTCCCTCCAAGCGGTAACCTTCTTTCCGCCCACTCTCAAGGTTTCCCTTCGCTCCGAGGGTATGAGAGAGGCATCTGGGTTTGGGGATCTTTGGTGTGATTGGGGTGTAATGAACTGTAATCGGTTGGGGTTCTTGGGGCAGTGAGCCTTTATATGTCCCAGTTCATTACATTTAAAACATCGCCCTGCTAAGGTATCACCGGGACGATGTTGGTTGGTGGAGACTGGTGTGGTGGGGTGAGAAGGCGTCTGGGGTTTCCCTTGGGATGTGGGTGGGGCCTTGGGTTGTCCCCGGTGGTAAGGTTTTGTTTCGGGTTGCCCCTTCTGATATTCGCTCCAACTGCTACTAGTTTTTTTCTTTTCTGCCACCTCCACCCATTTGGCTCCAATCTCCCCCGCCTCAGTTACAGTTTTGGGCTTCCTATCTAGGATGTACCTTTCTATTTCCTCAGGAACACCCTCTAAAAACTGCTCCATTTTTACTAAGGAAAGCAGATCTTCCAGAGATTTAACATTTACTCCTGATACCCAGGCATCACAATTTTTGTCAATGTGGTAGGCATGACGGGTAAATGACACATCGGGTTTCCACTTTAGGGCTCTGAACCGCCGACGGGCATGCTCAGGTGTTAGCCCCATTCTGAGTCTGGCCTTGTTTTTAAAAAGTTCATAACTGTTCATGAGTTCCTTAGGCATTTCAGCCGCCACCTCTGCTAAGGGTCCACTGAGCTGCGGCCTCAGCTCTACCATGTACTGGGTCTGCAGCGATGCTGTATCCAAGGCAGGCCCTTTCAAAATTTTCTAAGAAGGCCTCAGTATCATCACCTGCCTTGTAGGTGGGGAATTTTCTGGGATGGGAAGTGGTACCTGGAGGGGGGTTGTTAGCATTGGCTGGTGCATCCTGCTTAGCCTTTGCTACTTCCAGTTCATGCTTCCTTTCTTTTTCTCTCTCCTCCATCTCTTTTTCTTTCAGCTCCATAGTTCTCTTGTGAGCCTCCTCTTTGGCTTTTTCCAGCTCCATTTCTCTTTCATGGGCCTCCTTTTCGGCTTTTTCTTCTCTTTCTTTTAGCTCCATCTCTCTCTTGTGGGCCCCCTCTTTGGCTTTCTCTTCTCTGTCTCTCAGCTCTATCTCTTTTTCTTTCAGCTCCATAGCTCTCTTGTGGGCCTCCTCTTTGGCTTTTTCTTCTTTTGTAGTCATTTTCCTGTTTTCTTGTGCTGGGTCACCCCCTCTGCAGTTGACTGAAACTGGGAAGCTCTCAGCTCTGGCTGCTGCTGAGTTAACAGAGACTTTCTAACTAGCTACTCCCGAGGATGTAAAAAGAAAAAAACAACAACAATTCAGCTTGTAAATTCCCTTTACCTTTGTTTGCCCATTGAACCCTTCTCTTAACAAAGGACCTTGTTAAAAAAACTTAACACCTCTGCCTTCAGGCAAGGAGAGATAAGATATGCATCTATCTACCTCCAGCTCGGCTTTCCAAGCAGCTAGAAGGAAAAAAAATCTCACTGGCTTTTGGGTTTAAAATGATCCCACCGCTCTACCACCATGTCAAGGCTGGATCCCCACTTTGAACTTTAGGGTACAAATGTAGGGGCCTGCATGAAAACTTCTAAGCTTAACTACCAGCTTAGCTCTGGTTCCGCTGCCACCATTTCAAGGCTAATTTCCCTTCCTGGGAAGCCTTGAAAAACCTTCACCAATTCCCTGGTGAATACAGATCCAAACCCCTTGGATCTTAAAACAAGGAGAAATTAACCATCCCCCCTCCTTTCTCCCACCAACTCCTGGTGAACACAGATCCAATCCCCTTGGATCTAAAACAAGGAGAAATTAACCATTCCCCCTCCTTCCTTTCACCAACTCCTGGTGAATACAGATCCAAACCCCTTGGATCTAAAACAAGGAAAAATCAATCAGGTTCTTAAAAAGAAGGCTTTTAATTAAAGAAAAAGGTAAAAATCATCTCTGTAAAATCAGTATGGAAATTAACCTTACAGGGTAATCAAACTTAAAGAGCTTAGAGGACTCCCCTCTAGTCTCAGGTTCAAAGTGCAGCAAACAAAGATAAACATTCTAGTAAAAGGTACATTTACAAGTTGAGAAAACAAAGGAAAACTAACACGCCTTGCCTGGCTATTTACTTACAAGTTTGAAATAGGAAAGACTTGTTTAGAAAGATGTGGAGAACCTGGATTGATGTCTGGTCCCTCTCAGTCCCGAGAACGAACACACTCCCAAACAAAGAACACAAACAAAAGCCTTCCCCCCCCAAGATTTGAAAGTATCTTGTCCCCTTATTGGTCCTTTAGGTCAGATGCCAGCCAGGTTACCTGAGCTTCTTAACCCTTTACAGGGAAAAGGATTTTGGAGTCTCTGGCCAGGAGGGATTTTAAAGTACTGTACACAGGACAGCTGTTACCCTTCCCTTTATAGTTATGACAACAGGTAAATGGAATGAACATCTCTATGCGTATACGTTTATGGTGTTAAGAAATAGGACTGATATTTTGCTCAAGTGCCGTTTGACTCCGACAGGCTCGGTAGTAGCGGCTGCTAAACCCCAGAACCCTCCCACTGTTGTAATGCCAGAATCAGTGTCCCCTTCGGCTCCTCCGCCCCCACAGGCTTCAGAGAGAACCCCCCCCCAGTGGGATTGTATCCGTTGATTACTGAGAGTGTGGTAGCCCGTCCAGTAACACAGGAACGGCCAGCCCTGATAGTGTCTGTATATTCGCATGTACCTTTTAACCCTGTACATCTAGCTGCTTTTAAGGCAGAGGCAGGAGAATTCTCAACGAATCCAAGCAAGTTCATTTCTATCTTTGAAGGGTGTCTAGCTAGCCATAAGCCTGACTGGGATGACTGTAATATACTTATGAGAACCCTGTTGTCTGAAGTGGAGCGGAATCAGGTCATAGCCAAAGCCAGGGAGGAGGCACAGAAAAGGCATGATGAGGATAGAGAAGGCAAGCCCTTGCCGGATGTCGCTGTCCCCCTAGGGGACTCCCGGTGGAACCCGAATGAGGAGGGGGATTTGAGGCTGCTTAACTCCTATAAGGAACTGTTTATGCATGGTCTCCGACACTCAGCTGTCAGGCATAACAATTGGGCTAATCCTTATGAACTAATCCAGGACTCGAAAGAAAGTCCAGGGGCCTTCCTGCAGCGTATTCGGGATACCATCAGGCAAACTACTAGTGCAAACCCAGATGATCAGGCAACTGAGGCAATTATAAAGGGTATCTTCACCAGCCGTGCGGCCCCTGATGTTAAAAGGAAATTGCCGAAAAAGGAGGATTTAATGGGAATGTCTATGGCTCAGATTTTGGAGATTGCAAACAGGGCTTATAGCCTTAGAGAGGGAGCGAAGGAAAAAAGGCAAGTGAAAATGATGGTAGCGGCGGTGCAGGCCGGCGGCAAAGAAAGGCCACAGAAAGGTGGAAGGGGCCGGGGAATGAGAGGCCGTGGATGTGGGTGCCCTGGTCCCCAGGAAGGCGCCTGGGTCGCAACCAGTGTGCCATATGCCGAAAGGAGGGACACTGGAAAAATGAATGCCCTGAAAGGGAAGGTACCCCTATGATGGCAGCGGAAGATCGAGATTAGGGGTGTCAGGGGAGACGGACCATCCTACCCCCGGAACCCCGAGTAAATGTGCGGGTGGGAGATGCGGATATAGACTTTTTAATAGACTCTGGAGCAGCAAGGACCGCTGTAAACAAACCCCTACAGTTGCCAGTGGCAGGCTCCCTCACTGTGGTGGGTGCCACAGGGAAAGGAACCAAGTGCCCAGTATATGCCCCAGTGGAATGTGCCTTGGGAAACAGAACTGTATCACACAAGCTGGTTTACCTCCCTGATTGTCCAACACCACTACTAGGACGGGACCTGCTTTGTCGCTTAGGTGCCACCCTGCATTTCACTCAAGATGATATAACTCTCACCTTACCCCTGAGAATGTTTGGATAATGACCCTTGCAGTCGAACCCTCAGCTATGCAAGCCCCAGAGTGGAGTGAGTGGGAAAAGCAGGTTTTTCCTCTAGTCTGGGCATCAGGGGTCCCAGGGAAAACAAACCGTCAAACCCCTGTGCATATTCAGCTCCTCCCAGGAAAAAGTCCAGTGCGGATCAAACAGTATCCAATTAAAAGGGAAGCCAGAGAGGGACTACAAGAGACTATAGATCGGTTCCTGGAGTGCGGTGTACTACGAGAATGCCAGTCAGCTTGGAACACCCCCATTCTGCCCATACAAAAGCCCAATGGCACGTATCGGCTGGTACAAAACCTCAGGGCAGTTAATGAGCGGGTTAAGACTCTGCACACCCTGGTTCCAAATCCGTATACACTGTTGGCTTCTATAGGGGGGCAATATACCCATTTCTCAGTCCTAGATTTAAAAGATGCTATCTTCACGATTCCAGTTGACACTGAGTCCCAGGACATATTCTCCTTCGAATGGGAAGACAAACGAAGGGTTAAAAAGCAGCTTTGCTGGACAGTATTGGCTCAAGGATTTAAAAATTCCCCCACTCTGTTCGGCCAGGCTCTGGCCAGAGACTTGGAGGAGTGGGATAATTCAGACAGAGCCCTCCTGCTGCAATATGTAGATGTCTTGTTAATTGCTGCTGTGGGTCTAATCCCTTGTCTCAGAGCTACTGTGAGTCTCCTAAACTTTATTGGACTGCGAGGATACAGGGTATCTCAAAGCAAAGCCCAAATTGCTCTTTCAGAGGTTCAATATCTGGGATTTCACATCAGGCAGGGAGAGAGACAGCTCTCAAACGAAAGAAAGGAGGCTATCTGCCAAGTTCCCATCCCCAGCAACCGTAAACGGCTTAGGGCATTCCTGGGCATGGCAGGTTTTTGCAGAATATGGATTCCAGAGTTTGGACTGTGGGCTAAACCTCTGTATGAATGTGTTAAGGGAGCAGATCATGACCCCTTTCACTGGTCCCCAGAAGTGGACAGGGCATTTAAAATCTTGAAAAGGAAGCTGATGGAAACTCCAGCCCTAGGTCTGCCCGATCTATCTAAGCCATTCCAACTGTATGTGCATGACCGAAAAGGGGTAGCTTTGGGAATGCTTACCCAGCTATTAGGTGCCTGGAAGCGTCCTGTGGCATACTTCTCTAAACAACTGGATCAAGTTTCAAAGGGATGGCCAGCCTGTTTGAGGGCGGTCGCAGCTACTGCTCTAGTGCTTGGGGAAGCTGAAAAACTGACACTGGGAGGAACTGTGCAAGGGTATGTTCCCCATATGGTCCGAGCCTTGCTGGACACTAAGGGTGGTCTCTGGCTCACACAGGCTCGGGTTGCTCGGTACCAGGCAAAGCTATTAGAGAATCCTGAAGTCACCCTGCAGATCTGTCCCTCCCTTAATCCAGCTACACTACTACCAGAGACAGAAAAGCAGGAACATGACTGTCTAGAAATCATAGATGTTCAGTATTCTAGCCGTCCAGATTTAAAAAATCAGCCACTCCCAAATGCTGACTTGGAAAGGTATACGGATGGCAGTAGTACTGTAGTGGATGGGCAAAGGAGGGCTGGTTATGCTGTTGTGTCTCTTTATGATACCGTGGAAGCTGAGAGTTTACCTGCTGGGACATCTGCCCAACTTGCTGAACTAGTGGCCCTGACTCGTGCACTCAAGCTGGCAAAAGACAAATGGGTTAATATCTTTACTGACTCGAAGTATGCTTTTGGGGTATTGCATGCTCACACTGGTTTGTGGAAGCAAAGGGGAATGCTAACAGCCCAAGGCTCTCCAATCAAGTATGGGTCTCAAATTCTCCGGCTTTTAGAAGCAGTACAACTCCCCTCAGCAGTAGCAGTGGTGCATTGCAAAGCCCATCAAAGGGAAGATCAAGATGTAACCAAGGGTAATGCCAGAACAGACAGGGAAGCTAAGCGAGCTGCTACCCTGAAATCACCAACAGAGGAGAATGCCCAAATGCATGCCCTCATCCCATCAGTGGGTGAGCTTGCAGCCCCTCAGTACTCCCAAGAGGACAGAAACCTGGCTGACAGTCTCGGTCTCCAGGAAAAGGAGGGATGGCTTTATACCACAGAGGGAAAAATCCTCCTGCCCAAGGGCTTGATTCGACCAGTGTTGCAGAAACTGCATCAAATCACACACGCAGGCAGAGAGGCTCTTACCCAGCTTATGAATAAATATTTTCTAACCTCTGGACTTAAACCCCTAGCATCACAGGTACAGTCTGAATGTTTAATTTGCCAAAAGAATAACCCTGGACCAGGAGTAGCAGTGCCACCAGCCACCCTCGAACATACCCCAGGCCCAGGATTAGTGTGGCAAATAGACTTTACTGAGTTTCCCAGGACCCAAGGGTACAGGTACCTCCTCGTCTTAGTGGATCGATTCAGTGGATGGCCTGAGGCCTTCCCATGTCGCAACAACACTGCCAAGACAGTGGCTCTTAAGTTTGTCAAGGAAATCATTCCTCGCTGCGGCCTTCCTCAGTGGATGGAATCTGACAATGGAACACACTTCACATCTCAAATTGTTCAAAAGATATCAAGTGCTCTGCAAATCCCCTGGAAGCTCCACACACCCTGGCGACCACAAGCCAGTGGAGTAGTGGAACGCACAAATCAGACACTTAAGCGACACCTCTCAAAGGTCTGTCAGGAGGCCTCTCTTAAGTGGCCTGATGCCTTGCCCCTTGTGTTACTTCGCATTCGTGCTCTCCCTAAGGGCAGGATAGGGCTTAGTCCCTTCGAGATTATGTTTGGAAGAGCATGGCCTATGAACGGTACACCAGTTCTAGCAGGGGAGTGGGAGGTAGGCTGTGGTTTCTTGTCTCAGTACATGTGCTCTCTGTCTGCTGTTCTTTCTTCTCTTCACAGGTACACCAAAGATTCACAGCCTCTTCTGCTGGATACTCCGGTCCATTCCCTGCAGCCTGGTGACTCCGTTCTCGTGCGGACCTGGAAGGACGAGCCTCTCCAAGAGAAGTGGAAGGGACCCCACAATGTCCTGCTTGTCACCCGTATAGCAGCAAAGGTCGAAGGACACAAGAACTGGATTCATCACTCTCGACTGAAAGCAGTGCCCACTCCTTAACAGTGGACTGTCCAGCCTGCGGAGAAGACCGCTAGCGACGATTTGGGACTTAAGCTGTTATTCAAAAGACAGTAAGGGTCACTGGGAATGCTTTGTGATTTTTCTGAACAGCCACAGCATACTCCCCGCAAGAACCCTGAGCATTGGTTTTATTTTCTCACAGAAGGCCGACCTGGCCTATGTATTTGGTCTTGTTATTTTTTTGACTTGTTTAGTGTCAACAATTCTTCTTATCTTCTGGGCATTTGGGTTGTTGTAATTGTCTGTGCCCTTATTGGAGAAGAGTGTTGTACCTATGTCCCAGAGTTTTCACAGGACATTAACAAGCACATCTTGTCAGCTGAACGGGCCTTTAATCAGTGGAAGGCCCAGGAAAAAGAACCCACTATTTTGAATTCCCTTTGGGGTTGGATACCTGGTTTAGGGGAATTAGGAGGTATAGGGGGAAGCACTGTTTGCATCTTGCTCACAGGTGTGGTGATATGTTTTGTTCTTTTTCTTTTGCTCATTTGCTGTAAAGTGCTCATATGTAAGATTTGTACCTCCCATACCCCAGAAGTCCCCATATACCCTCTCATTGATAATCCTGATTGTATGGAGCTTAATCGCATTTTGTTTTTAGAGTATGAGAAAACTCTGACAAAGGTTTGTTGAGTGTTCTCAAAGGAGGGATTGTTGGGGTCCACTAGGCATAGCTACCAGGTAACTCGGGAGAGTGCAAGGCCAAAAGTGCCGATGAAGCTCTTTTGCTCTGGGTCTGTGAACCACAGTGACTCCATCTTGGGAACTCTCACCTACTTCTGTGCTAACTGCTTACATGCTCTGAAGCAGGCTGAAGCAGAAATGTAATGTCAGCTTTTTAGCAGATGGCTGCAGTTTCACTCACACTAGCAGAAATAGTAGAGATAAAGAAGCGAGAGAAAAGAGGGGTAGTTAGTTTGCAGGCGTCTAATCCAAGGTCGCAAAGACTGGGAAAGTTTTCTCACAAGCTTATGTAGAGTTTATTGTAACAGTTGTCTGGAAGGGAGGGGTAAGGAGGAACAGCCAGAGAAAGAAATGTATGCAAACAGTTTAGAGTATAAAAGGTAAAATTTGTTTGTATTTGTTGCACTTGATTTGAGACATGCTGGTCTCCTAGTGCCATTTCAGAGCTCTGAAATAAACTTGGCTTGCTTTCTCCCCTCGGTGTCTTTATTGGTGCCAAGCACACCGGGCAACGAACCCCTGTTTACCATCTCGAGGCCCAGTTCTGGGCAGGCAACACCCCTGAATCCTCTGGGTGGCCCTGGAACCCCACCCTGGTTGCTGCTGGCTCCACCCGGCAGAAGGGTTATGTAGAAGTGACTTAGGCCTTGTCTACATTGGCACTTTCCTCGTTAAAACTTTTGTCATTCAGGGGTGTGAAAAAAATACCGCCGAACGACAAAAGTTGTAACGATGAAAAGTGCCAGTGTCGATAGCGCTTGGTCAGTGGGTGATGCTCTCTTGGCGATGCAGCTACCGCCCCTCATTGGGGCTGGTTTCATTTTGTCACCAGGAGAGGGAGGGCAGGCTGGGCTTGCCACAGAGCAGTTGTAGCAGGACTACCACTGTCTAGGTTCAGCTTCCAGCCCTTGGAGCTTTTAAAGGTACAGCAATTTTCACTCTCCCTTCCACCAGTGCGGAGGGATTTGAACCCATCAGTGGTAGTACTGGAAGTCACTAGGCTATCCTTATTCTATGGGGCCAGGAGAAATACTTTCCCCACATGCCATTATCCTTGGGAACTCATGGCTACAAGATATCAAGGCCAAGTACTTGGATTCAGAAAGGGAGTGGACAGTTCTGTGGGTAACTAGAACAAGCGAGTTCCAGGAGATTTACCACATTTTGAAGTGGGTTGGATCTAAAGCTGACGGCTTTGGGCCATGAACCCCCAACCTCTAAATTATCCCATCACTGCTGCAGCTCAACTATTGCGGACAGGCTACTGGGCGCAAACCTCAATGTAAATGCCTTGCCTTGGAGTGATTGACTCCAGTGAGTTACTGGGGATGTTCACACAAGGGCGTGCCCATTGGCACTGCTGCACCAGGGGCTCAGACCAGTTGAGCCCCATCAGTGGGGTAACAGCAGGGCAAATTGACACGAGTGGACGCATGACCTGGGTATGTCGTGCTTGCAAACGCCAGATCTCAGCGGGGTGGGGAGAAATGTTCGGTGACTGGCTCCGAGCCTTGTCCCCTGTGTGGGTATGTGAAGTGCCCAGAGCCTCACAGGAGCCACTGAAGGAGAAGGCCTGATGTTCCTTGATCTGTGTTCTGCACTAATAATAAATGATGAACCCAGTGCCTGAGCTGCATTTTCTGTCTGGGGCCGGAGACCCCCCAAAACAAAGGGGTGCTGCTTTGCAGCTTTAAAGTGGACTTTCCAGGGGTAAGGAGGAAGTGAAACGAAATTGAGGGCACTTCCCTCCCTTAGACTCCTCAGCTATGCTCACCCCGTTAGTTCCAAGCTCTGGTTCTCTGCCTGCTTTGACAGAGTCATAGACTGTGAGGCCAGCAGCGCCCACTGTGATCACCCAGTCTGACCTCCTGTGTCACAGGCCTTAGGACTGCCCTGAAGTGATTCCTGATTGAATTACAACACGTACTTCAGACAGAAATCCAAACTTGATTTAAAAATGGCCAGAGAATCTGCCCCACCCCCTGGGAAGTTGTTCCAATGGTTAATTCCCCCCCACTACTAAAAATTATTTCCAGTCTGTGTTTTGTCTAGGTTCAGCTTCCAGCCCTTGGAGCTTTTAAAGGTACAGCAATTTTCACTCCCCCTCCCACCAGTGCGGAAGGATTTGAACCCATCAGTGGTAGTACTGGAAGTCACTAATCTAGCCTTAATCTACAGGGCCAGGATTAATATTTTCCCCACATGCCATTATCCTTGGGAACTCATGGCTACAAGATACCAAGGCCAAGTACTTGGATTCAGAAAGGGAGTGGACGGTTCTGTGGGTAACGAGAACAAGCGAGTTCCAGGAGATTTACCACATTTTGAAGTGGGTTGTATCTAAAGCTGACGGCTTTGGGCCATGAACCCTCAACCGCTAAATTATCCCATCACTGCTGCAGCTCAACTATTGGGGACTGGCTACTGGGCGCAAACCTCAGTGTAAATGCCTTGCCTTGGAGTGATTGACTCCAGTGAGTTACTGGGGACGTTCACACCAGCGTGTGCCCATTGGCGCAGGTGTACTAGGGGGCTAACAGCAGTTGAGCCCCATCAGTGGGGTAACAGCAGGGCAAATTGACACGAGTGGACGCGTGGCCTGGGTATGTCGTGCATGCAAATGCCAGATCCCAGCAGGGTGGGGGGAAATGTTCGGTGACTGGCTCCTAGCCTTGTCCCCTGTGTGAGTATGTGAAGTGCCCAGAGCCTCACAGGAGACACGGAAGGACAAGGCTTTTGTGTCTGCGGGGAGGGGACGGTTTTTTTGGAGCCAAGCAAATTGGGAATTTGGACATAAGTGTGTGGGGGGAGGGTAAGAGGCAGATGGAGCAATGAAAAATAACCAGCCATTGAGCCGACCATAGTGAGATGCTGCAGTAAAGTGGTTTATTGCTACTAGTGAAGCAGGTCCAAGACCCAGCGGTAACAGAAAGAGCCCAGAGGCTCCAGTTTTGGCATTAATCAGGGATTAGAAATCAGTCCGGAAGCAGAGGAATTGGTTGATTTCCAACCCCAGTTTGGATTCAAGACACTGATCGCCCATCACGTGCTGGGAATAAGGCTGGGGGAGTAGAGAAAAGAAGTGCAAGACGGAGCCGGCCTGTCTCCTGTGAAACTTTGTTAGTGGAGCAGATGATGTGTTCATGGGGCTCAGTGACAGCCAGAATTGCAGCGAAAGTCTATCTGTGTCCTCTTGAGCCAGGGCTGAGACCAGATCTGGAAGTTACAGCGCACTTTCTAGGGGAGGAATGAAGCACATTAGAATGGGGGTGATTCTCAGAGGGGTTCCCAGTAAAACCCAGCTGTCCTCTTCCCCCCCAACCTCACAGCCTGACCATGGGCAAGTCACATGTCTCCGTGCCTCAGTTTTCCCACTGGTAAAAAGGACGGGGGGAGGAGGGAGGCAGTGAAGCTAAAGTCATTCCTGTGTGTGTAGTGGCGAGATGCTGTGGATTTGTGGGGCATAAAACCATCTGAAGCTAACTGATCTCAGTGTCCGGTACATCCACACCCCTGTATTTCGTGTGTTTATCCTCACACCCCTCCTGGGCGGCAGGGCAGTGCTTCTAGTCCCATTCTACAGATGGGGAAACCAAGGCACAGAGCGAGGAAGCGACTGGCCCAGGCTCGCACAGGGAGTCTGGCAGAGCAGGGAATAAAACCCAGCTTCCTTGGGTCGCAGGTAAGTGACCTCCCCACTCCCCATCCTTGTGACTCTGCCATGCCCAGCAGTTCCTTGCCCCTGCCCCAGAATCAGCTCCCAGCTCAGGCAATGCCAGGTTTTAACCTCCCTCCCATTCTGTGCCCAGCAGTTCCTGCTATTTACCCTCCAGTTCGATACACAAAGAGCCGGCTGGTATTGGAGGTGGATTGGGCTGGGAAAGCAGCAAGGGCAGGAATAGCAAAGGGCTCCAGGCTACCTCCCTCTGCGCCACACCAAGCAAATCCCCCACTCCCCTTCTAATCTGCGCCTTCTCCAAGGCCAGCAGAGGTTGGTTGGTTTCAATCGGGCTCGCAATAGATTCTGGCTGAGCTGCCTCCCGCCCCCACCGCAGTGTGGAATTGGGGCAGGGCTGGGCCCCGCTAGTTAGGAGCGGATGATGATGATGATACAGTTTTACAGGGTTTAGACCCAACGGAAACGTTTCCCTTTTCTCTGTCGATGTTCTCGAACGCAGCACCCTGCCGAGAGTGGAACCCGGACCCCACAGCCAGAGCAACAGTGAGTGTGAGCCCCTCCCTGGTCTGGACTCCACCCAGTGCCAGGCATGAGGGGACCCCCCCACCCCGATCTCACTGGTGGGGGCGTGGCTTTAAATAATTGTCTCAGAAAATCAATTCTTAGCAAACCGAACTGGTGCCCCAAGCCCAAGAGCTGAACCCCGAATAGGCCCAGTCCCGTCCTCTCACCTTCTGCTGGGATGGGGGTGGCAGGGGGCACTTGTTAAGATCCACGACGCCATCCTGGTTTTTCCTGCACAGTGTCTGCACCAGCTCCATGGTCAGATATAGCATGATCCCGGACACGACCTGGAGGGAGATTGAGGAGCCCGGCTTAGGGATGAGTTCCAGCGCGATCCCCTAGCTCTGCCCCCCACCCCTGAATACCAGGAAATATGAGGGGCTGAGCTCTGAGCCTCCCCATGGCCACACGCTGCCTCCTAGGCCGTGTCCAAGCAAAGGCAGTTGTGGGGGGGGGGAGGGTCAGTCTGTCCCACTCGGGTTCAAAGCCCTTTGCAGGCATCATGGAATTTGCTCCCAGCGCCCTGGGGCATTAGCACCCATCCCCGTATCACAGAGCAAGGAGCAGGGAGTGAGGGGAAAGGACAAAGTCAGCCAAAGGGCCTCCCCCTGGGGCCTCAGCTGGGGAAGCCTTGGGCTGGGTTTTCAGTGCTGTTGGGGCAGCGGGACACTGAGGTACCAGCCTCATTGTCCACCCCCACTGCGGGTCCCAGCTATACATCCCCTTCCCCCAGGTCCAAGCCCCACCAGATCCCTTCCACCTGCACCCTGCAGCCTTACCGCAACTCTGCCCCCTGGATCCCAGCTCCACCAGACCCCTCATTTGGGGTTGCACCCACAGTACCCACAGCCTTACTCCCCTCACCTGCCCCCTGTAACACCTGAATCCACTCACCTGTCTCTGGGCGTTCAGCACCTGCAGCCCCTTGCTGTAGTATATGCAATTATTGCGGTCGTTGTAGGTCTTTACGGCTACCTGTGCCGCCTGCTGGACTTCTGGGTCTGACACTGGCACATTGTTCAGCCCCCCAGGAATAGAGGCCCCCAGAGTGAGGGGAACCCCCAGGAGGAGCAGCAAGCAAAGCCAGGGACCTGCCACTGCTGCAGGGAACGCCATGGCTGAGAGTGGCCAGAGCTGGGGATGGGGTGCTAAGATATAGACAGGGGGCCCCACCCCCTGGGATGGCCCCACCCACATGGGGAGGAGCCATGCTCCTGATGGCCGCACCCAGAGGAGGTAGAAAAATGTTACCCTACATTACATAAGACCCAAGTATAGATGGGAAATAAACCCTCAGGGCTTGATTCAGCCAGGGGAAAAGGGCCTTTATGGGACAGGCCATCCCAGAATTCCCCATTACATGGGGCATTTCTTGCACCTTCCACTGAAGCAACTGGCAATGGCCACTGTCACAGACGCGATGCTAGGCTAGATGGGCCCATTGTTCTAAATGGGTGTGTCCAGTCCTGGGAGAGCCCCGCCCCCAGTAGAAAGCCCCACGTACAGCAGCTGGAGAAACATCCCCTCACAGGGAGCCCTGCTAGCTGCCGGATGGAGCCCTGCCCCTTGGGGTCTGCCCTGCCTCAGAGAAAAAGGCCAGCCCTCAGCTACATTTAGGGTGACCAGACAGCAAGTGTGAAAAATCGAGACGGGGCTGTGGATTAAGAGCCTATATAAGAAAAAGACCCAAAAATCAGGACTGTCCCTATAAAATTGGGACATCTGGTTACCCTAGCTAAATTCCCCTGTTGGTCAGCTAGTAGTTGGGCAGTGGGCACCAATTGATCTATTTTCCTTTGTCCCAAATCCATAGTATTTATGGACAAGGGAGGGACGGGTGCAAAGAAACTGGTTGCCAGGGCCTCCCATTTGGTGTTGTCTGCCATGGCCTGTGTAACATTCTCAATCTACACATGTGGCCATAGGGCCTGGGTCCCAATCGGAGTCAGAGAGGTGAGGATCACAAAGAATCCATCCGGGCTCCCCTGGCATGGTGCTGTCCCCACAGAAAGGTGGTGGTATCCCAGAGCACATGCTATGTCCCCAAGCTGTATCCCCTCCTTCACTCTCTCTTTAATGACTGGTCAGGCCTAGCCTCCCTCACTTGTGGTCAGGTTTATTTGTGCCCAATTTCACCCCGTTCCCCATGAGGATTTGGGGGATCTGTCTGTACAAATTATGAATTTTGGTTCATATTATGGAGTGGCTCTTATGAAAACTGCTGTACCATGAATGCCTGTCCGGATGCATAACCCTGTGCACTCCCAGCCGGAGAGAGAGCAGGTCTTGCCCACGTTGAGGACAATGGAGAGTTCTTAGCTTTGATCCCAGAATAGTTATGCTAATGAGTGGGCATCCTAGGGGAAACTGCTTGTACCCATCCTCTCTGAGGGGAGGGGGTTTAGGGGTCGTGAGTTGTTACCAAACCACAGAGCAAAGGAAGCCAGGTGTTGGGAGGGGTATGTAGAGAGAGTCACATGGGGAACTTGAGATGTGACCCACAGGATGCCTGGCAGGAGGAAGGAACGGGTGGGTCAGACTGGTCAAGGGAGGCATGCTGGGGAAGCAGCCCTGAATGTAGGGCTGTATGAGGCAGGGGACTTCACCTGCCTGCCTGGACACAGATGATCCCCCAAGGCCTCCCCAGGGAAGGGGGGACTTGCACAGGGCTTTGGGATTCGGAGGTTTGTTGTGTCCTGTCGGGTCTGGGCTCTTCGTGCTCTGCCTGTTAAGCAGAAGAGAGCCACAGGGTGGGAGGCTGGGCAAAGCGTGCGCATGTTAAACAGATGCCATGGGCCTCCTGAGAGAGCTAAGCTGTATCCAGGAGGCTCCCACCTTGGGCTGGGTCTTGGGACAGAGCAGACTGACGGGTCCGTGCTGTACAGGCCATAGTTGAATTGCGGCCTGAGTAACTGTGGTTGGCCAAATGTCCACGTTAGCGTTACTGAGACATGCTTGAAGTAGCTTTTTGGGAAGCAGGGCAAAAGGTTATTAGGCTGAGTTCACTGACCCCACCTTTTCACGTACACACCCAGTGTCAGTAACTCACTGTCACGAGGATGTCCTGAAATGACCAATCGTGTAATGCTGATGGGCATTCAGGACATACAGAGCATTAAGACACTTATGTCCGGTTTAAGCAGAAGTGTGTTACCAAGTCTCCCTTAGCTTTCCTGGGAAGTGCTGAAGTAATTCTTGTGTTTATCCTCTATATTGACGTAATGACTCATTACGGATCAGTTTAGGGAAATTAGATGTAAGCAGGATCTAAAGGAACGGAATGAATTCTCGCCTGACAGCTGGCTGGGAGAAGGAGAAACTTCTGGAGCAAACTATTTACATGAACACACGTACTCTGCTTAGCTAGCCAGCAGATAGAGCGGCGTTGCTCAAAATAATCAACTTTGGCTGGTGTTGTCGTTCAAATCACTTTAGTGGTTCAGGTCAGGCCTAACCTCTGGCATGGTTCAGGTCAGGCCTAACCCCTGGCATGGTGCTGTCCCCACAGAAAGGTGGTGGTATCCCAGAGCACATGCTATGTCCCCAAGCTGTATCCCCTCCTTCACTCTCTCTTTAATGACTGGTCAGGCCTAGCCTCCCTCACTTGTGGTCAGGTTTATTTGTGCCCAATTTCACCCCATTCCCCATGAGGATTTGGGGGATCTGTCTGTACAAATTATGAATTTTGGTTCATATTATGGAGTGGCTCTTATGAAAACTGCTGTACCATGAATGCCTGTCCCGATGCATAACCCTGTGCACTCCCAGCCGGAGAGAGAGCAGGTCTTGCCCACGTTGAGGACAATGGAGAGTTCTTAGCTTTGATCCCAGAATAGTTATGCTAATGAGTGGGCATCCTAGGGGAAACTGCTTGTACCCATCCTCTCTGAGGGGAGGGGGTTTAGGGGTCGTGAGTTGTTACCAAACCACAAAGCAAAGGAAGCCAGGTGTTGGGAGGGGTATGTAGAGAGAGTCACATGGGGAACTTGAGATGTGACCCACAGGATGCCTGGCAGGAGGAAGGAACGGGTGGGTCAGACTGGTCAAGGGAGGCATGCTGGGGAAGCAGCCCTGAATGTAGGGCTGTATGAGGCAGGTGACTTCACCTGCCTGCCTGGACACAGATGATCCCCCAAGGCCTCCCCAGGGAAGGGGGGACTTGCACAGGGCTTTGGGATTCGAAGGTTTGTTGTGTCCTGTCGGGTCTGGGCTCTTCGTGCTCTGCCTGTTAAGCAGAAGAGAGCCACAGGGTGGGAGGCTGGGCAAAGCGTGCGCATGTTAAACAGCTGCCATGGGCCTCCTGAGAGAGCTAAGCGGTATCCAGGAGGCTCCCACCTTGGGCTGGGTCTTGGGACGGAGCAGACTGACAGGTCTGTGCTGTACAGGCCATAGTTGAATTGCGGCCTGAGGTTATGTCTACACTACGAAATTAGTTCGAATTTATAGAAGCCGGTTTTATTGAAATCGGTTGTATACAGCCGATTGTGTGTGTCCCCACATAAAATGCTCTAGGTGCTCTAGTTAGCGGACCGCGTCCACAGTACGAGGCTAGCGTTGACTTCCGGAGCATTGCACTATGGGTAGCTATCCCACAGCTATCCCACAGTTCCCGCAGTCTCCGCCGCCCCTTGGAATTCTGGGTTGAGATCCCAATGCCCGGATGATGCAAAACAGTGTCGCGGGCGGTTCTGGGTACATGTCGTCAGGCCCCTCCCCCCCCCCGTCACAGCAATGGCAGACAATAGATTCGCGCCTTTTTACCTGGGTTACCTGTGCAGACAACATACCACGGCAAGCATGGAGCCCGCTCAGCTCAGCTGAGATCACCGTCACCATATGTCCTCTGGGTGCCGGCAGACGTGGGACTGCATTGCTACACAGCAGCAGCTGCTAACTGCCTTTTGGCGGTAGACGGTGTAGCATGAGTAATAGCCGTGGGGCTGGCAGCCGTAGGGCTGCATTGCACCAGCCCCTTGCCCTTTGGTAGGCGATGGTATATTATGACTGGTACCCATCGTCGTCGTACTGCAGTGGCTGTCAATCATGGGCACCTGGGCAGACATGCTACTGTCTCGATGATGATGGCTACCAGTCGTAGTATACTATTTTCTGCCAATTGCCCAGTATTGTCTGCTAAGCACCCAGAAGAGGCCGAGGGCGATGCTGGGTGCTGGCGGACGTGGGGCTGGCAGACGTGGGGCTGCATTGCTACACAGCAGCAGCCCCTTGCCTTTTGGCAGACGATGGTATATTATGATTGGTATCCGTCGTCATCATACTGCAGAGGCTATCACTCATGCTGCACCGTCGGCTGCCAGCTTAAGATGTAAAAAATAGATTTGTTCTGTATTCATTTGCTTCCCCTTCCTCCGTGAAATCAACGGCCTGCTAAGCCCAGGGTTTTCAGTTTAATCTTTGGGGGGACCATTCTGTGTGACAGTTGTTTGTGTTTCTCCCTGATGCACAGCCACCTTTCTTGATTTTAATTCCCTGTTCCTGTACCTGTAGGCCATGTCGTCACTTGGCCCTCCCTCCCTCCCGCCCTCCCTCCTTCTCCTGGTCCATCAGATACTAGTTTCGCGCCTTTTTTCTGAACAGGCGCCATAGCTAGCACTGGGATCATGGAGCCCGCTCAGATCACCGCGGCAATTATGAGCACTATGAACACCACGCGCATTGTCCTGGAGTATATGCAGAGCCAGGACATGCCAAGGCGAAACCCGGACCAGCCGAGGAGGCGATTGCAGCGCGGCGAAGAGAGTGATGAGGAAATTGACATGGACATAGACCTCTCACAAGGCACAGGCCCCAGCAATGTGGAAATCATGGTGTCACTGGGGCAGGTTCATGCCGTGGAATGCCGATTCTGGGCCCGGGAAACAAGCACAGACTGGTGGGACCGCATCGTGCTGCAGGTATGGGACGATTCCCAGTGGCTGCGAAACTTTCCCATGCGTAAGGGCACTTTCATGGAACTTTGTGACTTGCTTTCCCCTGCCCTGAAACGCCAGGATACCAAGATGAGAGCAGCCCTCACAATTGAGAAGTGAGTGGCGATAGCCCTGTGGAAGCTTGCAATGCCAGACAGCTACCGGTCAGTCGGGAATCAATTTGGAGTGGGCAAATCTACGGTGGGGGCTGCTGTGATCCAATTTGCCAGGGCAATGAAAGACCTGGTGATATCAAGGGTAGTGACTCTGGGCAACGTGCAGTCAATAGTGGATGGTTTTGCTGAAATGGGATTCCCAAACTGTGGCGGGGCCATAGACGGAACCCATATCCCTATCTAGTCACCGGAGCACCAAGCCACCGACTACGTAAACCGCAAGGGGTACTTTTCAATGCTGCTGCAAGCCCTGGTGGATCACAAGGGACGTTTCACCAACATCAACGTGGGATGGCCGGGAAAGGTACATGATGCTCGCGTCTTCAGGAACTCTGCTCTGTTTCGAAAGCTGGAGGAAGGGACTTTCTTCCCGGACCAGAAAGTAACCGTTGGGGATGTTGAAATGCCTATCGTGATCCTTGGGGACCCAGCCTACCCCTTAATGCCATGGCTCATGAAGCCGTACACAGGCAGCCTGGACAGGAGTCAGGACCTGTTCAACTACAGGCTGAGCAAGTGCCGAATGGTGGTGGAATGTGCATTTGATGTTTAAAAGCGCGCTGGCGCAGCTTACTGACTCGCTCAGACCTCAGTGAAAAGAATATCCCCATTGTTATTGCTGCTTGCTGTGCGCTCCACAATATCTGTGAGAGTAAGGGGGAGACCTTTATGGCGGGGTGGGAGGTTGAGGCAACTCGCCTGGCCGCTGATTACGCGCAGCCAGACACCAGGGCGGTTAGAGGAGCACAGCAGGGCGCGGTGCGCATCAGAGAAGCTTTGAAAACGAGTTTTGTGACTGGCCAGGCTACTGTGTGAAACTTCTGTTTGTTTCTCCTTGATGAACCCTCCAACCCCCCCCCCCGACCTGGTTCACTCTACTTCCCTGTAAACCAACCACCCCACCCCACCCTTCCCTCCCCAATTCGAGCACCGCTTGCAGAGGCAATAAAGTCATTGTTTTTTCACATTCATGCATTCTTTATTAGTTCCTCACAGAAGTAGGGGGATAATTGCGAAGGTAGCCTGGGATGGGTGGGGGAGGAGGGATGGAAAAGAACACACTGCATTTTAAAACTTTAAGTCTTATTGAAGGCCAGCCTTCTGATGCTTGGGCGATCATCTGGGGTGGAGTGACTGGGTGGACGGAGGCCCCCCCACCGTGTTCTTGGGCATCTGGGTGAGGAGGCTATGGAACTTGGGGAGGAGGGCTGTTGGTTAAACAGGGGCTGTAGCGGCGGTCTCTGCTCCTGCTGCCTATCCTGCAGCTCAACCATACGCTCGAGCATATCAGTTTGATGCTCCAGCAGATGGAGCATTGACTCTTGCCGTCTGTCTGCAAGCTGACGCCACCTATCGTCTTCAGCCCGCCACTTGCTCTTTTCATCCCGCCATTCAGCCCGCCACCTCTCCTCTCGTTCATATTGTGCTTTTCTCATGTCCGACATTGACTGCCTCCACGCATTCTGCTGTGCTCTATCAGCGTGGGAGGACATCTGCAGCTCTGTGAACATATCGTCCCTCGTCCTACGTTTTCTCTTTCTAATGTTCACTAGCCTCTGCGAAGGAGAAACATTTGCAGCTGGTGGAGGAGAAGGGAGAGGTGGTTAAAAAAGACACATTTTAGAGAACAATGGGTACACTCTTTCGTTACAAGGTCGCATATTTCGGCTTGCAGGCAGCCATGGTAGGCCACAGTGTTTTGGCTTTTTTAACCTTCTTAACATGCGGGAAAGGTTGCAAACAGCAGCGCATTTCCCATATCAAGGATGAATTGGGTTGTCCATTTAAAATGGGTTTTCAATGTAAAAGGAGGGGCTGCGGTTTCCCGGTTAACATGCGGCACAAACCCAAGTAAACCCCCCCACACACACACACACACAGGATTCTCTGGGATGATCACTTCACCCCTCCCCTCCACCGTGTGGTTAACAGCGGGGAACATTTCTGTTCAGAAGAGCAGGAACGGGCGCCTTTGAATGTCCCCTTGTGAAAGTTACTAGTGACCCCCCCCTTAACAGAGCAGCCTTTATGTCAACCAGGGCCATTAGGGGGAAGCAGACACTTCAAGTACACAGTAGCCTGAACTTTTCAACTGTCTTCCCTTCAAGGCCTTACGGTAGTTGGAGCTGGTCCCAAGCCGGTTTTCATTGACCAGATAGCAAAAGCACGGGTCTGACAACCACCAATCAAGTGTTAACACTGCAAGGACCTTTGTCTGAATGTGTATAAAGGATCTGTAAAATGTGTGTAAGACAGAGTTTTTGTACTAAGGTGCAAAGCTCTCCTTTCTTCTGCAGAATAAAGCAACTCTTCCTT
Organism: Chrysemys picta bellii; assembly: GCF_011386835.1. Taxonomy (NCBI): domain Eukaryota; kingdom Metazoa; phylum Chordata; order Testudines; family Emydidae; genus Chrysemys; species Chrysemys picta. Next base: position 30,035,288 of record NC_088797.1, on the reverse strand, counting down.
ATCCCTGTCTGGCTGTTATTGGCTCTCAGCTAGGTGGACCCGATATTTCGGTAACAGTTTCTGGCGACTCCGCCGGGACTATCCTAGCTCGGACATTGGACTCCGGACGGCTGCGGCGAATTGGGAACGGCGCCAACGGGGTGTTTCGCCCCTTTTCTCTGCTTCACCGCAGCCCCTGGCGTTCGTGCTCCGATAAGGTGAGTCCTAATAGGATAAGGAGACACTATCTGGTTCTGGTCTGGTTAACCGGTTAATGAATTTCTGTCTTATACATTTGGGCGTTAGGTGTGTGGACGGAACTGAGCCTCTCATTCGTAATTCCTCAGAGTGGAAGCCATCGCGTGCGATGAAGCTCTGAGGTCGAATTGGGATCCTTCTGTCCCGTCCCCTGTAGCGGTCAGTATTAGTAGAAATTCCTGTAATAGGATCCTATTAGGCCATAATTCCCTCTGTTCTCTGTGTAATTCTCTGTTAGAGTGTCAGCAGGCAGATGGGTGGGTCTCTGGTAATTAGGCCATAATTCCCTCTGTTCTCTGTGTAATTCTCTGTTAGAGTGTCAGCAGGCAGATGGGTGGGTCTCTGGTAATTAGGCCATAATTCCTTCTGTTCTCTGTGTAATTCTCTGTTAGAGTGTCAGCAGGCAGATGGGTGGGTCTCTGGTAATTAGGCCATAATTCCTTCTGTTCTCTGTGTAATTCTCTGTTAGAGTGTCAGCAGGCAGATGGGTGGGTCTCTGATCTCTGGTAAAACCCTCTGAAGATAGCCCTTTAGATTATATGTTAAGTAAATAGTCTTTACCCGGTGTTTAAAAAGAAATAGTTACAACTTGTGTAGAAATTGATGTGGCTAGTGTTGTAGAAATTGAATTGTGGAGAGGATGTGCATTTTCCCCAGAACATGTGCAGTGCATATTGTAGCAGAGGTAAAAGAAATGCAAACCTACCAATATAGGTTGTGTTGTCTCTTTCAGATCACTGGGTGTTTGAAAGCAGGAGTTAGAAGTAAAAGGCAATCAAAAGTCTGGGAAAGTTAATTGTGTCCTTTTTTTTTTTTTAAGTAAGAGTCTTTAAGCTGTGGGTAGCTTTGGATCTGGAAGCAAGCCAGAAAGCATCTGTATTAATGCAATTTTCTAACTAATAAGGTAGAAGCCACTGAAACCTGGGCTGCCTATGAAACAAATAAAGGAAATATGGGGTAATTCCTCTGTTTTGCCTAAAATCAACAAGAGTACGTGTATATAAAGGAAATATTTTAAGCAATGACTGACTGCCCAGAAGGGGCAGACCTCTGTTCTTTTGTCTTTCAGATCATCAGAGAAAACGGATGCCAGCTGAATAGCATTCAACGTACCATGCATTCACTGGCACAATAGGAATTATTTTTATGTTCTATGGCCAAAATTGTTGTTAAAATTTGCATACCAACAGTCTTTGGAAGCAAGGACATGGAAGGTTAACCCATTCCCCATATTGCCCATGGGATCCTTCTGGCTACCTCAGATTTCTAGCCAGAGGGCTGGGGAGGGAGGAAAGCTATTGGACACCAGAGGTTGTACCGAGTGGACTCCTCAAAGGTGGGTATGCTTGTCCTGGTTTGTTGCTCCAAAGCTCTGTAATAAAGTTATTTTACTGGAAGGGTGTACATGGCATACATTGAGTAATAAGACTAATGTACTGTATAATGGCAATTGTGTATGTGTTCATTTTTGGGAGAAGGTGTATGAGTGAAGAGTGGAAGTTTCCTTTGTAGGTTAAAAGAAGCCAAGAAGGGAAGCAGGAAAAAGAACAGAACGAGTTAACTGGAAAAAAAATAGCCAGCAAGCTCAGTCCAAAGATAAGATGCTGGCCCATCCAAGGACACTGCCCACAGCTAAGACTTGGCTGATAGCCAAGAAAAGGGGGGGCTGAATGTGCCCAAGCAACTATGAGATCTGCAAAACACTGCCAGGCATTAATGAAATGTGTTAGGTTTCTTTTCTCACAGATAAAAGAAGTGCTACCCAAAGACCCTAGCAGCCCTGCCATTGATTGAAACAAGGAGACTGAGTCTATGTAAAGTTCATCAACGAAAGACTGCTTTGGCTCCCCACTGGAAAGGCCCTTTCCAAGTGCTGTTAACCACCAACACCGCTGTGAAGTGCCAAGGACTACCTGCCTGGACCCATGCTTCTCACTGTAAAAAGACCCCTCCACCTCGGGAGGACTCTCCGACTGATAAGCCTATTTCTCCTTCTAGCTCTGCTGTGCCTTCTGGACAGCAGGAAAAAGGAAAAAAGACAAGGTGAAGTGCTAGTAACCTCTCCCTTGTCCACTGACAGACCTACTGTGCCTCTGGATTTTTCTAGAAGAAGCAAAACCATTACAGGGTGATGTGCTAGTAACCTCTCCCCTGTATGATGCTAAACCACACTGTTTCAGGAAAAGAGAAGAAGGAACACTTGCTTCATTGGAACCACCAAAGTCCAGGGATTCCTGACTACAAGAGACATTAAGAACTGACCCTGGTGAAGAAACAAAGAATTATACACTGGCAGGAAGAAACTTGTGGGACCCATGCTTGGGAATGTGGTATAGTACTACACCAAAAAGAAATGTATTAGGATATCAATGAACTGTGATTAACACTACACTAGGGACTGTTAAATTTTCATTACCCTTATTCAGTTTCCAGATCACCTCTACATACCCAAATTGCTCACAGGGGGCTGCCATTAGATTAGCACAACAGAGGGCTTGGGTTATTTCCTCTAGAAAGAAAAGTGACTTGACCGGATCCCTGTGGGATGGGGCCAATAGTGCAGCAGCAGTGTGGAATATTTTTAAGAACCAAGAACATGATGAGAAATTGGGGCAACTAGAGAAGGCCATTGGCCTTGTTTCTGGAGCACAGCTAACCCAGGTACAGGCTGGAATTGGTGAGTTACATGTTATCTCCGCCCTTAGTTCTATGACCCAGAAGTTGCTGACAGAGATGGTATTGAATATCACTGAGGCTGGGAAGGCATTGCAGTGGGATCTAGCATGTTCAGAAATTCAGGATTTCCTGAATGACCAGCTAATGGCCATTCGGAATGATCTAGAGCATCAGGCTTGGCCCACTGCCCTTACAGACACATCAGGAGTACCATCTGATCTGTGGCCATGGAGACATACTTGGAGACTTTCTGGGTGGAAGTGCAGACATTCTCAGTGCTCCTTCCAAGCATATGGACCGGTTGGGGGGGGTGTGGGCTCCCACATACCTAATCCTGCCGGGTCCATGGGGAGGATGCATGTGGGATTGGGTAATTCACCGAGACATCTGGGAAATTAGACCTCCTGGTATGCCCAATCGATTTTTAGTCAGTGCTCCTGGGATTACATCTGACATTTGGATGGGGTTAGGGAGTCAATGGACATTTTGGTCATTAGAATCCCCACAGCTTCAGTGTATCCGTAAACTGAAGCCAGGAGAAGTTGTTACTCTTCATGACTACGTTTGCTGGGAGGGTAGGGGACAAGGAACTACCCTGACAGGACACTTATTTTTTCAAGCTAATGATAGCTGTGTGTATGTTAATGACACCATATCGCAAGACATACATTTTAATCTCACTACCACTGCAGGCAACCATATCATTTACTGGCCTGCAGACAGAGTTTTTCAAGTAGCCCTTAAGTTCCAGATACCCTTTAATTGGACTAGTTTAGTATCTGATAGATTTCAGAATTTGTTTTCACTGTTACCAGAGATTCAGAAAATCTCTGAAGTACAAGGGCAAATTCACATGCTTCAAAATATATATCAAGTTGAAAAGTATGCCTTTCATACTGTTTATAGAGTATCTATTTTATGTACTAAGTATGATGTATTGTGCTTTATGACTAACGCTGTACAACAACCCCATTATAGTATTGCTATGGGAATGTTATTGCTTGTATTGTTATTAGTTAGCTTAGGATTATGTTATTGTTGTAAAAGACGTAATAATAGTAATACCTTTCATGTCCATGCTCATCATGCATTGTCATTACATCCAATCAAAACCCTTTAGGTTGAAGCATCTGAAGTAAAATCTGAATTCCAAGACTTAATGCAAATAGAGATTTGAAAATGTTTGTTGTACTAGTATACAAAAGGGGGGGTTGTGGAAGCAGAGAAAGAACTGACAGGAAGGGGATGCAATGCATGACAGTTCGTTAGCAAGAGTTAGGCTAACTGTAACCCTAATAATGCGAGATTTGTAGAAGCGAGGAATGTGTGAGGCGAGTGGGAAAGAACTGTGTAAGAAGTTGTTGTGACCTTGTGTAGATAATATGGAATGTAGACTAAGAGTCTACCTTAGTGAGCAAAACAAGATATCAGAATGACCTATGTATAAACAGAATGCTGCTGTTGTTTTCCATGCTGTATCTCTTGATCACACCTTTAGTTTTGAGGACCTCCTTCCAGACCTTGTGTCATGGTTTACGGGGCTCTTTCAAACAATTGTTAAATGGATTCTTTTCTTTCTATGTGTTATTTGGACAATGATACAATGTGCCAAATGCCTGTGTAATGCTATGATCAAAAGCTCTGCTGTCCATAAGAAAACCCAGTATCTGTCCCTCCAGCTTGATCGCAAATTGCATAACGGGCCTGACAATTTTGGGGTTTGTCAGGCCCGAAGGGGGGACTGTGAAAGTTACTAGTGACCCCCCCCTTAACAGAGCAGCCTTTATGTCAACCAGGGCCATTAGGGGGAAGCAGACACTTCAAGTACACAGTAGCCTGAACTTTTCAACTGTCTTCCCTTCAAGGCCTTACGGTAGTTGGAGCTGGTCCCAAGCCGGTTTTCACTGACCAGATAGCAAAAGCACGGGTCTGACAACCACCAATCAAGTGTTAACACTGCAAGGACCTTTGTCTGAATGTGTATAAAGGATCTGTAAAATGTGTGTAAGACAGAGTTTTTGTACTAAGGTGCAAAGCTCTCCTTTCTTCTGCAGAATAAAGCAACTCTTCCTTATCCCTGTCTGGCTGTTATTGGCTCTCAGCTAGGTGGACCCGATATTTCGGTAACACCCTTAATAAAATCACCCCATTTCAACCAGGTGACAGTGAATGATATCACTCTCCTGAGGATAACAAAGAGAGCTAAGGAATGGATATTGTCTGCATGCCAGCAAACACCGGGACCATACGCTACCATGCTTTGTTATGCAATGATTCCAGACTACGTGCTACTGGCCTGGCGTGGTAAAGTGTCCTACCATGGCGGACGGGATAAGGCAGCCCTCCCCAGAAACCTTTTGCAAACGCTTTGGGAGTACATAAAGGAGAGCTTTCTGGAGATGTCCCTGGAGGATTTCTGCTCCATCCCCATACACGTTAACAGACTTTTCCAGTAGATGTACTGGCCGCGATTGCCAGGGCAAATCAATCATTAAACACGCTTGCTTTTAAACCATGTGTAATGTTTACAAATATTTACAAAGGTACACTCACCAGAGGTCTCCTGTGTGCCCTGAGGGTCTTGGGTGAGTTCGGGGGTTACTGGTTCCAGGTCCAGGGTCACAAACATATCCTGGCTGTTGGGGAAACCGGTTTCTCCGCTTCCTTGCTGCTGTGAGCTACCTACAGTACCTCCTCCTCATCTTCCTCGTTCCCCAAACCGTCTTCCCTGTGTGTTTCTCCAGTGAGAGAGTCATAGCACACGGTTAGGGTAGTGGTGGCTGCACCCCCTAGGATCGCATGCAGCTCCGCGTAGAAGCGGCAAGTTTGCGGCTCTGCCCCGGACCTTCCGTTTGCTTCTCTGGCTTTGTGGTAAGCTTGCCATAGCTCCTTAATTTTCACGCGGCACTGCTGTGTGTCCCTGTTATGGCCTCGGTCCTTCATGGCCTTGGAGATCTTTTCTAATACTTTGCCATTTCTTTTACTGCTACGGAGTTCAGCTATCACTGCTTCATCTCCCCATATGGCGAGCAGATCCCGTACCTCCCGTTCGGTCCATGCTGGAGCTCTTTTGCGATCCTGGGACTCCATCACGGTTACCTGTGCTGATGAGCTCTGCGTGGTCACCTGTGCTCTCCACGCTGAGCAAACAGGAAATGAAATTCAAATGTTCGCGGGGCTTTTCCTGTCTACCTGGTCAGTGCATCTGAGTTGAGAGTGCTGTCCAGAGCGGTCACAATGAAGCACTGTGGGATAGCTCCCAGAGGCCAATAACGTCGAATTCTGTCCACACTACCCCAATTCCGACCCGCAAAGGCCGGTTTTATCGCTAATCCCCTCGTCTGAGGTGGTGTAAAGAAACCGGTTTAAAGGACCCTTTAAGTCGAAACAAAGGGCTTCGTCGTGTGGACGTGTCCAGGCTTAATTCGATTTAACGCTGCTAAAGTCGACCTAAACCCGTAGTGTAGACCAGGCCTTGAGTAACTGTGGTTGGCCAAATGTCCACGTTAGCGTTACTGAGACATGCTTGAAGCAGCTTTTTGGGAAGCAGGGCAAAAGGTTATTAGGCTGAGTTCACTGACCCCACCTTTTCACGTACACACCCAGTGTCAGTAACTCACTGTCACGAGGATGTCCTGAAATGACCAATCGTGTAATGCTGATGGGCATTCAGGACATACAGAGCATTAAGACACTTATGTCCGGTTTAAGCAGAAGTGTGTTACCAAGTCTCCCTTAGCTTTCCTGGGAAGTGCTGAAGTAATTCTTGTGTTTATCCTCTATATTGACGTAATGACTCATTACGGATCAGTTTAGGGAAATTAGATGTAAGCAGGATCTAAAGGAACGGAATGAATTCTCGCCTGACAGCTAGCTGGGAGAAGGAGAAACTTCTAGAGCAAACTATTTACATGAACACACCTACTCTGCTTAGATAGCCAGCAGATAGAGCGGCGTTGCTCAAAATAATCAACTTTGGCTGGTGTTGTCGTTCAAATCACTTCAGTGGTTCAGGTCAGGCCTAACCCCTGGCATGGTGCTGTCCCCACAGAAAGGTGGTGGTATCCCAGAGCACATGCTATGTCCCCAAGCTGTATCCCCTCCTTCACTCTCTCTTTAATGACTGGTCAGGCTTAACCTCCCTCACTTGTGGTCAGGTTTATTTGTGCCCAATTTCACCCCGTTCCCCATGAGGATTTGGGGGATCTGTCTGTACAAATTATGAATTTTGGTTCATATTATGGAGTGGCTCTTATGAAAACTGCTGTACCATGAATGCCCGTCCTGATGCATAACCCTGTGCACTCCCAGCCGGAGAGAGAGCAGGTCTTGCCCACGTTGAGGACAATGGAGAGTTCTTAGCTTTGATCCCAGAATAGTTATGCTAATGAGTGGGCATCCTAGGGGAAACTGCTTGTACCCATCCTTTCTGAGGGGAGGGGGTTTAGGGGTCGTGAGTTGTTACCAAACCACAGAGCAAAGGAAGCCAGGTGTTGGGAGGGGTATGTAGAGAGAATCACATGGGGAACTTGAGATGTGACCCACAGGATGCCTGGCAGGAGGAAGGAACGGGTGGGTCAGACTGGTCAAGGGAGGCATGCTGGGGAAGCAGCCCTGAATGTAGGGCTGTATGAGGCAGGGGACTTCACCTGCCTGCCTGGACACAGATGATCCCCCAAGGCCTCCCCAGGGAAGGGGGGACTTGCACAGGGCTTTGGGATTAGGAGGTTTGTTGTGTCCTGTGGGGTCTGGGCTCTTCGTGCTCTGCCTGTTAAGCAGAAGAGAGCCACAGGGTGGGAGGCTGGGCAAAGCGTGCGCATGTTAAACAGCTGCCATGGGCCTCCTGAGAGAGCTAAGCTGTATCCAGGAGGCTCCCACCTTGGGCTGGGTCTCCCCGGAGGAGGGTTCTGGGCCAAGAGGACCTTGCTGGTAAGGAACCTTCAACGTAACTGGGTTTGATGGACTAAGGTTGACTCAGCCCCTGCTCCCTCCAGCTGGAGATGCTGGGCCAGGTGAGGCCTGTTTGTCTGATGTTCTCTCTTGGGGGCTGAATAGACTGGACCCCTGAAGGGGGCCTGGCCAATAGAAAAGCCTCATTGCACTTATTAAAACTCTCACTCAGGGAGGCAGTGGTGGTGCTGCATTGGGCCACCAGGGGGAGTGCTAGGGTTAGGGCCCCCAGGCCAGCACCCCTTTCCCAGAACTCCACCCCAACGGGCTTACAGTGTAACTCTCTAGGGGCAGTCAGTGCACACACGCTTTGTACAGTCTAACACCGCTCTGCTCTTTTAGATTTAATCATGTAAAGCAATAAACACTAAAGGCATGTCCCTGCCTCGGTTTCCACCTCATTCCAGGGTGTGCCCTGGGCTGGGGTCTGCATCCCTTGGGCTGTCCAGGGTCCTGGGGGGCCAGCTGGGCTCAGGAAAGCAGACATGAGGCTGCTACATGCTGGCGGATCGCTCCCTTCTGGATCCAAGAGCAGAGCCGACTAGCTTCTGCCCTTCTAAGACCTTCAGCCCCTTGAGTCAGGTGTCCCCCTTTGCCAGCTTCCCCGCATGAGCACAAACTTCTGCCAGGTGACCTCCCCCCAACCCAGTTCTCCTGGGCAGGGGCCTGTCTTTTGCCTGGAGTGACTGGATTTCCAGGCTGGGATTTAGTCACCTGCCCACTATTGTTGTTCGTTGGCCACCCGCTGTTGGAATCGCCACCCGTCCTGGCGGCAAACCGACCAGCGAGAGGGCAAAAGGCCGCCCCTTCGAAGTGGGGTTTGCAGCCTGGCACTGAGGGGTCATAAGCTCACACTGAACGGTGACATTGTACAGACGTGTTCCCGCTGCACCACAGGTGCCTGGAACGTTCCCTGAAATGGTGGAATTGAGTGGATGTAGCACCCCAAAGTTACTGCGGCACAGGCCAAGAGTGAAATGCCATCAACTCTCTCATGCCTGGCTATGTTCCACACCCTCTCCCCAGTCAGCTCCTGACTCAGTCTCCCAGCTCCAGGCATGAAACTTCCTCCTCCTCTTCCCCTCCGTGCCTCTTAGTTACCCTCCGATTCGCTACGCGAAGAGCTGGGCTAGGCTGGGAGAGCTGCTTTGGAAAGCGCTGCTGGAGGAGAAAGGGAAACGTTTCTATTAGATTTAAATCCTGTCCCAGCGCTGCCCTCCGGTGTGAGGGGCTCAGTCTGACACACAGGACCCAGTGCCATGTAACAAAGCCACCTCTGCTTGTGTACGTGGGGGGCAAAGGGAAGGGGGATTTGCTTGGGGTGGCTCAGAGGGTGACACCAACTGATCCCTTTGCAATTGTTGCCCTTGAGGTTCTTCCCAGCCTCATCTAACTAGGCCACATGAAAGAATTTTGGGGACCGGTGAACTATTAAAAATGGACCCCCAGCCCTTCCTCAAAGCATCCTTGCTGCACACAGACCCCCAATTGCCCCTCTCTCTCCATCCCACACAGACCCCCAAATGCCCCTCTCACCCCTCCCCACACAGACACCCAGTTGCCCCCCCATCCCCATATATCTCAACAGTCCTCCACCAGCCTCCACTTATCCTGACAGTCCAAACACACACACCAGCAGCCCTGACACATATCCGCTCCCTGCAGCCCCCACACCCCCCACTCACCTCCCACCCCACAGCCCCCAACACTCCCCACTCACCCATAGCTCACCAACAACTCAGCCCGAGACCCACCCCCACTGCCCTGGGACCTTCCTGGCCACTCACTGGCTCAGCACTCTGCTCCCATCCCAGGTTAGGGTGGCTTCTCCTGATCTCGGCCTCCCAGCTCTGCTGGCTCCCGTCTCCTGCCCCACAGACGGCCATGCACCACTCAGATTCGGCTCAGCTGCTCCTTCATCATGACAGAGGGGCAGCCAGGCCAAATTTGAGTGAGTTGCATTGAGACCTGGTGCATGGGGTCACAGCGCCACTCTGATGTGATTTAGTTTTTGTCCATCTTGGAATGCGGGGGGATCATAGAATCATAGGACTGGAAGGGACCTCTCGAGGTCACCTAGTCCAGTCCCCTGCACTCAAGGCAGGACTAAGTATTATCTCTAGACCATCCCTGACAGGTATTTGTCTAATCTGCTCTTAAAAATCCCCCATGATGGAGATTTCACAGCCTCCCAAGGCAATTTATTCCAGTGCTTAACCACCCTGACAGTTAGGAACTTTTTCCTAATGTCCAACCTAAACCGCCCTTGCTGCAATTTAAGCCCATTGCTTTTTGTCCTATCCTCAGAGGTTAAGAAGAACAATTTTTCTGCCTCTTCCTTGTTACAACCTTTTATGTACTTGAAAACTGTTATCATGGCCCAGTCTTCTCTTCTCCAGACTAAACAAGCCCAATTTTTTCAATCTTCCCTCATAGGTCATGTTTTCTAGACCTTTAATCATTTTGGTTGCTCCTCTCTGGGCTTTCTCCAATTTGTCCACATTGTTCCTGAAATGTGGCGCCCAGAACTGGACACAATACTCCAATTGAGGCCTAATCAGCGCGGAATAGAGTGGAAGAATTATTTCTCGTGTCTTGCCTACAACACTCCTGTTAATACATCCCAGAAGGATGTTTGCTTTTTTTGCAACAGCGTTACACTGTTGACTCATATTTAGCTTGTGGTCCACTATAACCCCCAGATCCCTTTCTGCCGTACTCCTTCCTAGGCAGTCATTTCCCATTTTGTATGTGTGCAACTGATTGTTCCTTCCTAAGTGGAGTACGTTGCATTTGTCCTTATTGAATTTCATCCTATTTACTTCAGACCATTCTTCAGTTTGTCCAAATCATTTTGAATTTTAATCCTATCCTCCAAAGCACTTGCAACCCCCTCCCAGCTTGGTATCATCCGCAAACTTTATAAGTGTACTCTCTATGCCATTTTCTAAATCATTGATGAAGATATTGAACAGAACCGGACCCAGAACAGAGCCCTGCGGGACCCCACTCATTATGCCCTTCCAGCATGACTGTGGAACACTGATAACTACTCTCTGGGAACGGTTTTCCAATCAGTTATGCACTCACCTTATAATAGCTCCATCTAGGTTGTATTTCCCTAGTTTGTTTATGAGAAGAGCCTTGTGCCAGAGCACCGAGTGCACATTAGTTAATCCAGGCTGAATCGGACTCTGATGCTATTCAGCAATTTGTGTATCTAACCGGAGGGTGAAGAACCAGAGCCACTGGGTACAGACAGGAGGGCGTTTAAAGGCCGGCACTGGGAAGCATCACCTGGTAGGAGTAGGGGGAATGGTCAGTCAATGAGAAGGGGTTCTGGGAAGCTATGGCCCCGCAGAGAGCAATAGATCAATCTTTGCATCCCCCTGTGAGAGGGGGGTTGTCACCCCATATTGCCAATGTAGAAACTCCTGTCCAGCGAGGGGAAGTGATTTGCCCAAGGTCACTCGGGAGTCTGTGGCAGAGCTGGGAATTGACCCCAACCAGCATCCATGGTTAGTGCCCAACCACTGGGCGTTCCTTCCTCCCTCTCCTCTGGGAAGTTGTTTTTCAAAATACTGAACTAGAGCCTAGGTGGCCTGAGTCCCAGCGGTCCCACCCCACCTGGCCCTCCAGGGCTGGAAGAAAAACTGAGGGGCCTGGAGTCCCAGTTCTGTCTTGTCTATTTAGGCTATGAGCCTTTGGGGCAGGGACTGTCTCCCGCTGTGTGCACAGCAGGGGCCCATTCTCAGTTGGGGCCTCTCAGTGTTACTTTAATACACATAAGATACTGCATATATATATATATATATATATATATATATATATATATATATATACACACACATATATATATACATATATATATATATATATATAAAATGCATATAAGATAGATACTATAATGCAGACAATTTTTTGTTTGCCGTTTCCTTGGTTTTATGAAAGGATGTGGGAAATGTCTGTGTCATCTTCCTGAAAATATGCTTGACTTGGTTTTCCCCAGTCACTTCTCTATTGTTACCTACTGGGATTGAAGGGATGTGACATCGCCCAGGGTGCAGTCCCGACACTAGGACAGCTATGTCCCATTAGACCTCCAGTCTGCTTTGCTGTGTGAGCTGCTACTCACCCACCCTCTGGGGCCTGGACTAGATGACCTCTCGAGGTCCCTTCCAGTCCTATGATTCTATGATTCTGGTATGCAAGTTAACTGCAGACAGATTTACTCCTTCTCATAACACAAGAACCAAATGAAATTAATAGGCAGCAGGTTTAACACACACAAAAGGAAGTATTTCTTCACACAACGTACAGTCAACCTGTGGAACTCTTTGCCAGCAAATGTTGTGAAGGCCAAGACTATCGCAGGGTTAAAAAAAAGAACTAGATAAGTTCATGGAGGATAGGTCCATCCATGGCTATTAGCCAGGATGGGCAGGGATGGTGTCCCTAGCCTCTGTTTTCCAGAGGCTGGGAATGGGTGACAGGGAATGGATCACATGATGATTACCTGTTCTGTTCATTCCCTCTGGGACACTTGGCATTGGCCACTGTCGGAAGACAGGATTCTGGGCTAGATGGACCATTGGTCTGACCCAGTATGGCCACTCCTATGTTCATAGACCCGAGTGCTATGCCCAGCCACCCTTGAATTACATATAGGGCGACACCCACATATCCCAACCTTGCACCCCAGAAATGTACTGGCTTGTGCTGGTCGTAAATTAGTTCGGAAATCAGTGGGAAATGGATATGCACCAGCCTAAACTGAGTAGATTCCCCAAACACGCCAGCCAAAACCACATTGGTTTGGATTAAATGGAAACTAGATTTATTAACTGCAGAAAGCTAGATTTTAAGAGCTTAAGTGGTATTGGCATAGATGATCAGAATTGGTTACAAAAGGAAATAAAATAGCAAAACCGCAATCTAAATCCTAAACTTTACCAAGCTAATAATTCTAAAAGTAAAAGGATTTCTCTCACCCAAAACTTCCCAGCTGTTCATGCTAACTAGGATGCCTTCTAGTTAGGACCAGCCACTCCCCAAGTCCCTCCAGGGAAGTTTTCTTTGTCTTTCAGGCAATCTTATTTCCTTGTGTAGAGAGGAGAGGGGAGAGGCAGGTGAGGTGATGATGTCATTGTTCCTTGTTTATACACTTCTCCAGGTGCTGGAATAATCCTGGCTGTGTCATGGGTCAGCCAGCCCCATGGTGTATGTGCTAGAGGGACTGTCTTTCCTGTAAAAACAACAAGGAATCCTTGTGGCACCTTAGAGACTAACAAATGTATTTGGGCATAAGCTTTCATGGGCTACAGCCCACTTCATCAGATGCATGGAGTGGAAAATACAGTAGGCAGGCATAAAAATACAGCTCATGAAAAGATGGGAGTTGCCTTTCCAAGTGGGGGGGTCAGTGCTAATGAGGACAGTTCAATTAGGGTGGATGTAGCCCATTCCCAAGAGTTGACAAGAAGGTGTGAGTATCAACAGAGGGAAAATTATTTTTTGTAGTGACCAGGGCCGGCTCCAAGCACCAGCCCAGCAAGCAGGTGCTTGGGGCAGCCAACGGAGAGGGGCGGCACGTCCGGCTCTTCGGCGGCAATTCGGCGTCGGGTCCCATAAGGCTTATGCAGGGCAAACTCATAAATTGTTCGCCCTCTATAACACTGATAGAGAGATATGCACAGTTGTTTGCTCCCCCAGGTATTAATACATACTCTGAATAAATTACTAAATAAAAAGTGATTTTATTAAATACAGACAGTAGGATTTAAGTGGTTCCAAGTAGTATCAGACAGAACAAAGTAAGTCACCAAGCAAAATAAAATAAAATGCGCAAATCTATGTCTAATCAAACTGAATACTGATAATCTCACCCTCAGAGATGCTTCAGTAAGTTTTTTCTCAGGCTGGACACCTTCCAGGCATGGGCACAATTCTTTCCCCTGGTACAGCTCTTGTTCCAGCTCAGGTGATAGCTAGGAGATTCTTCATGATGGCTCCTCTCCCCCCTGTTCTCGTCCACCCCTTTATATATCTTTTGCATAAGGCAGGAACCCTTTGTCCCTCTGGGTTTTCACTCCCACCTCACTGGAAAAGCACCCAGGTTAAAGATGGATTCCAGGTCAGGTGACATGATCACAGGTCACTGCAAGACTTCATTACCCACTTGCCAGCACACACATATACAGGAAGACTAACAGGTAAACACAGCCATCTGCAGACAATGGTCCTGGTTAATGGGAGTCATCAAGATTCCAAACCACTATTAATGGCCCACACTTTGCATAATTACAATAGGAGCTCAGAGTTATATTTCATATTTCTAGTTTTAGATACAAGAGTGGTACATTTATACAAATAGGATGATCACACTCAGTAGATTATAAGCTTTGTAATGATATCTTACAAGAGACCTTCTGCATGAAGCATATCCCAGTTACATTATATTCACTTATCATATTTTTATAAAACTATTCCAGTTACATTATATTCATTTCTTATTATGTTTTTATAAAACCATATAGACTGCACAACATCACAGCGATCGCGGCTTTTTTTTCTTCTTTTTGCTGCTTGGGGTGGCAAAAACCCTGGAGCCGGCCCTGGTAGTGACCCAGCCATTCCCAGTCTTTATTCAGGCCTAATTTGATGGTGTCCAGTTTGCAAATTAATTCCACTTCTGCAGTTTCTCGTTGAAGTCTGGTTTTGAAGTTTTTTGTCGAAGAATAGCTACTTTTAAGTCTGTTATTGAGTGACCAGGGAAATTTAAGTGCTCTCCTACTGGTTTTTGAATGTTACAATTCTTGATGTCTGATTTGTGTCCATTTATTCTTTTGCGTAGAGACTGTCTGGTTTGGCTAAATGTACATGGCAGAGGGGCATTGCTGGCACATGATGGCATATATCACATTGGTAGATGTGCAGGTGAACGAGCCCCTGATGGTGTGACTGATGTGGTTAGGTCCTATGATGGTGTCCCTTGAATAGATATGCGGACAGAGTTGGCAACGGGGTTTGTTGCAGGAATTGATTCCTGGGTTAGTGTTTCTGCTGTGTGGTGTCTAGGGTGTTGTTTTGATGTACAGTTTATCACCAGGGGTTAATTTCTCTCCTGGATCAGGGCACTGGGAAGGAGTCACGTAGGCAGCTGGTGTATTGTTTGGTATGAATGGACTATCGAGGACTGTCAACATATGATTCATAGATTTCAAGGCCAGAAAGCACCATTGTGATCATCCAGTGACTCTAGCCTGACCTCCTATATACCACAGGCCACAGAATTTCCCTGAATTAATTCCTGTCAGAACTAGTGGATCTCTCAGTAAAACTTCCAGTCTTGTTTTAACCATTGCCAGCAATGGAGGCTCCTCCACAGGCCTTGGTCAATTGTTCCCAAGGTTAATTGCTCTCATTGGTTCAAATGTGCACCTGATTCACAGTCTGAATTTGTCTCTCTTCAGTTTCCAGCCATTGGATATTTTTAGCTCTTTGTCCGCTAGATTGAGGAGACCTTTATTATCAAATTTCTGTAGGTCCTTCTAGTCTGGAGTCAAATCCCTCTTCACCTTCTCTTGGTTAAGGTAAACAGATTGTGATCCTGGAGTCTCTCATTGAAAAAAATCTGCCTTTAGTTCTTCTCATAGCTCTTCTCTGAGCCCTCTCCAATTAACCTGGATGGGAAGGAAGTTGCCAGACAGATCCAACGGAGGATCCAAGCTGGACATTAACTGTTACCGGCTGCCGACCAAGGGAGGCAGAACATGTGAAAATAGCCCGACGGGAACTTGAAACAGGCCAGCGGTGTGAGCAGATTGGGGTACGTTTGCCATGGCCCAGCGCGGGGGGGAGATTTCAAACCCTGGCCACCTTGAGTGAGAGAGGCAGGTGAGGCTGCCGGCAATGACAGGTGGGCAAGCTGTGCTTTGCTTTCCCATTCTAACCTGAGGACCCTGAACTACTGGATTCCAGGGTTCAGATCCCTAAAGGGGTTTAGGAACCTAACTCCCATTGGGACTGAGGATCTGGGCTGGCTTGTTTGGAAAAGGCTGCCCTGTGTCGCTGCAAAGATCTGCCGGCTGCCTAGCTCCCAAAGGGGAACATCTCTGATGGCATGAAACCGACTTGGCCCCACGGGCAGAGCTATGGTGAGAAACAGAGCCACGCCCCTTCCCCCGGCGTCACTGCTCGGTCTGGTTGTGCCCCAACTGCTGCTTGCCCTCTGCACCGTCCACATCGACGTCTCTGGGCGGTTATTCCTGAGGGCTGGGCCAGGTGAGCTCGCAGGAAGAGCAGCGTTTCACGAACACATTGGGGACATTAGAATGGGAGGGGGCTTCCAGTCACTGGGCAGGGGTGAAAGTAACTTAAGGGACTTACTGGTACGCAGGGCGGCCGTGGTCCTGAGCAATGGGGGGGAGGGGCTCAACCGGTAGGTGCGGGTCTTGGGTGGAAGGGGCAGGGCTGGGGCCAGACTTCCCCAGCCAGCCCTTTAGCACGGCCTGGCGACGATTTAAAGGGCCTGAGGCTCTCGGCCGCCGCCACCAGCACTATCCCAGGGCTCCAGCAGCGATTTAAAGGGCCTGGGGATCCAGCTGCGGTAGTGGCGGCCAGGAGCCCCGGGCCCTTTAAATCACCGCCGGAGCCCCATGGTAGCGGTAGCAGTGGCGGCAGCTGGGAGCCCTGGGGCTCCTGCAGTGATTTAAAGGGACAGGGGCTCCTGCTGCTGCTGGGAGCCCTGTGCTCTTTTAAAGTGCCAGGCCCCGGGGAAGCTGCCCCCTGCCGGTATGGTCAGCTGTGTAACGGTTCTTACCAGTACGCCGGGCCGGACCGGATTGGCTTACTTTCACCTCTGCTCCTGGGCAGCAGAGTTCAAACTGGGACCAGAGCGGACACTGTCACGGGGACAGGGGCACTGGCGCTAGAGGACTGTTTTTACCGGTACCGATAATGCAGCATCCACACCGGCCCTGATCTCTCCTAAGCAATAAAGAAAAGCTGCAGTTTGTTTTTTCCGCTACGGAAACTCAGGGGTTAATTATGAACAGATCGGGACTCAAGGGCTGGAATGGCACAGAAAGGAGTCTGGGGCTCTGATCCTTCATGGGACTGAGCCCCCACTTACAAGATCAGTTAATTATCTGCAAGGAAGCGGTATGTGCAGGTAGGTGGAAAGCTCAGCTAATCAGGGCCAACCTCCCAGGCCCATGGGGAGCAATGGGCTAAGGTTTGTTAAGCACTTTGCTTTTGGAAGATGCTGTTGCGAGCTTAGGAGCGAGGAGGTTGGTGGGGGCATTGGGGCTGAGCAAAGTTGGATTCTCCCCTCAGTAGTTTTCTTGGAGCAAAATTTTGCAGGTGCTGATGTAAGCAGGGTCAGGATGAGCTCTACCCTGACATCTGGTGGTGAATTATGGCAAGTGTGGAAAAGAACTCCAGGGGATGATCTTGTTTGCATAGGCACACCCACTCGCCTGGCATGAAACAACAGCAACTCAAAGTGGTTACTTTGGCTGGTGTGGGATCCCCAGTTTTCTCTGTTATTGGGGCAGGAAGAATAAAATTTTGATACCCTGATTCTGTGAATCAAGGCCAGTGGAACTGTTGTATGACAGAAGGACTGAGTGAGTCCTTCACCATTACCTAAGTAGCACTTGCTTGACAAGGAGCATGGCTTACAAAACCCAGTGAATGAAGAGAGATATTTGTACCTGTTGGTATGGTTCCCTTCTGAGGGCTTGAAACACCAATTGCACTATCTCCTTTCTCTGTTGTTGAATGTCAGAGCTAACTTTGATTTTTCTAGTTACAGGCTGCTGAGCTGAATTCACTTTGGGCCAATGGTGCACTAGTACTGGGGCTCCCCTACTATGAGCTGAAATCACAAAAGAGCTAAAGTTATTAAGAGCTGAGATCACTGAGTGCTGTGTTGACTAGTGTGGGAGCCTGAACCTATATTGCTAAGCAGCTGGCGGAGCAATTTGTGGGGACGACTGGAGGAGCAGCGAGCGGCGCGGAGCCTTGCGGGGCCGGTTGGAGCGGTCCAAGGAATGGCAAGTGGAGCTGTTTGCGGGGACGGCTGGAGCGGCTCACAGGTCGGTGAGTGGAGCGGAGCAGAGCAGCTTGTAGAGCGGAGCAGTTTGTGGGACGGCAGGAAGTGGACTGGCTCGTGGTGAAGGCTGTGGCGGAACCCCACGGAGAGATGGCTGGCCGGCCTTGGATCACGTAAGGTGCCCCTTAACACCCTGCGTGCCCCCCCCCTTTTGCTCTGGGGCTGCACTGACCAGGGACAGAGACTTTGGGGTCTGTTGGACTTTTGGGACTTTGGGTGGTTGCTGGACCCAAGAGACTTTGGGAGTGTTCGACTTTGGGGACTCTGGGTGATTTTTTGGGTTGCTGGATTCAAGAACCAAAGGGAAAGGACACAGCCCAATTTGCTGGGGTGGGTTTTTTGTTCATGATTTGTGTTATGAATCCTGTTTGTGGTGTTTTTTCCAATTTAATGCTGATGTCGTTTACCTCATGTTATTAAACATTTTCTGTTACACTCAGACTCCGTGCTTGCGAGAGGGGAAGTATTGCCTCTTTGGCCTGGTCTACACTACGACTTTAATTCGGATTTAGCAGCCTTAATTCGAATTAACCCTGCACCCGTCCACACAACGACGCCATTTAATTCGAAATAAAGGGCTCTTTAAATCGATTTCTGTACTCCACCCCGACGAGCGGAGTAGCGCCAAAATCGATTTTAGCATTTCGAATTAGGGTTAGTGTGGCCGCAATTCGATGGTATTGGCCTCCGGGTGCTATCCCACAGTGTACCATTGTGACCGCTCAGGACAGCAATCTGAATTCGGATGCACTGGCCAGGTAGACAGGAAAAGCCCCGGGAATATTTGAATTTCATTTCCTGTTTGCCCAGCGTGGAGAGCACAGGTGACCACAGATAACTCATCAGCACAGGTAACCATGCAGTTCAATAATCGAAAAAGAGCACCAGCATGGACCGTACGGGAGGTACTGGATCTGATCGCTATATGGGGAGAGGATTCAATGCTAGCAGAACTTCGTTCTAAAAGACAAAATGCCAAAACTTTTGAAAAAATCTCCAAGGGCATGATGGAGAGAGGTCACAATAGGGACTCAGATCAGTGCCGCGTGAAAGTCAAGGAGCTCAGACAAGCCTATCAAAAAACAAAGGAGGCAAACGGTCGCTCCGGGTCAGAGCCGCAGACATGCCGCTTCTACGCCGAGCTGCATGCAATTCTAGGGGGAGCTGCCACCACTACCCCACCTGTGACCGTGGATTCCGGGTCGGGGATAGTCTCATCAGCTACACCTGAGGATTCTGCGGATGGGGAAGAGGAGGAGGAGGAGGAGGACGAGCTTGCAGAGAGCACCCAGCACTCCGTTCTCCCCAACAGCCAGGATCTTTTTCTCAGCCTGACTGAAGTACCCTCCCAACCCTCCCAAGCCAGTATCCAAGACCATGACCCCATGGAAGGGACCTCAGGTGAGTTTACCTTTTAAAATATAAAACTTGTTTTAAAAGCAAGCGTTTTTTAATGATTACTTTGCCCTGAGGACTTGGGATGCATTCGCAGCCAGTTCAGCTACTGGAAAAGTCTGTTAATATGTCTGGGGATGGAGCGGAAATCCTCCAAGGACATCTCCATGAAGCTCTCCTGGAGGTACCCCAAAAGCCTTGCCACAAGGTTTCTGGGCAGTGGAGCCTTATTCCGTCTTCCATGGTAGGACACTTCACCACGCCATGCTTGCAGCAAGTAATCTGGTATCATTGCCTGACAAAGCCTGGCAGCGTATGGTCCCGGTGTTTGCTGGCATTCAAGCAACATCCGTTCTTTATCTTGCTGTGTAATCCTCAGGAGAGTGATATCGCTCATGGTAACCTGGTTGAAATATGGGAACTTAATTAAGGGGACAGAGGTGGCCGTTCCTACTGGGCTGTTTGCCTGTGGCTGAAAAGAAATCCTTCCCTGCAGTTAGCCAAGCGCAGGGGGGGGAAATTGGCCCTGAGCTTTTCGCGTTTGGCTAGCAGGGATCTTCCCTGTTACCAGCCACGCGGTGGGGGGAGGGGTACAGCCCTCATCCCAGAGAATTCATGGCGGGAGGGTTAGTTTGGTTCCTGCAGGGATCTTCCCTGATACCAGCCACGCGGTGGGGGGAGGGATAAAGCGATCATCCAGAGAATTGGATCGGGGGGGAGGTTAGTTTGTTTTCTGCTGCTGCTGAATGTTAACAGGAAAACCGCAGCACTCAACGGGCTTTGCTTGGTATGTGGGAAAGGAGGGCGCAGAAGCTGAAAGACAATGGCTTACCATGGCCGCATGCAAGCCGAATTCTGTTGCCCGGACCTGTGATCTCTAGCAGCAAAGCCACAGGCACTCAGTATTAAGAGGTAAAATGTGACCTTGCACAGAAATCACATGTGCTATGTAATGTGAATAGTGTTGGTCACCGTGAAAGAGTATAAGCATTGTTCTGCAAAATGTATCTTTTTAAAAAATTCTCTCTTTTTTCCCCTCCCTACAGCAGCTGCAAATTCTTCAAGCCTCCCTCCTCCATCCCTAAGGCTATCACAGATAAGGCGTCGGAAAAAGAAGACATGAGACGAGATGTTTGCAGAAATCATGGAATCCACCCGCAGTGACAGAGCTCATCTGAATGATGGAAGTACACGATTTCAAAGTATAGGAAAGAAGCCAGTGAACGTGAGGACAGGAGGGACCAACGTGAGGACAGGAGGGACGCTCGAGATGAGAGGTGACAGCAGGAAGATCAGAGGAGGCAGGATGCAATGCTGGGGCTGCTGCGTGAGCAAACAGACATGCTCCGGCGTCTGGTGGAGCTTCAGGAACGGCTGCAGGAAAACAGAGTGCCGCTACAGCCCCTGTATAACCCCCCTTCCCCCTCCCCATGTTCCATATCCTCCTCACCCAGACGTGTAAGAACGCGGGGGGGGGGGGGGGAGGCTCCGTACACCTTCCCATTCCACCCCAGTGGACAGCCCAAGCAAAAGGCTGTCATTTTTTTAACCTTTTTTTAGTGGCCTTTTCCTTCCCACCGATCCTCCTCCCAAACCCCACCTGGGTTCCCTCCCTCTTTTTATAATCTAGTAATAAAGAATAAATTATTTTTAAATGATAGTGACTTTATTTGGTTTGAAAGCAAGCTGGGGGAAGGGGGAGGGTGGGTTCCTTACAGAGAATGAGTCAATAAAGGGGGCGGGTTTTCATGAAGGAGAAACAAACAGATATTTCACACTGTAGCCTGGACAGTCATGAAACTGGTTTTCAAAGCTTCTCTGATGCACAGCGCTTCCTGGTGTGCTCTTCTAATTGCCCTGGTGTCTGGCTGCACGTAATCAACAGCCAGGCGATTTGCCTCAGCCTCCCACCCCGCCATAAAGGTCTCCCCCTTACTTTCACAGAGATTGTGGAGCATGCAGCAAGCAGAAATAACAATGGGGAGATTGGTTTGGCTGAGGTCTGAGCGAGTCAATAATGATCGCCAGCGACCTTTTAAACGGTCAAATGCACATTCTACCACCATTCTGCACTTGCTCAGCCTGTAGTTGAACAGCTCCTGACTCCTGTCCAGGCTGCCTGTGTATGGCTTCATGAGCCATGGCATTAAGGGGTAGGCTGGGTCCCCAAGAATAACTATTGGCATTTCAACATCCCCAACGGTTATTTTCTGGTCCGGAAAGTAAGTCCCTTGCTGCAGCCCTTTAAACAGAGTAGTGTTCCTGAAGACGCGAGCGTCATGAACCCTTCCCGGCCAGCCCACGTTGATGTTGGTGAAACGTCCCTTGTGATCCACAAGTGCTTGCAGCACCACTGAAAAGTACCCCTTGCGGTTTATGTACTGGGTACCCTGGTGCTCCGGTGCCAAGATAGGGATATGGGTTCCATCTATCACCCCACCACAGTTAGGGAATCCCATTGCAGCAAAGCCATCCACTATGGCCTGCACATTTCCCAGAGTCACTACCTTTCGTAGCAGCACCTGAATGATTGCTTTGGCTACTTGCATCACAGCAGCCCCCACAGTAGATTTGCCCACTCCAAATTGATTCCCGACTGACCGGTAGCTGTCTGGCGTTGCAAGCTTCCACAGGGCTATCACCACGCGCTTCTCAACTGTGAGGGCTGCTCTCATCTTGGTATTCTGGCGTTTCAGGGCAGGGGACAGCAAGTCACAAAGTTCCATGAAAGTGCCCTTACGCATGCGAAAGTTCCGCAGCCATGGGAATCATCCCACACCTGCAACACTATGCGGTCCCACCAGTCTGTGCTTGTTTCCCTTGCCCAGAATCAGCGTTCCATGGATAGAACCTGCCCCATTAACAACATGATCTCCAAAGCACCGGGGCCCGCAGTTTGAGAGAATTCTGTGTCCGTGTCCATGTCCATGTCCTCATCACGCTTGTCTCTGCGCTGCCGCCGCCTCGTCGCCTCGTTTTTCTTGTCCTGGCTCAGCATAAACTCCACGAGAACGCGCGAGGTGTTTACAATGTTCATGACTGCTGTCTTTAGCTGAGCGGGCTCCATGCTTGCCGTGGAGTCTGCAGTGTTCACCCAGGAAAAAAGGTGCGAAATGGTTGTCTGCTGTCCGTTGCTTTCATGCAGGGAGTGAGGGAGGGAGGTGAGGCTGTACCCAGAACCACCTGCGACAATGTTTTTTGTCCCATCAGGCACTGGGATCTCAACCCAGAATTCCAATGGGCGCGGGAGACTGCGGGAACTATGGGATAGCTATGGGATAGCTACCCACAGTGCAACGCTCCAGAAATCGATGCTAGCCCCGGTACTTGGACGCACACCGCCGAATTAATGTGCTTAGTGTGGCCGCATACATTTGACTTTATACAATCTGTTTCCCAAATTCGAATTATATAAATTCGGATTAATCCCGTAGTGTAGACATACCCTTAGAGGCACCCAGGGGGTGGTATGTAATTGTCCCAGGTCACTGGGTGGGAGCTCGAGCCAGTTTTGCATTGTGTTATTGAAACGGAACCCCTAGATACAGAACCCGGCCCTTGTTGCTGCCAACTTAGATGGGCAGAAGGGTTACACTTGTAACCAAAAAATGCCCAGGGCCGTTCTCTTTGCCAGAGAACATCCTGGATCTGTGCGCCTGAATGAGGGGGGTGGCAGGCTGTGCTTAGGAAAGAGCAGTTATGGAAAGAGCTCAGAGCGATGCTGTAGGGTTTGATGTTCCTTGATCTGGGTTCTTCACTAATAATAAATGATAAACCTGGTGCCTGAGCTGCATTTTCTGTCTTGTGCCACAGACTTCCCTGCCTCAAACAAATAAGAGCTGCTTATGACTTTAAAGTGGACTTTTCAGAGATAAGAAGAAAACTAAGTGAATTCGGGGCATCTCATTCCTTAGACTCTTTTCAAGACTTCAGACAAACTTCCTGCATTTAGTTCCATGATGAATTTCTGTACCCACTTTTATAGATGTATAGATTGTGAGGCCAGAAGGGCCCACTGTAATCATCTAGTCTGACCTCCTGATAGCACAGGCCCTGAATTAATTCCTGGTGGAACCAGAGCAGATCTCTTAGATAAACATCCCATCTTGATTTACAATTTGCCAGTGATGGAGAATCCACCCCAGCCCTTGGGAAGTTGTTCCAGGGGTTAATTACCCGCACAGTTAATTCCAGTCTGATGAATGTGCCTAGCTTCAACTTCCAGCCATTGGATCTTATTAGACCTTTGTCCACTAGATTGAAGAGCCCAATTCCAGATGTAAACCATGGTCTGAAGGAGCTCTCTCCTGCCAGCTATTGATGAACAGGGGGGAAAGACCTCAGGGGCCAGACTGTATTTGCATAGACACACCTACTTTGCCTAGGTGATCAGCAGACAGACCTGCTTTGCCAGAGTGATCAGTTTGGGGTTAAAATTCTCTGTAGTCTTGGATACAGGGGTAATGAAATGTTATCCTTATTGACCAAATATCTGCAGAATTGTACTTAATAGACCCTAATTGAAAGGGGTCACCCTAACACGAAGCTCACTTGTTAAGCAGGGGGGTAGTGATGCCAAATCTGGGTGAAAGTGAGAAGCAGCTGTGAAGAAATGGTCCTTCCCAGGTGTTCCTAGAGCTGAGCTCCCTGAGGGGTTGGGTTGGGGAAGGGGTTATGATGATGATGATGATGATGATGATTGATAAGGCTATGCAGAAGATATAATGACAGTTCCCCACTGCTTAGTGAAATCATTACCAAGAACTGGACTAAGTGGTAGAACCTCAGAACACAATGTTACAGCTTAAGTCTGTGATGAGCAGAGGCAGCAGTAGAGGTGGTAGTGATGATGGATTTTTATACCACCAGGTAAGAAACTGAGGCAAACAACCACCACCCAAGGTACTGTGAGGCAAGTGTTTACTTACTTGCATGCTTTTGAATAGCTGCAGTGTTTCTCGAATTAATGCCACATTCCCTCTCCTTTTAATACAAGTTTTCTTTTGTTAAACGCAGACTCTGTGCCTGTGAGGGGGGGAGGGAGTATTGCCTAATAGAGGTGCTCAGGGTGGTGGTTAGTTTTCCCAGATTTCTGGGTGGGGGCTTGAGCCAGTTCTGTTTTGTGATTTTTATGAGGAACTCCTAAATGTTGAACCTGGCCCTTGTTGCTGCCAACACCACATGGAAGGAGGGTTACATAAAGGTATAGCAATTTCACTCCTCCCCACCCCAATTTGAACCTATGAGTGCTACCATCAGAAGTAGGGGCAATATACAGTAGAGTGGTGCAGCAGAAGCATGCTGGGCCCATAACCCACAGGTCAATGGATCGAAATCATCCTCTGCTAACTTGTGTTTTGATTTAGTTGGGGATTGGTCCTGCTTTGAGCAGGGGGTTGGACTAGATGACCTCCTGAGGTCCCTTCCAACCCTGATATTCTATGATTCTATGCCACCAGGCCATCTTCAATCCACTGCTCCGGGAAAATACTTTCCTGGCATGCTATTACCCTGTGGAACTCACAGCTACAAGAGATCAAGGCCAAGAACTTGGATTCAGAAAGGGATTGGATGTTTCTTTGCCTAACAAGAACATGAGTTCTAGTGTAATTAAAGTATTTACAAGAGGATTGGATCTAATACTGATGGCTTTGGGCCATAAACCCCACCCTGTAATTGAGTCAGGAAATAACTTTCTGTGGGGCTAGCTCATCCAGTCACTGCAGCTTCTCTTGCATATCCACTCAATGTGCAGCAGCAATCAAAAAAGTGAACAGAATGTTGGGAATCATTAAGAGAGAGATAATAAGGCAGAAAATATCATATTGCCTCAGTATAAATCCATGGTATGCCCACATCTTGAATACTGCATGCAGCTGTGGTCGGCCCATCTCAAAAAAGATATATTGGAATTGGAAAAGGTTCAGAAAAGGGCAACAAAAATGGTTAGGAGTATGGAATGGCTTCCATATGAGGAGAGATAATAAGCATGGGACTTTTCAGCTTGGAAAAGAGACGACTAAGGGGGGATATGATAGAAGTCTATAAAATCATGACTGGTGTGGAGAAAGTAAATAAGGAAGTGCTATTTACTCCTTCTCATAACACACAAACTAGAGGTCACCAAATGAAATTAATAGGCAGCAAGTTTAAAACAAACCAAAGGAAGTATTTTTTCACACAATGCACAGTCCACCTGTAGAACTCCTTGCCAAAGGATGTTGTGAAGGCCAAGACTATAACAGGGTTAAAAAAAGAACTAGATAAGTTCATGGAGGATAGGTCCATCAATGGCTATTAGCCAGGATGGGCAGGGATGGTGTCCGTAGACTCTGTTTGCCAGAGGCTGAGAATGAGCGACAGGGAATGGATCACTTGATGATTACTTGTTCTGTTCATTCCCTCTGAGGCACCTGGCATTGGCCACTGTCGGAAGACTATAACAGGGTTCAAAAAGGACCTATGCTCCATGAACTTATCTAGTTCTTTTTTTAACCCTGTTATAGTCTTGGCTTTCACAACATCCTCTGGCAAGGAGTTCCACAGGTTGACTCTGTGTTGTGTGATGGGGTGCAAGGTTGGGATATGTGTCTGTTACTGGCCCTATATGTAATTCAAGGGTGGCTGGGCATAGCACTCTGGTCTATGAACCATAAGAACGGCCCTACTTGGTCAGACCAAAGGTCCATCTAGCCCAGTATCCTGTCTTCCGACAGTGGCCAATGCCAGGTGCCCCAGAGAGAATGAACAGATCAGCTAATCATCAAGTAATCCATCCCCTGTCACTCATTCCCAGCTTGTTGCAAACAGAGGCTAGGGACACCATCCTGGCTAATAACCATTGATAGAACTAGATAAGTTCATGGAGGATAGGCCCATCATTTTATATGTATAGTTGGGATTATGTTTCCCAATGTGCATTACTTTGCATTTATCAACATTGAGGCACAGAGAGGGGAAGGGCCTTCCCCAAAGTCAGTGGCAGAGCTGGGAATAGAGCCCAGGTGTCTAGTCTCTTAGTGCAGTCCCTTACCCACTGACTCTGAGGCCTTGTTCTCTATGAAAACCCCAGCTGTGATCATGCTAAGCTAGGGAGCACCGTGACTGATTTCCATGCAGTCCTATGAGGCCACCCATTTCCCCCAAACGTCTCTCCCTCTGATCTCGTTATATGCCTCAAGGCCCCCTCTCCTGCCCCCCATAGCACTTGCTCCCCTTCCCTACCTAGATTAGCACCCCCCACCTGCAGCCATGCCCCATAGTGTCTGCTCCTCTCCCCCACCTGGATTACTATCCTTCCCCCAAAACATCCCGTCACCTGCCCCCTACAGCTCCTGCTGCTATCCCTCACCTGCAGCAGCACCCCCTTCCTCCCAGCTCCCCCACTGTGCCCCCAGCATCCGCTCCCCCAGGCCAAAGTAGATACAGCTGCTGTGCTGGCTGTCGATCTGCACAGTGAAATGTGCCGCATTCTGGAACTCTGGATCTGACAGTGGCACCCCCTGCCCAGGGCTTCAGTTCAGAAACACTGGGGGGAAATCAACATTGTGTCAGGACATAGTATAAAATCGCATCCAATGTTCTATCTCCTGCAAAGTCAGAGGAGGCAAAAAGTGGAGCATATGAGATGGGGGGGGGGGGGGCAAACCAAGGCCTGGGGAGGCAACTGCCAAACTGCTCAGGAGAATGGTCATTTTCTCAACTGAAAAATATCAAGAATGAACTGCGGGCAACAATGATGCAAGAAAGTTATCTGCCCTAAGCATTCTGTGCATCGAAAGTGACAAACTCTGTAGCTTATCATTTGAGAACATCATCAATGACTTTGCTTTTCAAAAATCACAAAAGAAAATGTTTTAAATGTCAGTGTGAAAATTAATGTGATGTGCAAACAGACATACTGCAGGTTGCACTGCTTCCATTAAGTGAGCTGGTCCGTGTAACTGTAACTGCTTTTGTGTTGCTGTAGATATAAAGTTTTCATATCTACTAATTAAGAACTCATAGATGAACATATGTTAATCTGAAACTATTTTATAATGCAAACAGGCATATTGCAAGATGTTTTAGTTAGATGATTATTCTATTGTTATAACTTCGCCTTTGTATATATGCAAATATAAAGCTGTTGTGTTTATATATTCAATGTCCTTTCTGTGCAAAATAATAAATTCTTTTTTTTTTTTTTTTATGGTATGGGGCCTCTTACACTTGACATAGCTTAGGGCCTCAGACAGAATGTCATAATCCGGCCCTGTTTTTCTGCATGCAAATGATGACCCTGCTGCCCCCCCAAGGTGGAGAGACCCCCACAGAGTGAGGGGAACCTCTAGGAGGAGCAGGCGGTGCAAACAGAGACATGCCACTGCAGTAGGCAACACCATGGGCTAGAATGGCCAGGCCAAGACAGGGGAGGAGAGTGGGGAATAGTGGGATGGAACCCCACCCCCACCCCTGAGACAGCCCCACCTACATGAGGAGGGAGCCCCACCTCCTCAGATAGTTCCACAAGAATGCACATGGATCAGCAAAATACAGGTGGGGATGTGGACGGGGTCTATTACAAACCACCGAATCAAACCAGAGAGCAGGACGAGATGCTCCTTAAGCATCTGTCTGTAATGTGTGGAAAGAAAAATTGTTGCTGTGTGGGACTTGAATTTGGAGGGCCTTAAGCAACAAGTAGTAAAGCATCATGAGCATTTCTAAACATTGTACAGGATGAGTTTCTAGCACAAATGGTGTCACACCCAACATGTGGAAACTCTATTTTGAACCTCATCATGATGACTAAAGAGGAATGAATCACTGGATGGGAAGTTCCTGGTTGCCTAGGGACCAGTGATCATGACCCAATTACATTCAATATGGGCTAACAGAAGACAGTCCCTACACTTGGGGCTCTAAAAGGGCTAATTTCCCAAAGTTGAGGAAAATTGTGAGCAAAATTGACTGTGGGGATGGGGGGACTTAGACAGAAAAAATGTGAATGAAAATTTGGAGATTTTAAGAGGAGTTTATCAGTTGACCAAAAAGCCAGAGGAAAGAAGACAGCTTTAGCTAGAAGTCCTTCCTGGCTCAGTGCAAAGTGAAGGCAGCAATTAGAAGCAATATATAACAAATAGAAAAGGGGGGAAATAGATAGCAATGGATCTAAATTAGAAGTTATAAAGTGCAGAAAATTTACAAGGCAAGCTAAAGACATCAGGGAAAATCCGTGGTTGGCTGGGCTAAGGACAATAAGGAGTTTTTAAAGTATGTTAGGAATAAATGAAATCCTAAGAATGGTATAAACTCATTGCGAGATGGAGATGGTAAAACTGCTAATGATGCAGAAAAGGCAGAAATGTTCAA
Source organism: Chrysemys picta bellii (assembly GCF_011386835.1). Taxonomy (NCBI): domain Eukaryota; kingdom Metazoa; phylum Chordata; order Testudines; family Emydidae; genus Chrysemys; species Chrysemys picta. The sequence continues at coordinate 30,006,559 of NC_088797.1, read as the reverse complement.
TAAATTATCTATTCTGTATTTGAAAAGAAGCAGGATGATGTGCTTATATCATATGAGGATGATGAAGTACTTACAAGTCCATTAGTAACTGAGGAGGATGTTAGACAACTACTATGGATAAACATTTTTAAAATCTGCAAGCCTAGATAACTTGCACCCAAGAGTCCTAAAATAGTTGGCTGAAGAGATCAATGCCCCCGCTGATGTTAATTTTAAATAAATTTTGGAATACCAATGACATTCCAGAAGACTGAATGAGTCTAATTGTTATGCCAATATTTAAAAAGGGCAAGCTGGATGACCTGGGTAACTGTAGGCTGGTTAGCCAGACATCCATCTAGGGCAAAATAATGGAAAAGCTGAAATGGGATTCAACTGAAGGGTGGGACTATATTTAGTGCTAGTCAACATGGTTTTATGTATAAGTCCTGTGGTCTGAAGCCCTACAGGAGAAGGAGCCCACTACAGGAGAGATCCCAGAGGACTGGAAAGGGGCAAATATAGTACCTATCTATAAAAAGGGGAATAAGGACAACTCAGGGAATTATAGACCAGTCATCTTAACTTTGATACCCAGAAAGATAATGGAGCAAATATCAAATAATCAATTTATAAGTGCGTAGAAGATAATAAGGTGATAAGCAATAGTCAACATGGATTTGTCAAGAACAAATCATGTCAAACCAACCTAATATCCTTCTTTGCCAGGGTAGCAAGCCTTGTGGATGGGGGGAAGCAGTAGATGTGATATTTCTTGACTTAGGTACAGTAACAAATTTTAAGGCCTAATAGTAACAAATTGATAAATTAAACAGTAATAAGTCACCAGGACCAGGTGGTATTCACCCAAGAGTTCTCAGAGAACTCAAATATGAAATTATAGAACTAGTAACTGTGGTATGTAACCTATCACTTAAATCAACCTCTGAACTAGATGACTGGAGGATAGGTAATGTAATGCCAATTTTTAAAACAAGGCTTCAGAGGTGATTCTGGCAATTACAGGTGAGTTAGCCTAACTTCAGTACCAGGCTAATCGTTTGAAGCTATAGAAGAACAGAATCATTAGACACAAAGATGATCATGATTTGTTGGGGAAGAATCAACAAGGCTTTTGTAAAGGGAAATCATGCCTCACCAGTTTATTAGAATCCTTTGAAGGGGTCAACAAACATGGACAAGGGTGATCTTGTTGTTGTTGTAGTGTACTTGGACTGTCAGAAAGCCTTTGACAGGTCACACCAAACACTCTTAAGCAAAGTAAGGAGTCATGGGATAAAAGGGAAGGTCCTTTCATGGATCAGTAACTGGTTACAAGACAGGAAACAAAGGGTAGACATAAATGGTCAGTTTTCAAATGGAGAGCAGTAAATGGCAGGGTCCCCCAAGCATCTGTACTGGGACCAGTGCTGTTCAACATATTCATAAATGCTCTAGAAAAAGGGGTAAACAACGAAGTGGCAAGGTTTGCAGATGATACAAAATGACTCAAGATAGTTAAGTCCAAAGCAGACGGTAAAGAGTTACAAAGGGATCTCACAAAACTGGATGACTGGGCAACAAAATGGCAGATGAAATTCAATGTTGATAAATGCAAAGTAATGCACATTGGAAAACATAATCCCAACTATACATATAAAATGATGGGCTCTATATTAAGAAAGAAAAGAACAAGATCTTGGAGTCATTGTGGAAAGTTCTCTGAAAACATCTGCTCAATGTGCAGTGTCAGTCAAAAAAGCTAACAGAATGTTAGGAACCATAAGGAAAGGGATAAATGAAAGACAGTAAATATCATACTGCACCTATATAAATCCATGGTATGCCCACAGCTTAAAAACTTCATCCAGTTCTGGTCGCCCCATCTCAAAAAAGATATATTAGAATTGGAAAAGGTACAGAAAAGGACAACAAAAATGACTGGGGGTATGGAACAGCTTATACAAGAGAGGTATACAAGAGAGACTAAAAAGACTGGGACTTTTCATCTTGAAAAAGAGACAACTAAGGGGGGATATGATAGAGGTCTATAAAATCATGAATGATTGGAAAAAGTGAATAAGGAAGTGTTATTTACCCCATCACATAACACAAGAACCAGGGGTCACCAAATGAAATTAATAGGCAGCAGGTTTAAAACAAACAAGAGGAAGTACTTCTTCACAAGATGCACAGTCAAACTGTGGAACTCCTTGCCAGTGGATGTTGAGAAGGCCAAAGTATAACTGGTCTCAAAAAATAATTAGATGTGTTCATGGAGGACAGGTCCATCAAGGGCTATTAGCCAAGATGGCTAAGCCTCTGATTGCCAGAAGCTGAAGTGGATGACAGCAGATGGCTCACATGATGATTTCCCTCTTCTGTTCATTCCCCTGAAGCATCTGGCATTGGGCACTGGGTGGCCCGGTCAGGACCCAGTTGTGGTGGCCCGGCCTGGCCCCATATCTGGGAGACCCAGCCCAAACCCAGCCATGGCTGGGGCAGCGTGGCCCGAACGGCCCGGCCTAGATCCAGCCATGGCAGCCTGGCCCAAACCCAGCCACAGCCAGGGTGACCCAGCCCGAACCTGGGCGGCCCAGCCCAGACCCAGCCTGAACCCGGGCGTCCCTGCCTGGACCCTGTTGCGGCCGGGGCGCCCCTCCCTGAACCCAGCCTTGGCCCAGACCTGCAGTGGCCAAAGAAGCGGTGCCTATCCTGCAGCCCCAGCCCCTCCAGCACCATATTGATGCACATAACAAAATTCATTCCACACATGGGTGGGAAAAATTACAGGGAACACTGGTTGTAAGTGCTTTGGAGGACAAGATTAGAAAAATGATCTTGACAAACTGGAGAAATGGTCTGAAATAAATAGGATGAAATTCAATATGAACAAATGCAAAGTACTATGCTTAGGAAGGAATAAATGAATTGCACAAATACAAGATGGGAAATGACTGGCTAGGAAGGAGCACTGCAGAAAAGGATCTGTGGTTATAATGGATCACAAACTAAATATGAGTCAACATTGTAATATTGTTGCAAAAGAAAGCAAACATCATTGTAGGATGTATTAGCAGGGGTGTTGTAAGCAAGACAGGAGAAGTAATGCTTCCACTCTACTCAGCAATGATAAGGCCTCAGCTGGAGTACTGTGTCCAGTTCTGGGCACCGTACTTTAGAAAAAATGTGGACAAATTGGAGAAAGTCCAGAGAAGAGCAACAAAAGTGATTAGAGGTCTAGAGTACATGACCTATGAGGAAATATTTAAAAAAAAAATGAGTTTGTTTAGTCTGGAGAAGAGAAGACTGAAGGGGGACATGATAGTACACCTCTACCCCGATATAACGCGACCCAATATAACATGAATTCTGATATAACGCAGTAAAGCAGTGCTCCGGGGGGACAGGGCTGCGCACTCCGACGGATCAAAGCAAATTTGATACAACGCGGTTTCACCTATAACGCAGTAAGATTTTTTGGCTCCCAAGGACAGCGTTATATCGAAGTAGAGGTGTATGTAAAAGGTTGTTATAAAGAGGAGGGTGACAAGATTGTTCTCCTTATCCACTGAGGACAGGACAAGGAGTAATGGGGTTAAATTGCAGCAAGGGAGGTTTAGGTTGGACATTAGGAAAAACTTCTTAACTGTAGGAGTAGCTAAGCACTGGAACAAATTACCTAGGGAGGGTGTGGAATCTCCATCATTGGAGGTTTTTAAGAACAGGCTATATAAACACTTGTCAGGGATGGGGTAGATAATACTTAGTCCTGCCTCAGTGCAAGGGACAGGACTGATGACCTAATGAGGGCCCTTCCAGTTCTGCATTTCTATTATTTCTGTTGACCCCTGATGTGATGAACGGGGAGAAGAGTGGACCAGACACAGCTGCTTGAGAATTCCAGATGGGTAGAAATCTCCTGGCTCTCTGCTGCCATCTGTTGGTGAGAGAGGGGGAATGACCGATGTGCCAGCCTTATTTGCACATCTGGTATGTCTTCCATCCCAGCTGAGCCAAAGCTGTGTAGTAATCACTGGTGCATCCCAGACAACCTTTCCTTTGAGGGCTGGAGATAGACCTGCCTGAAGCTTGGTCTCTGCCAACTCTGGACAACCATGGGGAGCAGTGGACAAGGGAAGCAACTAATGTTAGATGGCATTACCTCATTAACCACTCACAACCGTGAGAGGACTGAAGTTAAGGCATCCGAAGGTAGGGTTACCATACGTCCGGATTTTCCCGGACATGTCCGGCTTTTTGGGCCTCAAATCCCCATCTGGGGGGAAATCCCCAAAAGCTGGACATGTCCGGGAAAATAGGGAGGGAGGGCCCGGCGGTGCGGGGCCGGGGGCTGGCGCGGTGCTCGGAAGGGGCTGGGGCCAGGGGCACGGGGCCGGCGCGGTGCTGGGCCGGGGGCTGGCACGGTGCTGGGCCAGGGGCCGGGCCAGGGGCGTGGGCATTTGGCCGGGGGCTGGCGCGGTGCTCGGAAGGGGCTGGGGCCAGGGGCACGGGGCCGGCGCGGTGCTGGGCCGGGGGCCGGCACGGTGCTGGGCCAGGGGCCGGGCCAAGGGCGTGGGCATTTGGCCGGGGGGCCGGCGCGGTGCTCGGCCGGGGGCCGGGCCGGGGGCACTTGGCTGGGAGCCGGGGCCGGGCCGGCGTGGTGCTCAGCCGGGGGCCGGCGCGGTGCTCGGCTGGGGGCCGGGCTCGGGGCGCGGGCACTTGGCCGGGGGACGGGGCCAGGGTCGGAGCGGGCACTTGGCCGGGGGACGGGGTCGGCGCGGTGCTCAGCCGGGGGCCAGGGCCGGGGCCGGGGCCAGAGCCGGCGTGGTGTTGTGCCAGGGTTCGGTGCGGTGCTCGGCCAGGGGCGCGGGCACTTGGCCAGGGGTCGGCGCGGTGCTGGGCCGAGGGCCGGTGCGGTGCTCGGCCGGAGCCGGGGCCGGGGCCGGGAGCGCGGGCAGTTGGCCGGGGGCCGGGGCCCCAGGGCCCAAGCTGGGCGGGAGACGCCGGGGCCAGAGCCTCTTGGCCTGGGCCAGCCGGCCGCCAAAGAGAGCCGCTCAGCCAGGAGGGCCGGACTGAGCCGCGCTGCACCCCGCCCCAGCCTACCTGCTGCCTCCCTGTTTCAGGCTTCCCGCGAACATTTGATTCGCGGGAAGCAGGGGAGGGGGAGGAGCAGGGGGCGGAGCGTTCAGGGGAGGGGGCAGAGTTGGGGCGGGGCTGGGGGCGGGGAAGGGGCGGAGTTGGGGCGGGGCTGGGGCCCCATGGAGTGTCCTCCTTTTTAAAAATTAAAATATGGTAACCCTACTGAAGGTGGGAAGTCTTCCCTAACAGATGGTGTTGATTCACTAACTGCTGGCTTTCCCAAGTTTCTTGTGTGTCCCCCACTCCCAATAAAACCTTTTCTCTTTGTTTTAAACCCTACACTTGGTGCTTATATGGGGGAGGTATAAGGGTGCCCAGGGGTGGTAACTTTCCTGGGTTTCTGGGTGAAGGCTTGAGTCAGTGTTGTTCAAGTTTTCAGAAGGAAGCCCTGGATAATTGAACCCAACTCTTTTGGATGGTGACACCTGGCAGAAGGGTTATCTGTAGGAAATAGGTCTTGTCAGAGCTGATTTCATTCGTTGAGGAAATTGTAAATTTGGTTGATAGAGTTAATGGTGTAGATGGAATCAGGGCCGGCTCCAGGCACCAGGCAACCAAGCACATGCTTGGGGCGGCACCTGGTAAGGGGCAGCCAATCTTGGGGTGGCAGGGGGCAGCTCGGTGCGGCGTGGCATTCCGCGGGGGGCGCTCCGGCGGCGCAGCGCTCGGCGGGAGGGCAGCGCGGGGTGCGGCGCTCGGGGGGGGGGGATTCCAGCGGCGCGGCACTCAGGGGGGGGGCGGGGGGGGGCTCGGCGAGGCGGCGCTTTTTTTTGCTGCTTGGGGCAGCAAAAAAGTTAGAGCTGGCCCTGGATGGAATGTACTTAGACTCATGTAAGGCTGTTTGACTTTATACCATGACAGTCTGATTAAAACATTAGCACTGTACAGTATTAATAAAGCACACATGAAATGGATGAAGAACTGGTTAACTGACAGATCTCACAAAGCCTTTCTAGGCTAAACAAACCCAGCTTTTTCAGTCTCCTCTCATAAGATCAGTTCTCCATTCCTCTGATCAGCCTGGGAGCCCTTCTCTGCAGCTGGGCTGAGCCAGTTTGGATTCCTTTTTCTTGGTCATAGGTGACCAGAGCAACACGCAGTATTCCAGATGAGGTCTTCCCAATGCCTGGTCCAATGGCATTAATACTTCCCTATCTCCACTGGAAATCTCTTGCCTAATACACTTTAGGGCTGTATTTGCCTTTTTTCATGGTTGCATCACATTGGTAACTCGTAGTTATCCTGTGATTGACTAATACACATCATCATACAGTCATCCTGTGATGTCCTCCGTCGTTTCCAACTGATGAGTTTACAGTGGAAATTCCCATTTCTATTACTCCAGTCTTCAAGGTCATCAAGTTTTGTTCCTGTGTAATATTCCGAAGGCGGGATGGCTAAGGGCAGAGGGGAGGAGTTGGGATAACAGGTAGGAGGTTGAGGCAGGCAGATGACTCGGGGGGTGGTAAGAGCAGAGGGAAGGAGCTAGTAGTGCTGCAGCTGAGTACGGCAGGGAGGAGGATGCCAGCTCAGCACCACAGCTAAGGGGTGTGCTGGTACCTTGCTCCTTGCTGCCTCCTGCCCTGCCCACATTCATTAAGGGCCCCCCTGCTTAGGGTAATCAGACAGCAAGTGTGAAAAATCGGGACAGCGGAGGGGTGGGGTGGGGAGGGGAATAGGAGCCTATGTAAGAAAAAGACCCACAAATCTGGACTGTCCCTATAAAATTGGGACATCTGGTCACCCTACCCCTGCTTTTCCCCCATAACTCCAGCACTGGTAGCCCAAGGATGTTGTAGGTGTCTGTGACGATGCAGAGACGTTCAAAGGTAGCCAAAAACACCTCTATAGCCTCAGTATTGTTGTAAATGGGACACATCCTTTCCCAGTTTTTCTCATGGCAGTGGGGAAGTGGAGTACCAGATGGCAATGACTTTCTCTGGTCTTCCATTACTTGGAGAGGAAGTTTGGCCATCTCCTCTTCCATCTGTCGAGCTTTCTCAGCAGCCAGCAGCTCCAGACGCCCCTTACGAACTCTTTCTTCTCTCTCAGCAGCTTCTCTTTCTAATTCAGCTATTTTTTGCTTTTCCAGCAATTGAATGTCTACTAGTTTCTGTTCATGCTCACGTTGCAGTTTATTTGCTGCCTTTTTCATTCTAATTGCTTCTGCAGTTTCTGTAGTACCAGGTAAGGGCTGTGCTTCTGCCTCCTGATCACAGGCTATTAACAGATCTCTCAGTTCTTGATATGTACCTTTCTTTTGAAAGCTTATCCCCTTTTCTGCACACAAATCTTCCAGGGCTTTTTTGTCAAGGCCCTCATATGCTCTTTGCTCACCCATTGCAACTGCTCTTTAACCAACCAAGCTCTTACTACCAAAATTCAAATTTGGATAGCGTGGGGTTCTGACCCAAAGCTTAATTGACCTGGTTCTGTAGATCCTAGCATGACTACGTCACTGTGACGATGCTGCCTGTGGGAGCCAGCTGAGGTCACTCAATCAGGGTGAACTGCAAACAAAATGGGGCAAACAAACCCCAAATGCTGGTGGATATTCCAATACTTACATTTACCAAGTGAGCACAAAACAGCTTCTATAGCCTGGTCTACACTACGATTTTAGGTCGAATTTAGCAGCGTTACCTCGATTTAACCCTGGGCCCGTCCACACAACGAAGCCCTTTTTTTTGACTTAAAGGGTTCTTTAAATCGATTTCTTTACTCTACCTCCGATGAGGGGATTAGCGCTGAAATCGGCCTTGCCGGCTCGAATTTGGGGTAGTGTGGACGCAATTCGATGGTATTGGCCTCCGGGAGCTATCCCAGAGTGCTCCATTGTGACCGCTCTGGACAGCGCTCTCAGCTCAGATGCACTGGACAGGTAGACAGGAAAAGGCCCACAAACTTTTGAATTTCATTTCCTGTTTGGCCAGCGTTGCGAGCTGATCAGCACAGGTGACCATGCAGAGCTCATCAGCAGAGGTGACCATGCAGAGCTCATCAGCAGAGGTGACCATGGAGTCCCAGAATCGCAAAAGAGTTCCAGCATGGACCAAACGGGAGGTATGGGATCTGATCGCTGTATGGGGAGATGAATCCGTGCTAGCTGAACTCCGTTCCAAAAGACGAAATGCCAAAGCATTTGAAAAAATCTATAAGGGCATGAAGGACAGAGGCTATAACAGGGACTTGCAGCAGTGCTGCGTGAAAATTAAGGAGCTCAGGCAAGCCTACCAAAAAAACAGAGAGGCAAACGGCCGCTCTGGGTCACAGCCCCAAACATGCCGCTTCTATGATGAGCTGCATGCCATTCTAGGGGGTGCAGCCATCAGTACCCCAACAGTACCCTGTGCTTTGACTCCGTCAATGGAGTAGGACGCAACATGGAAGTGGGTTTTGGGGATGAGGAAGATGATGAGGAGGAGGTTGAAGATAGCTCACAGCAAGGAAGCGGAGAAACCGGTTTCCCCAACAGCCAGGATCTGTTTCTCACCCTGGACCTGGAGCCAGTAACCCCCGAACGCACCCAAGGCAGGGTCCCGGACCCTGAAGGCAGAGAAGGGACCTCTGGTGAGTGTACCTTTGTAAATATTAGACATGGTTTAAAAGCAAGCGTGTTTAATGATTAATTTGCCCTGGCATTCGCGGCCAGTACAGCTACTGGAAAAGTCTGTTAACGTGTCTGGGGATGGAGCGGAAATCCTCCAGGGACATCTCCATAAAGCTCTCCTGGATGTACTCTCAAAGCTTTTGCAAAGTAAGTCCCTTCCTGCAGCTTTTGAATCAGACCAGAGTTCCTGAAGATGTGAGCGTCATGTACCTTTCCCGGCCATCCCACGTTGATGTTGGTAAAACATCCCTTGTGATCCACCAGGGCTTGCAGCACCATTGAAAAGTACCCCTTTCGGTTTATGTACTTGCTGGCTCGGTGCTCCAGTGCCAAGATAGGGATATGGGTTCCGTCTATCGCCCCACCACAGTTAGGGAATCCCATTGCAGCAAAGCCGTCCACTATGACCTGCACATTTCCCAGAGTCACTACCCTTGATATCAGCAGCTCTTTGATTGTGTTGGCTACTTGGATCACAGCAGCCCCCACAGGAGATTTGCCCACTCCAAATTGATTCCCGACTGACCGGTAGCTGTCTGCCATTGCAGCCTTTCACAGGGCTATCACCACTCGCTTCTCAACTGAGAGGGCTGCTCTCATCTTGGTATTCTGGCGGTTCAGGACAGGGGACAGCAACTCACAAAGTTCCATGAAAGTGCCCTTACGCATGCGAAATTTTTGCAGCCACTGGGAATCATCCCAGACCTGCAACACTATGCGGTCCCACCAGTGTGTGCTTGTTTCCCGGGCCCAGAATCAGCGTTCCATGGCATGAACCTGCCACATTAACACCATGATGTGCACATTGCCAGGGCCCGTACTTTGTGAGAAGTCTATGTCCTCATCACTCTCATCACCACGCTGTCGACGCCTCCTCGCCTGGTTTTGCTTTTGCAGGTTCTGGTTCTGCATATACTCCAGGATAATGTGCGTGGTGTTTACAGTGCTCATAATTGCCACTGTGATCTGAGCGGATCCCATGATCCCAGTGCTATGGCGTCTGCGCTGAAAAAAGGCGCAAAACGATTGTCTGCCATTGCTCTGACGGAGGGAGGGGTGACTGACGACATGGCTTACAGGGAATTAAAATCAACAAAGGGGGTGGCTTTGCATCAAGAAGAAACACAAACAACTGTCACACAGAATGGCCCCCTCAAGGACTGAACTCAAAACCCTGGGTTTAGCAGGCCGTTGATTTCATGGAGGGAGAGGGGAAGCAAATGAATACAAAACAAATCCGGTCTATTTTTTGTTTTGATCCACTCCATCTATCTTTTACATCTTAGGCTGGCAGCAGACGGTGCAGTACGACTGCTAGCCATCATCATCTCCTGGGTGCTTGGCAGAAGATGCTGCATTACGATTGCTAGCCATCGTCATCTCCTGGGTGCTCGGCAGAAGACGGTGCAGTACGACTGCTAGCCATCGTCATCTCCTGGCTGCTCGGCAGAAGACGGTGCAGTACGACTGCTAGCCATCGTCATCTCCTGGCTGCTCGGCAGAAGACGGTGCAGTACGACTGCTAGCCATCGTCATCTCCTGGGTGCTCGGCAGAAGACGGTGCAGTACGACTGCTAGCCATCGTCATCTCCTGGGTGCTCGGCAGAAGATGGGAATGACCTGGCTGAGTCACTCCCATGTCTGCCCAGGTGCCCCTGACTGACCTCACCGAAGTCGGCTAAAAGAGCCCCCAGGAGTACAACGATGACAGCTACCAGTCGTAATGCACCATCTGCTGCCAAAAGGCAGTGAGCTGCTGCTGTGTAGCAATGCAGTCCCACGTCTGCCAGCACCCAGAGACATATGGGGACAGTGAGCTGAGCGGGCGCCATGCTTGCCGCGGTATGGCGTCTGCACAGATAACCCAGGAAAAAAGGTGCAAAACGATTGTCTGCCGTTGCTTTCACGGGGGGGGGAGGGGAGCTGACGACATGTACCCAGAACCACCCGCAACACTGTTTTTGCCCCATCAGGCATTGAGATCTCAACCCAGAATTCCAATGGGTAGCGGAGACTGCGGGACCAGTGGGATAGCTACCCACAGCTACCCACAGTGCACGCTCCGGAAGTCGACGCTAGCCTCGGTACTGTGGACGCAGTCCGCCTACTTAATGCACTTAGAGCATTTTGTGTGGGGACACACACAATCGACTATATAAAAACGATTTCTAAAAACCCAACTTCTATAAATTCAACCTAATTTCATAGTGTAGACATACCCTATAGTACCTCACTGGTTACTCAGAAGTCCAAATAAGGCAGTTCCCTTAAGGTACCCAGCCTCAGGCCTCCATCCAGACACACTTGTCAGATATGATGATGATTACTGAAAATCTTCTCTCATCATATAAAAGAAAAGGTTCTTCCAACCCCAAAGGATCAGCCACATACCCAGGTCCAATTATAACTTAGATCTTACCCAAAATACACGCTATAGCCAATTCTTATTAACTAAACTAAAATTTATTAAAAAAGAAAAGAGAGAGAGGGTGTTGGTTAAAAGATCAATATACATACAGACTTGAATTCAATTCTTGAGGTTCAGATACATAACAGAGATGAGCTTGTAGTTGCCAAAAGTCCTTTTAGATATAGTCCATAGGTTATAGTCCAATGTCCATATTCAAGGACTCTGCAACTAACCCTGCCCGGGGAGCCCACTTCCACGGTAGCTAACCCCACCCACCGCCCAGGGAGCCCCCTTCGCCACGGAAGCTAAGCCCGCCCGGGGAGCCCGCCCCAGCTCACCTCCGCTCCACCTCCTCCACTGAGCACGCCGGCACCGCTCTAATTCTCCTCCCCTCCCAGGCTTGCAGCACCGATTGGAGGAGAATTAGAGTGGGGGCTGTGTGCTCAACAGAGGAGGCAGAGTGGAGGTGATCTGGAGCGGGGAGCAGTTCCCCTGTGCACCCCCCCTTGTTACTGCGGACGGCCCTCCCCGCGTCCCCCAGCCCCAGCTCACCTCCACTCCACCTCCTCGCCTGAGCGGGCTTTTAGGCGCCCTCAACCACTAGGCGCCCTAGGCGGCCGCCTTGTTCGCCTAGTGGTTGCACCGGCCCTTACACTCATAACATTACAGTGTCGCAGGAAGGGTGAGGTGTGAGGTGGGGTGACCAGATGTCCCGATTTTATAGGGACAGTCCTGATATTTGAGGCTTTGTCTTATGCAGGCGCCTATTACCTCCCACACCCTGTCCCAATTTTTCACACTTGCTGTCTGGTCACCCTAGGAGGACAAGGCTGAAGGAGGACAGTGGGGAGGCAGCGTCCACAAGTGTATGGGGAGCTTCTCCCAAGTGCTAGGGGCAGATAGGCGGGAAGGAATCCTCACTGTATACAGGGCAGGTGGGGTTCCCTGCGGGCGGGGCCAGCAGGGGAGGCGGGGCTCTCAAGGCGGGGCTAGATGGGGAGGCGGGGCTAGCGGGGCTCTCCTGGGGGCGGTGCTCAGGCCGCTCATTCGCAGCAATGTCGAGTCCTGGGGCGGGTGTGTGGCTGGCTGCGCTGTGGCTGCTGCTCCTGGCGGGGCCGGGGCTGCGCGGGGAGCGCCTGGCCGGGGGGCTGCAGGAGGTGCCGATCTCGGATCCCGGGGTGCAGGCGGCCGTGCGGTTCGCGGTGGAGGCCTATAACAAGGCCAGCAACAGCCTGCACTACTCCCGGGCGGAGCAGGTGCTGCGGGCCTTCAGCCAGGTCAGCAGGGCCGGGGCGGGGCTGGAGCCAGCGAGGGGCACAGCGCCGCAGTCGGGGGTGCAGGTGTCCGGGTGGGAGCCGGGACAGGGGTGGATTCGGGGTGGGGTTTGGGTCTCTTCGGGGAGCCCTGGAGCTGACAGGGGTCTGTGGGGCGGGGGACGGAGTTAGGTATAGGCGGGGGTAGGGTCTGCACCCTGGAGGAGTAGGGGAAGCCCCATAGCCCGGTGGGGGCAGAGGTGTGGGGGGCTGGGAGGCCCCTGTGGCCAGGTGGGGGCCAAGGATGCTGATTATGGGATGGCAGGTTGCAGGGGAGGTGTCATGTGAGAGCAGCTTCTGCTGCCACCCACACAGCTGGTCCGGGGGGGCGGCCTAGAATTCGTGCTAACTTCTTCAGTGACAGCCGAGTGTCCTGCCAGTCTGGGTAACCACTGGAGGAGCCCTGGACCCTGCAGGTGCCCACATCCCCCTCCCTCTGAGCCCCAGTGTTTCAGCTTCCTGTAACAAAATCCAGCTGTTGCCCATGGCCTGTGGAGAAAACCTGGCAAAGAGGAGTGTAAGCAGGCAGGATGCCTGGGGGGCAGACCACAGTGGCACCCACTTCCCTGTGCCACTCTTTTGTACATGTGTGACCCTGTATCTGAGCCCACAATCTCAGCTCCCCTTGAATTACATCTCTAACCCCTGTGGCTGTGGAGAGACCCTTACCACTACGAGTAGGCAGCATGGGACTGTTTGGATCTCCATGCAGAGGGTCGTGAGGAAGAGCATTGGTTGGTATGAGTGCCAGAGCCTCAGCTCTCATCTAAAATAAAATAATTGTCTCCAGGCCTCCTGGCTGCAGAAATACTCACCTCCTATGTTTAGGGTGTAACGCGGGACAGGAGGGAGGGAAGTCGGTATTGGCTGGTAGGGTTATTATGGCTGTACCCAAACCACAAGAATGCTGCTCTGCAGCCAGGGCATTGTCCCTTCCCAGCATTACCTAAGCACCATGTCTGCCCAGACCCACAGCCTGCCCTGCTTCTCTCCTACTCGCCCAGCCAGACAGGCTCACTCTCATTGCCACTGGTTCTCTTCCACCACTGCTGCAAGCACCCAATGCAACAGGAGTTTTGTGGGGGCTCCCCATCTGCTGGGTGCTGAGTGGGACCCTGGCTGGGATTGTGTGTGTGTGTGTGGGTGCTCTCCTGCTGATGCTGTGCAAGACCCTGTCTGGGATCAGGGGTGAGGAGGGCTCCCCTATCGTGCTGGGTGCTGCGTGGGACCCTGGCTGGGATCTGGCGGTCAGGGTCCCATGCACTCGCTTCCCTCTGCCTCTTCCCACTCTGGATTAGCTCATAGTGTGTCAACTCCTGGTTGTGTACATGGAAATCTAACTGCTGGAGGAAGAAGGCATGTATGATGATGGATCTGGTCTAGGACTGTCTGATCTCATTGTGTTCCTTCTAGGGGAGATCAGGGCTAAGTCCGACAGTTATTATTGGTGTTACACTAGTGCCTAGAAACCTCAGCTGAGATTGAGGTGAGGCCCCCTGTCATGTCGGGCACTGTATGGGTTCCCAACCAAGATTGGCGGGAGAGCTTTTAGGGGTGGGAAGTTCCCCATCTTCCTTCTCTATCTCATGGTTGTATCCTTCCATCCTGTCTCCTCTTTTTCTTCTCTAGTCTAGCATGAAAAGTGCCAGTCCTCGGTCTCTTTTTGTGAACTTGTGTATGCTGAATCTGTGCCCTCTTGCTCTTGGAAGCTGGTTTTCACCAAGATCGGTTGTAGCCATCTTGTACTAGACAGATGTGACCTCACAATAGAATGTTGCTCCCCATGGAATGTTGTTTACAGCTCTCTAATGCATAAGGCTCTGAAGAACCAGCCTTTTATAATGGTTACTTTGGGCTTCTGTGATGCCTTTTGTCCAAGGCTTGCTCTGTGCTAAGACTTGCAGTATGGGGACAAAAGGCCAGGTTCTCATTGGGATCATCTCTGTGCTTCCTTCGCCTTTTCTCATTAGCCTGTGACACTGGACCTGCTGGTCTGATTCAGCAACTGTTGGCTTCTTGGAGGGGTGAGAGGAGGAACTGGGGAGGGCTCAGTGAAGAGCTACAAGAACAATTGAGGGTCTGGATTCCTGGAACACCGTGCCACAGAAAAGGACTTGTGGGGCATGTAGGAACGTGCGCTCCCAGCGCGATGCTCTAGCTAACAGGGCTAATGCGATCCTTGGACATTAAAACAGAGGAGTAAGCAAGCAGGAGTAGGGTGATGCTATTACCTCTGTCTGCGGTGTCAGTGAGACCACTACCGGGTACTGTCTGTTTCTGGTGTCTACCCTTTCAAAGGGTATCCATGATTGGAGAGAACTCAGAGAGCCACGAAAGTGATTTGAGGGCTGAAAAACCTAGTATTTAGTTTCTCTAGGAGAAGGTGAATGGGTGATTTGATCATGGTCTGCAGGTACCTCCATGGGGAGGAGATTGTCTGCTGGGTTAAAAGGCCCGCTATCATCAAAGGCAGAATGAGCCCCAACAGCTGGGAACTGAAGCTGGACAAATTGAGACTAGAAATAAGGTGCACATTTTTAACAGGGAGGGGGATTAACCATTGGACCAGCTGATGTAGGGATGGGGTGGATTCTCTGTCCCTTGAAGTTTTTAAACCAAGACGGGATGTCTTCCTACAAGACACGCTGCAGAAATGGCTAGGGGAGATGCTCAGGCCTGTGATATACAGAAGGTCAAAGATGATCGGGATGGTCCCTTCTGGCCTTAAAGTCTAGGGTTCCCTGCTCCACCAGTTTGAGAAATTCCCTACTGAGTGAATGGTCAGTTTTGGTGCTAAGCTTCCCCATATTAGTGGAACATGTGCAGAGGCATGCAGTAGAATTTGGGGCCATATAAAAAGGTGGCATAGATACAGGTGCATGCTACATACTAGCAAGTGGATGTAAACCATCCACTTGTGGTTGGGCCCTAGCATCTACCTGCTCCACTGGAAGGGAAGAACTGTACTAGGGACACAATCTGGAACAACGGGTTGCTGCTTGCATCAGGGCTCTTGTATCTTCTTGGTTTTATTTCCTAGTTACACCCTCTCTTTCCACTGTTTCCACCTATTCTGTATGTCAACGCCCACTTGTCTATGGAAAGTCTAACCTATGCCATGATGATTGAGCTGATCTGGGATTGTCTTGATCTCACCAGGTTCTTTCTAGGGGAGATCTGGGCTAAGTAAGTAGTTGTTATGGGTATTACAGTAACACCTAGAAGCCTCGGCCAAGACAGCCCACTCCTTGCTGAGTTTGGGGGCCCTGGTTGTGCCACATGATGCACAGACACGGAGTGAGAGACAGCCCCTGCCCTGAAGAACTTCTAACTGAAGTAGACAAAGGGTGGGAGAGAAAGTAGAGGTACAAAGAGGGGAAGGAATTTGCCCAAGGTCAGTGGCAGAGTGCGGACTAGAACCCAGTGACCTGACTCCCAGCCCAGTGATCTGTTCCCTGGGCCACATTTCTTGGACTCCTCTTTATAAAGCTCCAGCTCTTTATTGTCACTGGTGCCAGATAGACCTGGCCATAACAATCCATATCTTCCATCCATCCACAGAGGATGAGGAAGGATTAGTGGAGTGGCACCTAGTGCTGAGGACAGGGCAGTCCTACAGAACGATCTGTATCGCTTGGGGAACCGGGCCCGTTCCAACACAATGCATTGTAATGCAAAGTTATACATCTAGGGACAAGAACTGTGGGCTGTGCCTACGGACTGGGGGACTGTATCCTGGAAAGCAGTGACCCTGAGCAGGATTTAGGGTCACAGTGGACAAGCAGCGCAGCATGAGCTCCCGGTGTGATCCTTACCTGTGCAAATAGGGGAGTAGGAGCAGGGAGGGGATTTTACTTCTGCATACAGCATTGGAGGGAGCGATACTGGAACACTGCGTCCATTTCTGAGGGCCACATTTTCAAAAGGACGTTGAAAAATTGGAGAGGGTGCAGAGAAATGATCAGAGGGCTGGAAACAAATGCCTGATGCTGAGAGACTTAATGAGCTCAATGTGATTAGCTTCTTAAACAGATCAAAAGATGCCATAGTTAAGGCTACAATTTAGACACGGGTATTTTTAGTAAAAGTCAAGGACAGGTCACTGGCAATAACCAAAAAGTCAGGGCCAGTGACCTGTCCATGACTTTTACTAGAAACCCCCTAACTAAATCTTAGGTGCTGAGGGGGGTTCCAGCGGTCGCTGCTGCACCTGGGAATGGGGGGTGGCCCAGGGCCGTGCTTGTGCTGCTGCTCCTGGATCTGGCTTCTTATTCTTCAGCTGACTCTGAGGACCAAATAGTGCTCTAAAATCCAGTGATGGATGAGTGCACTGGAACGTGGATGAGTGCACTGGAACGGGACTCAGGAGACCTAGGTCTTATTCCTGGCTCTGTTACTGATCTTAGGCAAGTCCCTTCCCCTCTCTGTGTTGTAGTTTCCTCTCCCACCCTTTGTCTATTGTCGAAGCTCTAAAGGTCTGGGACAGTCTTCCACTGATTTTAATGAGCTCTGGATCAGCCACAGCACCTGGCATGGGGGCTGCGTGGATTTTCATGGGAGAGCAGGGGGGAGGAATCTGTGCAGTGCCTGGCACAAATGGGGTCCCGAGCTCAGTCCGGGGGTGGTTTCTGCACAGCGCCTGGCACAAATGTGGGCCCTGATCTCAGTCGTGGAGGTGGAGAAAGGCTGTCTGTGCACTTGTTGGCATGATGAAGGGGCCCCCCAATCTCAGTTGTGGCCTCCAAGCACTACCATCTGCAAACAGAACAATTGCAGTTTGTGGAGCTGAAACGCTTGATTCCTCAATTTCCCGCTATTGATCAGAAGTGGGAAATGTCCAGAATCTTCCTCACTCTGGGATCTCTGCTCTTGTTCCAGGTGGTGGCTGGCATGAAATACTACCTGACCGTACAGCTGGTGACAACACAGTGCCGGAAAAATGGGGCAGGCCTTGGAAACGGGGACATCAGCACATGCCCCTTGCCGCCAGCATCAGAGCAACAGGTGAACAGAGAAAACTGTATAGTGTCTAGTTGAGGTGTCAACTTTGTGTGGGCGCAGTTCTGTCTTGCGAGGCCAGGGTCACTGCCTGCCACGGAACTTATTTGTATAACCACAACACCTACAAGCTCCAGTCATGGGCCAGGACCCCACTGTGCTCAGTCCAGTACAAACAGAACAAAAAAATGAGCCCCAGAGAGCTTCCAATCCAGGTATAAGACAAGAGCTGGCAGACAGACTGGGGAGCCAAAGGAAACAATGAGACGCAACTGGGCAGTGGGCTCAGCACATCAGCAGCCTGGTTGTTGAATTTTTTTTGTAGATGTGACGAACTGGGACTGTTCTTAATGTGGTCTTTGAATGCTGAGTGGGGAGTGTTGGCTGGGAAGGCAGGGGAGTGTGGCTAGGATGGTCTGCATTGGGGGATGGGAGACTGGCTGTGAGGGAGAATACCTGAGCATATAACATGAGAACCCAGGAAGGGGTTAGAGGCCAGGTGACACCTCTGCCCGGGAAACTGAACAAAAGGCTGGGGAGAGAGGGTCAGAGCTGGCTGGTGGAATGGCTGGGAGGCAGACAGGGCTCTGACCTCCCAAGGGGGCTGTGGTGCCCTGGGACCCCAAGATGCACCTAATTGGGGGGGGGTCCTGTTGCCTGTGCCTGCAAGACCTGTCTTGGACTGTGTTCCTGTCACCTTCTGCTTTACTGACTGGCTGAGAGTCATGGTGAATCGCAGGAAGCTGGGTGGGGGGCAGGGCCTTGTGTCCCCCCACACTCCATGACAGTAGGCATCATCAGAGTAGAGGAGAACTTTAAGGAGGTACTTGAAGGAGGATAATGCAGTAGCTTTGCAGATGTGTACGGGGAGCTTCTCCCAAGCAGGAGGGACAGCATCTTGAAACATCTGGAAAGCAACACCTTTAGTTGGACTTGGGTTACTTTGGACAACCTAGAGTACAGGGTGCGGCACAACACCTCTTACCTTGGGCAAGTCCCTCCCCCTTCACTGTGCCTCAGTTTCCCCTGCCCACCCTTGGTCTATTTGGATTGCAAGTTCTGAGGAGTAGGGATTGTCGGAACCTGGCACAGTGGGGCCATGATCACAGGTAAGGTCTATGGGTGCTAGTGTAATATAAATAAGCTTAGGGAGTATCTCAGTCTTAAAGTGGATACATCATAAGTTTTGGGTTAACAGTATCTCAAAGCTTCATAGTAATTTAAAATGATGAAAATGTTTCTAATTTAAAGCACGCCCCTGAGGGGCTAGCAATCCAAACACTGAAACTGAATGTAACCAGAGTGTGAAATTGACTTGCCCCAGAATGTAAACAGAAGTGAAACCGAGGCCAGTAGTTCCTTTTCACCATCCCCCTGAGAGGAATGGAATAGTAAAAGCGGGGGAAGGGTTCAGTTAGGATAATGAGACCTCAGATTTTCCTTAGGCTCTCTGGAAAATTGCAGCTTTATGGTTTAAGATGTCCATAATGGGCTGGTCAAAAGTTTTTCCACTGAAATTGTTTATTCAATGAAAAAATTTAGTTTGGTCAAAATCCCAACTTTCCAACTAGACTGCGTGTGTGCAAAAAGTGCCCTCTTTTCACAGAAAATATCAATATTTCAGCCGTAAATTGAAATATTTCCATTCAGAATGGCACTGTAGCACCTCTCAGGTGTTGTCATTTGGGGACTTGGTGCTCCTATTATGCTCTGTAAGCCAGGCTCCCTGTCCAGCCTACATCTCCAGTGATGCACCACGGCCACAGACTGGCTAAGGGTATGTCTACACTATGAAATTAGATTGATTTTATAAAAGTCGCTTTTTAGAAATCGATTTTATAGTAGATTGCGTATGTCCACACTAAGCGCATTAAGTCGGTGGAGTGCGTCCTCACTACCGTGGCTAGCATCGACTTATGGAGTGATGCACTGTGGGTAGCTATCCCACAGTTCCCGCAGTCTCTGCCGCCCATTGGAATTCTGGGTTAAGCTCCTAATGCCTGATGGGGCAAAAACATTGTCACGGGTGGTTTTGGGTACATGTCGTCAGTCGCCCCTCCCTCCGTGAAAGCAACGGCAGACAATTGTTTCGCGCCAGACACCAGGGCAATTAGAAGAGCACAGCAAGGCGCGCTGTGCATCAGAGAGGCTTTGAAAACCAGTTTCATGACTGGCCAGGCTTCGGTGTGACTGTGTGTGTGATGCAAACCCGCCCCCTTTGTTGATTTTAATTCCCTGTAAGCCAACCACCCTCCCCCCTTCGAAATAAAATAACTATTGTTTTGAAACCATGCATTCTTTCATTATTAATTAAAAAAAAGAGAGAGATAATGGACAAGATAGCCCAGGTGGGGTGGGGGAGGAGGGAAGGACAAGGTCACATTGCATATTGTAGCCACACTAAAAATCAAACTGTTAGAATGACAGCCTTCTTCTGTTGCTTGGGCCATCCTCTGCAGTGGAGTGGCTGGGTGCCTGGAGCCTCCCCCCCGTGTTCTTGGGCATCTGGGTGAGGAGGCTATAGAACATGGGGAGGAAGGTAGATAGTTATACAGTGGATGCAGCGGGGGTCTGTGCTCTTTTTGGCTTTCCTGCAGCTCCAACATGTCCATTTGCTCCCCCATGAGCCTCGGCATCACATCCTGGCACCGCTCTTTGCGCTCACTTAATTCTTTCCTGGCCTGTGCCACTGAATGCCTCCATGCATTAAGCTGTGCCCTATCACTGTGGGAGGACTGCATGAGCTCGGAAAACATGTCATCGCGAGTGCGGTTTTTGTTTTGTTTTGCCTTCTAATCTGCGATAACCTCAGGGACAGAGATGATGGGGGAGCGTAGAAACATTCTATGCTATACGATTCTGGGGGGACTGCATGGTCACTTGTGCTGCTGAGTTCGCCACGCTGATCAAACAGGAAATGAAATTCAAAAGTTCCTGGGGCTTTTCCTGTGTACCTGGCTAGTGCATCGGAGTTCAAAGTGCTGTCCAGAGCGGTCACAATGGAGCACTTTCGGATAGCTCCCGGAGACCAATACTGTCAATTTGCGTCTGCGCTACCCCAAATTCGACCCAGCAAAGTCAATTTTAGCGCTACTTCCCTCACTGGGGAGGAGTACAGAAGTTGATTTTAAGAGCCCTTTAGGTCGATGGAATGGGGTTGGTTGTGTGGACGCATTCATTTTTAAATCAACCTAACACGGCTAAATTCAACCTAACCCCGTAGTGTAGACCAGGCCTAAGAGGTGAATCTTGAGAGATGGAGTCTGGCCAGAGAGTGTGACCTATCGAGGGGAATAGGAGATGAGGTACTTGAATTACAACTCTTGCGAAGCACCACAGCACCGTATTGAAATCAAAATAGCTCAGTTTTTGGCTGAAATATTTTTTGGGGTTGGATAGTTTTGCCCAAAAGTTGAAATATTCTGTGGAAGGGAAACCTATTTACGCCCCACCCTATTGGTAGTGACTCAGGTAAGGAATCTTAAATAAAGATTCCTTTTAACCCAATGTGCCCTTTGTAGAAAGTAAAATAGGAAACAAAAGACACTTTTAACACAGACTGGGTGTATGGGGCATAAGCTGACTCGCTGCTAGTGTTGGGGTTATCTGAAGCTTTGCATGGGCACTGGTTTGGGATCACACTGGTAAATTATGAGTTCCCATCAATAAACCAAACAGCAGTTGCATCCCAGCGCTGTGTGAGTGGGTGCTGTCACTGTCACTAAATCTTGGGCCTGACTCTTGCGCTGCAATGCACCTGGGCATAAGCCAATTCATCCTGGTATTACAGCAGCCATACTGTGTTTCATGACTATCTAATTGTGGGACGTTTTTTCCCCCCTACAGAAACTGCTCTGTGAGTTCCAGGTCTGGTCCCGTCCCTGGCTCAACGAGACACAGTTATTATCTCAGAACTGCTCTGTCTGACTCCTGAAACCCGTCCCATCTGACGACAGTGAACCGATCTGCCATTGATCGATGCTGCCTGGGGGTCACGCTGGCTCTCTCTTCTTCTATTGTTGCCTCTTCTCTCTAATCCCCATATTCCCCACCAGGAGGAGGAAGATCAGGATCTTACATCTCCTCCTCTCCCCCCATCTCCCCCTCTCGGAGCAGGTTTGGAAATGGCTGGGCCCCTCTTCTCCTGTAGTGTCTGATTGTTCAGCCTGGCTTAATGACCAGACTGAAGCCCCTGGATGCTTTCTGTCATAGCTAAGATTTGGCATCCCCTATGATGTAGGGAATAAAACTAATCCTCCATGATTCAATGGCTGGTGTTTTTCTTCCCTCAGTTCCTCCGTCCCTCTTTTCTCTGTTGTTGAATACTTCATAGATTTCAAGGCAATTGTGCTCATCTTTGCTGAGCTGCGAGACGCAGGCCATGGAATTTCATCCAACCCATATCTGGCAGTTGAGCTAGAGCATAACTTTTATTTCAGACAGATATCCAGTCTTGATTTAAAGACTCTTAAGTAATAGCAAATCCACCTACTTCCTCTGTACTCAGTTACAGATATATATAGAAAAAGGGCAGTATCCCTTTAAACATCTCAAGCCTTCTGGGAATGCCAATAGTTTTCTAGGAGTTAGAAGCAGTCAGAGCAGGGGTCTATACAGATCTAGGCTTTACATCTGTTCTCAGGTTATCAGAGAATGGGGCTAAGCCAGGAGTTCTGATCCCAGCTACCTCGCACTATGGGGAAGATGAATAAGGTCTAAAAACCCAGTGGGCTGAACAGACACGTGGCAATAGGCAGCTTTGTGGGTCTGGTGGACAGACAGCATGAGCTGGATCCATCTCGAGTTGTGATAGATAAATGCCTGGTTCCCAAGGTAAGGGCTGTGCTGGCCTGACCTGAACGGTGACCTGATTTGGACTGAGCCAAACTGCTTGGAGCTGAACTGACATTTACATCTGGGCCCTACGGTGGGGGACCAGGCTGGCTCAGTGGGGAACATGGGGGGCCTTTCCCTCCTAGAGGCACCCTCTCTGATGTGGCCTGAAGGTGGGAGAGTCGCTGGCTCGGGGGAGGGGATGGGGCTTAGGGTGGAGTGGGAGGAGCAGACAGCAGAGGCAGGACCCTGAATATGGGCTAACAGTGTGCTCCGGCTCCAAGAGCCATTCTGGGCTAGGTGCAGGAATGGCTGGGAGGATGCTCTGAACTGTTCTGCAGAAGGCTGGATTAGACTGGAAACTCTTTGGGGCAGGCACCAGCTTTGTTCTGTGTCTGCGTAGGGCCTAGCGGACAGGGTCCTGGTCCCTGCCTGGGGCTGGTGGGCGCTGTCGCCCCCCAAATGCTAATAATGGTTCCTTCTGCCCTTATAATCCATAACACTGCCAGAGGCTTGGCTAAAGAGCAGAAATAAAATGAGCCCAAACACCATGTACTGGCTGCTTTGGGTTACTCTAAAATCTGCAGGGTCTCCCTCAGTTGCAAAGAAAATTCATATCCTGTGCCTCAGATGTGACCCGTGTGTAGTGCATAGGAATAGGGTGGGATCCATTTAAATAGCAGGTGAGCCCACTACCACTGTGTCCTGTGAGTGACAAGCTGCTGCAACATCTCCACCCCACCCCCTGAGCTGCAGTGGGTACGTAGCTAGGTCTGGCATGTTAATAAAATAATGAGCCCTGGATGTAATAAAGTGGTCATGATAGTTAATTGGGTTACCCAGAGTATTCTGGGATGGAACGGTGCTCCACCCCTCCCTTACTTCTTGCTTTAGCTGCTGGTGGTGGGGAGTTTCCCCCCAACTCTGTTGTGATGCCCTTGAGTAAAGCAGCAGGTCCCAGCCTGCAGCACTGGGAGTAGACCGTGGTCCTATGGGTGTGTTTTGTTATTTTAAGACTTTCCAGCAAATCAAAAACTCTCTTATTTGTCCTGATCGGTTGGGGGCTTGTACTGTGTCAAGGGCAACAGCACTCTGGGTCCATTTTTTTAAATGTATAAACAAAACTACCCCCAGAATAGACTTGACTCATATCTCACATTTCTGCTGCAAATGAAAACATCCCTACAAAGCCCTGATTGTTTGGGAACTGCTCAGGTCAAAGAGGCAACAATCTGTGAATAATTTGTAGCATCGGGTGATGGTGGGAGATTGTGGCTTTTTCCTTCACCCCCAGGGGCCTGGCTGATACAAGGCAAACAGCTCCCAACATGGCTTGGGGAAGATTTCCATGTTGCAATGATCCTGCTGTGATAGCACCTTTCTAGTGCTCGCCACCTTGGGCTGACAGCCCTGAGGGGTGGACTTTGGCTCTGTGGGAGTCGTGTTATTTACAACGTGCTCTGAGTTATATAACACAGTGCGCTTTCCCACCTGCGGACCTCATAGTAATGGTACCTACCATTAATCATAGAACTGGAAGGGACCTCGAGAGGTCATCTAGTCCAGTCCCCTGCACTCAAGGCAGGACTAAGTATTGTCTAGACCATCCCTGACAGGTGTTTGTCCAACCTGCTCGTAAAAATCCCCAATGATGGAGATTCCAGAACCTCCCTAGGCAATTTATTTCAGTGCTTAACCACTCTGACAGGAAGTTTTTCCCAATGTCCAACCTAAACCGCCCTTGCTGCAATTTAAGCCCGATTGTCCAATCCGCAGAGGTTAAGAAGAACAATTTTTCTCCCTTCTCCTTGTAACAACCTTTTACGTACTTGAAAACTCTTATCATAGCCCCTCTCAGTCTTCTCCTAAACAAACCCAGTTTTTTCAATCTTCCCTCATAGGTCATGTTTTCTAGACCTTTAATAATTTTTGTTGCTCTTCTCTGGACTTTCTCCAATGCGGAGGCAAATGGGAAGGGAAGCTGGAAGTCCTGCCTTCCAATTCCTTTTTCTTACCAGTAGACCCCATCCTCTCTTAGATTCAGGAACCTAACCCATGAGTCCGGACTCCCAGCTTCTCCACTCTAACCACCAAATCCCACGCCCTTGCTAAGCCCAGGGATGGAACCCAGGTGTCCTGGCCCTAAATTCCTACTTGTATCCATTAGACACTCCCCCCCCCCCCCACCTCCTATTCTGAAATAAAACCCAAGAGTTCTGACTCTCAGCTTCCCTGCTCTAACCATTGGACGCCACTTCTCTCCTAGATCCAAGCAGAGAACCCAGGAGTCCTGGCTCCCGATCATGTGGCCTGTTCTGAGGAGCATTCTGGCTCCTTAGGGCCCATGGCTCAGTGTCTGTGGGATCTCAGTTGGACAGTGGTAGTGGCCCAGTGCCACCCCACCCCTCAGCCATGCTGCCCCATCCCTCTCACCTAGTTCATGGCAGAAGGGGCCATGTCTGGGGTGGTAATGAAAGCAGGCTCAGATGCTGTGGTGGGGTTTCAGGGTTTATTAGCGCAGGGCATGCAGCACATCAGGTTATAAGGACCGTTCATACAATGCTGAAAACATGGCAACCCTTCATTCCACCAAGGCCACAGACCGCTGGGGCACTCAGCATGGTGCTTTGTCCCCCTCTAGTGGCGGCTGGGCCACATACACAGGTTGAGGAACCTGGCAGAGCCCTGGCTTTTAGCTCAGGCAGGAGAGGCTTTTGCATTTAGATCCAGAGGGCACTGGTTTGGTCCCTGTTGCTGAAGACCTGCCAGGGAGCGACTTGTATCCCCCCCTGCTAGCGAGAGCACTTGACCCCCAAGGCTCCCAAGTGTGTGGGCCTGAGGATGGGGTGGCCAGACAGGTTCCAGACTCACTACTTTGCCTGCCATCAGGCACCCTTTGCCCTGTCTGCACTGGGCAGGGCCTCTCTGGGCCTGGCACTGCCCACTGCCTGCTGTGGGTGTGGCGTCCTCTGGGGCTGGCATGGCTCCCCTCCCCCAGCACCCTCCGGCTTTCCAAGGGAACCCCAGACGCTCCTTTCACAGGCATGTCTGGCTCTGCCCAGCAGTAGCCAGTTTGATGCCCCTGTGCCTGGGATGTACCCACACTGGGAAGGGGGGCTACTAAGGAGTCCCTGTGGCTCTGCCTAGTGAAAAATCAACCCCCCTGAAAAATCACTTGGTTCCTTTCCCTTCCCACCCCACAGCAGGAGACAGTCTGAGTCCCTTAGTGCCATGCTCCTGGGTTGGATTGCTGTGTTAGGGCAGGTTAATGAGGGTGGGATTAATAATGGGAGTCCCTGTGACTCGGAGACTATTTACAGTGTAGCCAGCACACCCCGTCCCCTCCGCCTCCATGGTTGCCGACATGCAGGGAAATACTGCCCGGGCATTACAGCTCCGGCTAGGTGAGCAGCAGCAAGGGCTGGGGAGTAGCACCGATGGTTACGGGTTTGGATGGAGGCCTAGCAGGAGAAATGTAGTCGGAGCTGAGATTTCTGTTCCCAGGTTACCAGCGAGGGGGCCAGGCTGGGAACTTGTACTCCAGCCACCCTGGACCATAGGAGAGAAACTTAGAGAGACAGGTATGTATGAAGGTAAGGAGGAGGATGCATGTGCAGGTAGATAGAGATGTATCGATAGAGAGAGAGAGGTGTATCGGGATGGATGG
Organism: Chrysemys picta bellii; assembly: GCF_011386835.1. Classification (NCBI taxonomy): domain Eukaryota; kingdom Metazoa; phylum Chordata; order Testudines; family Emydidae; genus Chrysemys; species Chrysemys picta. The sequence continues at coordinate 29,980,607 of NC_088797.1, read as the reverse complement.
ATAGACCTATGTGGGGATAGGCAAACGGAACGGGTGTCTATGGGGATGGATAGATGTATAGGGGGATAGATAGAGGGGCATGTAGGGATAAATAGGTTGTATATGGGGATAGACAGATGGGTGTCTATGGGGATGGATAGCTAGACAGGTATATTTGGGGATAGACAGATGGGGGCCTGTGGGGATGGATGGCTAGACAGGTGTATATGGGGATAGACAGATGGGTGTCTGTGGGGATGGATGGATGGATAGCTAAGTGTATATGAGGGCAGACAGAGAGGTGTATATGGGGATGGACGGATGATGGATCAGTGTTGGGGGACAGATCGATTGGGGGACAGATCCGGATGGGTGGCCCAGGCCCATCTCCAGTCGTTATAAAAAAGCACCCTGTCCCCAATGCAGCCAGATCAGTGGCTGATGCTGCTCTAGGAAGTTCATGTCTCTGGGGGTGGCCCAGCCACCCAGAGTCATTGTTTCTTCTTCTGGTTCCTCAACGTGTTCTCACCGCAAGGGGGCAGCCTCGGAGGGGGGAGCTGGGCGGCTCAGTGTCACGCTGTATAGGTTAGCCACAAAGGTCTCCCAGCCTCTGCGGAGGGCTCGGTCCACCTGCTGGAGGGTAGAGAACAGGGTGAAAGGTCAAGAAAGGGTGTGCTCTGATGGGACCCCTCCATGATTTGCCTCCCGCCCCAAGGCAGGCGCAAAGGCCATGACAGCAGGTATCAGGTGGGGCTGGCCTAGGGGCTGCTCCCGGGAAGCTGGGGACAAAGTCACAGCTGGGGTTCCAGTAGGCTGTAGGCTGAGATTCCCCCTGGCTGAGCTGAGAATTGCTTCTATGAAGACAGGCTGGGAGAAGCGGTGCCCACCAAGCCAGGGGACTGGCTGGCTCAGGGTGTTGGGAATGGGGATGCTGGCTCCTATCTGACCCCAGGGCAGGGGGACTGTCTAGCGCAGGGGGTGGGATACAGGACCTTCCCCTCTAGGGAAAGGCTCCAATCCAGCCTGTCACAGGGTGCTAGGCCCCTTTAAGAGGGAACGAGCACAGGCCCGTGACTAATTAGATGCTTCCCAGCAGGGACTGTTTAGCAGCTCACCTAATTCCACCTGGGGCCACTTCAGTTAGTGATCAGTCCCAGCTGAGGAGGGGCTGGGAGCTTCTCATAAAATGCTCTCTGCAGGCCTAACTTAGGTTAGCTGAGGGCTATGGCTGCTAGAATCCCTAGATGAGGGAAGCAGGAGGCAAACTTCTAGGTGGTTGCTGGCAGGGGCACAGAGATGTGCTGCTGAGAAATGAAAGGCTCAGTGGACTGGTCCAGGAGGCTGCTGTCCTGGCTAAGGGACAGGATCCAGGGGAAGTCCAAGGTGGGATTACAGAGAGGAGCCCAGTGGGATAGACACTAAATACCTGGGACTGGTGAGTAACCCCACAACTGGGAAGTTTGGGGGGAACCCTGGGGAATCTGTGGGGCCTGTAAGATGGGAGAAGGATCTGGCTGGATGGTGAAGGATGAGAGTCTTGGGAAAACCTATAAACAGACATCTGGACCTATATTTAAAACTCTGGTGGGGTGGGTCTAGTGCTTATATGTAACTAAAGGAGCCCTCAGCAAAGGTGGCTTGTTACGGCAAGTGTCTGTGGTGTGATTGGCAGGACCTGGCTGTGAGGGGGCCTTGACCTTTTATGTGCCTGAAGGGGAGCAGGTTTGGGTCTGAGGCATGGTGAAGGGGCTGTGGCCATTTTCCTCTCCAGGGGGTGCTCAGCCCATCAGAAGTTGGGTTACAGCAGGGGTCGGCAACCTTTCAGAAGTGGTGTGCCGAGTCTTCATTTATTCACTCTGATTTAAGGTTTCACGTGCCAGTGATACATCTAAACATTTTTAGAAGATCTTTCTATAAGTCTATAATATATAACTAAACTATTGTTGTATGTAAAGTAAATAAGGCTTTTAAAATGTTTAAGAAGCTTCATTTAAAATTAAATTAAAATGCAGAGTCCCCCGGACCAGTGGCCAGGACCCGGACAGTGTGGTGTGAGTGCTACTGAAAATCAGCTCAAGTGCTGCCTTTGGCACGTGTGCCATAAGTTGCCTACCCCTGGGTTACAGCCTGAGCTTTCTGCCCTGTTATAATCCCAAATGTCCCCTGAGCAGAGGCTGATCCCTAAGCTATTGCCCATCTTGAGGCTGAGGGGCGGGGGAGCCCGGCTCCCTGGGGCATTGCAATAACTAAGCTATTAAATTTCCAAAAGGCCTAGATGCCATGGGTACTGGGACTGTAAGCTCCTCAGGGCAGTGACTGCTGCTTGGTTCTAGTTTAGTATGGCATTTGAGGCCAATGGGACCCTGGTCTGTAGGTGCTACCTCAATACAGCTAGTGAGAGGTGTGTGAGGGGGAAGAATTACTAGGCACTAATGTGATCAAAACACTCCCTAATAAGAACTAGGAGGTTTATGCACCATGTGAGATCTTGGGGCACTCTATCTTGTAAATCCCTGTTCAAAGAGACCATAGCTGTAGTGCTAATTCTAGCCAAGGCCCCCATGAGGCATGGCAGTTTTTCAAGACCATTTGAGTCAGCTGATATATTTTTGAGGACTTACAAAAACCGTATGTTGAGCAGAAAGCAAGTCTCAACTTGAACTATAGCGGGCTGAACTCTGATAAGGGAGGGTTCTGTTACAGATGCTTGGGAGCTAGTCAACAAAACATTCTTGGCCAAAAAATGCTGATTAGTTGAAACCAACCCAGTTTGTGAAAAGGGTCGGTTTGATTAATTTCCTGGCTTGATAAAACATTGGGGGAGGAGGGGCCTGGAATGTCCTGTCTTGATATTTGTTTAACAAACATCTGATATTTTGCTTTGAAGCTATTTTTTTGTTTGAAATTTAACTTCATTTAGACTTTAATACTGAAATGTTTTGTTTTAATGGATCTGACTCAAAACTGTTTTCAGTTGCGTTCACCAACTTTCTGGTGTGTGTTTGGGGGTGGGGAAGAGCTTTTGAAATCTCAAATTGTCATAGGATGGGACAACCATTTCCTACCTGGTCCTGCTTAGAAGGCTATTTTTCTTTCCTTCTTCCTCCCCATCCCCTAAAGTGGGACAAATTCTCCCCACTTCCAAAGGCTTAACAGCACCCCACCACTGTCTGGCTTGTGGGGGCAGGGAGTGATATGTGGGGCTTTTCCCCTCTAGCAGGTGCTGGCTTCCATTCAGGGAGGGAAACAGGCTGGCTCGGGGGGGGAGGAATAGACCTACTCCTCTAGGGGGTGCCGGCTCTGATCTGACCCCAGAGTGGGGGGAGACCATCTCACACCACCATTAGCTGGGGGCCTCTCAACCCTTAGTGTAGCTATCTTCACAACAATGCTAGCAAGGCAGTGCAAAGCTACTGTCTTCTGCGTCTGACTCAGTTTCCCCTTACTGTAAAACTAAAACTTGTCTAAGTTGGGTCGTGGACCAGGGAATTTACTGCAGTCTGAGTTGCAGGCTAACACCCAGAGTACTGGGTCACTTTCCCCCTCCATGGATAAAGGGTTAACAGAGGTCTAAATAAATGGTTAGAGCCTGACAGATCAAAAGGGGTATAACAATGTATAATGCCCTCTCCTGGCAGGGTTTATAACTTCATGCCTGTTACACACTTGCATCATCAGCTGCCATGTATTCACTCTTTAGAAACCAAACCCCAGTATAAGCCATTAGCAGCCTTCCATGGGGTGGGGGCCTGCAGAGTCCTCTGCCACCAAGCATGAGAGGGCAGTAAAAATTTTAGCACCCCTTGAGGTGAGGGGTAGAAAATAGCACTGCTGGAGATGGGAGGGTCTGGCAGGGATGGGACAGGGAGGGGGGTGGTAACTTCCCCTGTGTGTGTGTTGGGGGAAGGGGGGGAAATGCCACTGATAGAAGAGTGGAGCTGGGGATTGGTAAAGGCAGAAAGGGTAATGACCTCACTGGATCAGAGGGGTTGGGATAGGATATTGGAGAGGGGTACAGGGGGTAACTGGGTTGGGGGGGGCGGTAAGGGGCAGAAAACTCCACCAGTGGAGAAGATTGGAAGGAGGGGCATCTGAAGGAATGGAAACCCCCAAGGGCTGCTGGGAAAAATCTAGGCTGGGATGGGGTTGGTGGGAAGGCCAGGAAAACATTGGGGGGGCTCCCACCAGTGCACCCCCAAACCCATCCCATGTCACCCCCTGGGTTTCCAAGCTGTTACCTTCTTGCACTGCTTCATCCTGTGAGAGCCCTTGCTCTGAGCCTCTCCGATCAGCAGCTCCCCATCATCGGGGCTTAGTGAGTGGGGCATCTCCCCTGGGGTGGGGGTCCTCTCAGCTGGGGACTCTTCCACCCCACTCTTCCACCCCCTCAGGCTCACAGCTCTCCTCTTTGCCCTCTGCTTAGCCTTGTCCGAGCTCTCTGTTTTATCCTCCAGTCGGCCGTAGGTAGAATCCAGGAGGCTGGGGGATTTGGGGGTGCGGAGGGAGTATGCTCTCCGGAAGCTCCTGCCATGGGCCATCTCTGGAGTGGGGGTGGCCTGATCTGGAGCTGACAGAGTCTGATCCTGTCCCTGCTGACCCGCAGAGGCCAAATGCTCCTGTCCTGGCCAGATCCCCAAAGGCAAGTGGTTCTAGCTTCCCTTTTTTGCTCTGGCTGATTCACCCGTTGGGGTGGGTGTGGCACCTGTGGGTGCCACCCCATCCAATCAGGCCTCTTATGGAAATTCCCCTTTCCCCTCCAGTCCCATGGGCCAAAGGTCCCTGCTCTGGCTGCCTTATCACAAAGTTCTTTTCTCTTCCCCCCTCTCCCCCCTGCAAATCTCAGCCCATGAGGTCAAAGGTAGATGCTGCTACTCATCAGAAGTCCCTCCACGTTGCCCTGTGGGGTCAAACGTTGCTGCTGTAGCAGCACAGTCAATGAAGGTCTAATGGGCAGAGAGCAGGAACCCTGTTAGCAGCTTAGAGCCCCCGGCCTGGGTCCTGATGCCTTATTGCTGCAGCTGGCTGGTCTGGCAAGATCTGGGCAGTGCCTGGCATGTGGGGTCCTGGGTGCCACCCCAGTGACCTTGGGCAAGTCATGTCCCCTCAGTGCCTTGGCTTCCCCGTCTGTCACATAGGGGTAATTATACTGACAGCCTCAGTAAAGTGCTTTGAAAGCACTGGGTAAGAGCTAGGTGCTATAATCAGACTCTGCCTGGGCTAGGAAGAAAACTGGAGTCCAGAACCAAACTGCCCCTCAAAACTTTCAGGCTCCTACCCTCCCAGATTAACCCTTTAAGTGCTTGAAGTCTGGTGCAGGGAGGCTCAGAGCCGCTGTTGCTGGGGCTGATTGCTCCTGAGGGAGGGACATGAAGCAAAACGGGGAAACTGAAGCTACAGGGTAAGGGGCATCTAGTGGGCTGAGTAACTGGAGAGCCTTGTCTCTCCCAGTTCCAACATCTCTTAGCCCTGGCTTCCTATCTGCTGCTCTCAAATCCCAGTCCCTCCTGAGGGAAGGGTGAGGGGGGAGCTCAGCATTTCAGCAGGTAAATATTAGAGCCCCAGGGGATGCTGCTGCACCCCTGGGAAGAGAACTAGCCTGAAGGGGATGCTCCTTCCCCTCTGGGCACCAGGGCAACTCCAGGCTGGGGGAGGGGGAGCCGGGTGCCTAAAGGAAGCTGGTTGTGTGACACTGACTGTGAGTCTAGCCTATGAGAGGCTGGGGGGGGGGGGGGGGGAGAGAGACTGGGGGCCTGGTGACTATGTGGGGTGGGGCTGGTCCTTTGACACAGACCCAGCTGACTGTGAGCTCATGGGGACTAGCCTGTCACAGGGTGCCTGTGGGGAATGGAGCATGAGCCTGCTTCCACCTGCCCAAACCACTTCCCTCTCTATCTGCTGGCAAAGCAGTTTGACAAGGGCCTGGGCTTCCACTGCACTCCGATCCCAGCTGCTCCCTGTATCCCATTGCTCCCAGTCCTCAGCTGCTCCCAGGTCCATGACTGGCAAGACCCTTGTAAGCCCCTGCGGCTTCCCCCCCAACACACATCAGAGTGATGGGCACATGCCCAGAGTTGTTTTAACAGTGACATGTTGCTAAAATCAGTAGCACGGAGGAAAAGCTCAAGAAGCTGCTACCCTTGCTTCCTGGCCCCCAGGGACAGCAGCAGCACAGTCGTCCCAAGGGCTAGGACACTAGGCTAGGACTCAGGACACATGGGTTCTATTCCCACCTCTGCCACTGATCTGCTGGGTGACCATGAGCAAGGCCCTTCCCTATGTTGCACCTGTTTCTCCTCCCACCCTTTGCCTATTTAGACTGAGCTCTGTGGGGCAGGGACTGTGAGTCTGTGCAGCACCCGGCATGATGGGGGGGGAAGGGGGGGCTGATCCTGGCTGAGATTCATGCAGCTCCCAGCATGACAGGGACCCCCGTTGCAGGTAGGGTCTGTGCAGTGCCTGGTCAACAAGGGCCTTGATCTCAGCTGGGGCTGTCTGTACAGTGCCTGTTATGATGCTGTAATATACAGCATCTACTAAGGATTAAATCTGCTCCAGTACTTGCGTCATTGGTGTAGCAGCAATGGAAACCATCTCTCTTGCTCACATCTAAGACTCATATAGTGGGATAACCTCTTGAGCCCTGAATAAATGGTCCCTCTGGGAAAGCAACTACCCCCCTAAAGTGATTTGATGCAGCCCTGTCCCTACACTGCTGCTCCTTGTGTGTGACTCCTGAGTATTGTAAATTCAGTGGCGAATCAGATCTGCGATGGTGCTGAAGAGGAGAGCAACAAATGCGTGGAAAGGGAGCCTTGACCCACAGAGGCTGTGGGGGAGGTCAGAGCTTCTCTTTCTGGTGTTTAACTGCAGTGACCTCTGGGGCTACGGTCCAGAAAGAGACCCTCAGTGGAAGGGGATGAGCTTGGCTCTATGTCCCTGTCCAAAATGCAGCATTATAAAGTGCACAGCACCCTCTACTGCTGCACTGGGGCATGGGCATCTGCACTGACTGCGAGGGGAGTGTGTCCCTTGCTCAGCTCCCTGCCTCACAGCAACCCCTAGCACCATGCTGGGGTCAGCAGTCTCCCAAGGGTGAGTGTCCCTTGTTGAGCCCTGGTCCTCCATTTCCTGCAGTAGTAGGGTGTTCTGTATGCCTTGACCCTCATTAGCTTTGCAAGCCCTGATGAGCTGAACCTGCCTAAGGAGAGAGGACTCTGCCATGCTAATACCTTTCAGGAGGGAGCTGTAAAAGCATGAACTACAGTGCTGCAGAAAATGGGCACAGAGTTGATGCACATATTTGCACAGCTACAGTGCTCTCAGCAGGGCTTGCTCCCTGGGATGATCCCCTCAGCATCCCCTTTCTCTTTTCTACTTGCTGGTTCATTTCCATCACCCACTGCCGGTTTATGATGTGTGGAGGAGCAGCTACCAATCATGCCATCCCTTTGTCACCACCCAGTCACCTTGCAGCAGAAGGGCTCATTCAGCAGGGACTTGATCCTAAGGCCACGTGTGTAGGAGAGAGAGAGTGAGGTGGTTTTTTGGGGGGGGCTGGGACAGAGAAATGCGGGTGGATGGAATCAGAACAAGTCCTCTGTGCGGTATAAGCCCTATGCTAGGCACAGTGAAGGTGGATTCCCCAGGGCTCAGAGTCCTCGAGCTCTCCCCTGGCCTGATTATATGAGGGAGGTCACTTTGGGTTCTCTTGCCTGCCTCCCAGTGGCCACTTCACCGTCCCCAGAGCGATGGGGCCCTGGCGTAGCGGCCTTGCAAGGCAGAGTTGCAACGTGGAAGGTGGGAAGCCCGAGTGGGCAGCTCAGGGTATGTAAAGGGGGCGGTGCTGAGGGCAGTCCAGCCCCTCCGCCTGATGCAGCCTGACGCCGCTCGCTGTTTGGTTATTACAGACCCTGGGGAGGGGGATTGTCCCGCCCCTCCCCTAAGGGGCACCCCAGCCAGTGTGCAGCCTCGGGCGGGGTCCCCCTGCAGCGCACAGGCACTGTCCCCACACTCGTTCAGCACGCGCCTCACCTCCCCGGCTGCCGGGCCCGCGCCGCATAGTGTTACGGTCACGTGTTCCCTGCCTGGCTGGCTGAATGACTCACTCGGCCACGCCCACTATGTTGGGGCCCGCCCCTTCCTTCCTCCAACCAATCGCGGCAGGAGAGGTTTTAGTCGGACAGCCAATGTCCGTTCCTAGATGGGGGCGGGTTCACCATGGTACATCCACGTCCCCCTTTAGGCGGGGCTCTGGGACGCCGATTGACAATTGTATGTCCAATAGAAAAAAAGAATGAGAGATGCTGGCCAATGCCAGGCATCAGATCTTAGGGGCGGCCAATAGAGAGGTGGTCAAGTCATCGGGGGGGCGGGATGGCGGCAGGCTTGAACCGCTGAGTGACAGGTCTGCTCGGCCACAGATGGGGCTCTGGGGGCGCGACCGAGGGGAAATAGGGGTGTGGCAAAAGCGACCAATGGGAGGTGGCTTTCTAAAGGAACAGCCAATGAGAAGCCACGTGGGCGGGGCAGGGTACGAGGGGGCGGAGGTGCCTGAGGAAGTTGCGGTGGCTGGTACCTGACAGCTGGGGAGCAAGCGGCTGACGCGCCGCGGGGTAAGAGGGACCCGCTGGGAGGGGGACAGGGCGGGCTGGGGCCCCGACACCCCCATATGGACTAGCCCCTCCCCCCGCATTGGCCAGGGCTGGACACCCCCTTCCCTTCATCGACTAGGGCTGGACCCCTTCTCCCCTGTATGGACCAGCCCCTCCGCCCTGCATGGACCAGGGCTGGATCTTCCCCCTACACCCGTATGGACTAGCCCCTCCCACTTCATAGACCAGGGCTGGAGCCCCTCTCCCTTGTATGGACCAGTCCCCCCCCCCCCCATGCAGGGACCAGGACTGGACACCCCCTCCCCTTGCATATGAATCAGCCCTTACTCTCTCCATATGGACTATTCCTGCATATGGACTAGTTCCTTCCCCTATGGAGTGGGCTTTATTCCCTTGTATGGATCAGGGCTGCACCCCCAGAATTTGGACCAGCCCCTCCTGCATACACCAGGGATGAACTCTCTCCATCCCCTGTATTGACCAGGACTGAGCTCCCTCCCGTATGAACCAGCTCCTGCTCCTTCCCTATGGACCAAGTTGTATGGTCCCATATGGACCAGGGCTAGGTCTCTCCTCACTGTATATTCCAGTTGCTCCCCATCCTGTATACACTGGGCTTTATTGCACGGTATGGGCCAGCTCCTCCCTCACTTCCCCATATGGATTAGGCTGTATCCCCTCATATGCACCAGTGTTGGATTCTCCCTCCTCCTTGTTTGGTCCAGTCTTCTCCCTCCCCCACCCCTGAACCAGGCTGTATCGCCTGTATGATCACACCTGTCAAGGACTGGGCTGGGCTCCCCCATCCCTGGCATGTACTAGGTTGTATGGCTCCATATGGACTAGTCCCTTCTTCTCTGTATTGACCAGATTCCCTTGTCATCCCTGTATGGACTGGGCTGAATTGCCACATGTGCACCAGTGATTGAACTGCAACTCTTTGCTGATATGGACCTTTCTTGGGGACTGGCCTAGATTGCCACCCTTATGGATCTGCTCCTCCCCCCCATTACAAACCAGACTGTGGCCTTCACACTCATGTATGGACTGGATTGTATTGTCCTATATGGGACAGTCCCTGGCAGGGGCTGAGTTGGGGTTCCTCTGGAATGCCAGGCTTTCAGACTAGTCCATGCTTCTTTTGGAGACTAGCCTGTATCATGCCATATGGACCAGTCTATGTCAGGAAGTGAGCTGTGTCTCCTCAGGCTAGTCCATATTAGGGGTCCTGACATATCCAGGAGACTGATTTGGGCTTCCCTGTGTATCCCCAGTGCTGTATTGCTCTATCTGGACCAGGCCCAGCTGTCCCATACAAACCCACCTCCTTTCTACCCACTGTGGGGTCTCTCTAATACAGACCACTCCAATGCCTACATTTCCTTCTCAGGGAACCATCTTGGGGTACCCTTTGCCCCCCAGTATGGACTCTGCTGCATGGTGCATATGGACCAGTCCCAGATGCCCAATACAAACCTTTCTCTCTTCTCCCCCCATAGGGTTTGGACGTGACCACCCTAATGCCCTTTGGGGCACTGTGTGGCAAGGAGCATTGTGGGAGATTGGTCTGTATCTTCTTTCCCTCACGTTATTAACTTGTCTCTATCTTCCAGTAGGGACTGGAACAACTTCTGGTGGGAAATGGCTTAGTTCCCTCTCTCATAAATTATACCTCCCTTAGAAAATAGAGAAGTTTCTGGCCCAGGTTCCCTTCCCCAATTGAGATTGGTCCATAACTCTGTGATATGGACTCAGACCTAGATTCTCTACCCCTTAATATGGACTAGTATCTATCTCTTGGTGTAGACCTGTCCTTGGCCTTCTGACACTGTGGAGCCATTCCATCTCTCTGGATTGAGTGGTCTGTATCTCCATAATATGGAGTCATCCTTAGTTCTTGTTGCCTCAATATGGACCAGTCTATATTCCTCAATATGGACTGGGTGTGGGTCTTCTGTTGTTGTAATGAGAGGGGATAGATTGGGCTATATTGGGAAGGATGGACAAGTCTGTGGTATTTGGGTAATGGTCTGTGTTGGGGAAATGGGGCTGTGGTATGTAGTGTATAGGACCTGCACTAGTCTCTATTGAGGTGGCACAGTTTGTAGTGCAGGGGTAGGGTTAATTGGTCTGTATTGCTGTAAGGTTGAAGGCTTAATATAATAATAATTTAATTAATAAGGGTATACCAGTACAGGACTCTGCCTCGGGAAGAGGGTGTGTGGGTTATATCATCCCATACCCATTGGCATACCCGACTAGACACGCAGGTATGTTTTTCTTTTAGGGCATTTTTGTGAGGGCTTGGGGATACAGAGTGGGCAGAGTTAAGGTTAATACCAACAACGCTTTCACCTGCAGCATTCCTGAATGTGTAACCCTTTAGGACTGTCTTTGTACACGTGTGATACGATCTCAGCCATAACTCTTAAGTTAGTGAAGATTCATTGCCTGGTAATTATCACTCTGGGGTTGCTGGTGCCACACCAGGCATCTGTTTTGATTGCAGACATGAACGTCTTGAAAGATCTCTTGTGATGTGCTGCCTGACAGCCTTGGATTGGTCTCTCTTCACAACCCCCATGATATAGACCATTCTCCCCAATGGGACCACTTCTCTGATCCCATGGACCACTTGGAATGGTTGAGACCATTGATCATACTGGTTGTGTCCTCTTTCAGGTACTGGTCTGTAATGGGAAGGGAGGTAGGGTCTGGAAGTAGCCTTCAGGTTTGTAAGGGAGCCTAGTGCTGGTATGTATTGGGAGGGCATCATCTCTAGGGCTCTGTTTTCTGTGCTAACTTCTGTCTGTAGGGGCATGAGGTGTCTGGCTTCCTGCTCTGTGATTGGAGCTCAGGGTCTGATTCAGGTAGTGGCAAATGGGGAGGGACTTAATGAGATGAGGGGAAAAGATGCACCACTACAGTGGGAAAACTGATCTGTCTATTGAGACAGGAGGGCATGGTTTGTAGTGGGGCCCATGATGGCCATCAGCTGGGTGAGCTTGTGGGCCTGGTTCTCACAGTGGTCTCTAACTGGAGAGGATGCTGCCATCTGAGTGGATGTGGGGAGGACTGTGGATCTGCCCCCCGTGATGGAGATTTAGCTTATGGGACAAGGTCTCTGTGTTTAGCTCTGAAGTTGGCAGCTTGGTGCTGTGTGAATGGAGCATTGGTCCTGTGTGTTGAAGTCGCTGGGGCATGTTCTTCCTGATCTTCCTGCTGTGACATGTTGTTACTAATTAGTATAATGGTAGTAACTGAAGGTCCCAGACAAGATTGGGGGAGGGTTCTGTTATGCTGGGCGTTGCATAGACCCCTCAACCAAGATGGGAGTCGTGTCGGACAGGGTGCTGCATGGCCCTCCATCAGGCTAGGCACCCCGCCGGCACATAGCAAAAGACTGTCTCTGCCCTGAAGTGACGCTCACAGTCTAAATGGACAAAGGGTGGGAGAGGAACTTGCCTGGGGTCATACAGCAGGTCAGTGGCAGAGCTGGGAACAGAATCCAGGTCTACTTAGTTCCAATCTAGCATACACCCCCCCGCCCCGCCCCCAGATCATGCTGCTCCCCCATGAGCTCAGAATTGGATGGCATGGTGGGAAGAGCTCTCCTCACAATACAGCTTCCACCATTGCCTCTCTCATGACAAAATGTGAGTCTCCTTTTCAGCCCAAGACACAGGTTGTCCTCCCTGCCTCTCATCGCTGTGTGCGCTCAGGTCTCACCCTGCCTCGCTGAGAGCTTTGTATCTTCCCCAGGAACTTTCTGCGCCTTGCAGTGCCGACTCGGAGCACCATGCTGCCTTTCCTCCCTGACTGGTTTCCCAGATGCTTCCTTGTCTCTGAAACTGAGAACGGCTTTCTAACCTCTATCTTGCTGTGTCAGGGATTTGGGCTCTGAATGGAACGGGGCTAGGGTGACCAGATGTCCCGATTTTGGGGTCTTTTTCTTATATAGGCTCCTATTACCCCCCCCCGTCCTCATTTTTCACACTTGCTGTCTGGTCACCCTAAACGGGGCTGGGGCACAGCCAGTTGCAGGCCTCAAATCTACAAGGGCATGTTTGGCTTTAGCTCATCCATCTTGCATTATCCTCACAGACAGCGCCCCAGGCTGCAAGAGTAGTGCAGGTCTTAATGCTCAGCCTCGTATATAACAATTTGAGGGTAAGTGATGATGATAATTATATCCAGCTTTTCTATAGTACTTTTCATCAGTAGACATCGAAGTACCTCCCAAAGGAGGTCAGTATCTCTAGCCCCATTTTACAGTTTGGGAAACTGAGGCATGGGAAGGGGAAGCGACTTGCCCACAGTCACCCAGTAGGCTAGTGGCAGAGCTGGGAACAGAATCCTGAATCCCAGTCCAGTGCTCTACCTACTAGATCACATGGCTGTTTCCTCTAGGCCCACTCCTACTTAAGAGGGAAATGAGGATCTGTACTCTCTTTTGGTTCTGGATGAAGACTTTTTCTTTTCTTTTTTTAACTAAGTTAATTTTCATTCAGTCAACTCAGTCCCTCAGATAAGGACTGAGAGAGCTCCCATCCTGCATGGTCTTCCAAAATGACCTCTGGCAAAACAGAAGTTGCGTTTTAAGATCTGATATTTTAAGCAGGAAAAAGTGTTTGGAAAAGATCCTTTCAGGCTGGATTGTAAAGAGAGAACAGACCCCATTTTATTTCCATAGTGGGCTTCATAGTTTTTAAGGCTAGAAGGGACCATTCTGATCATCTAGTCTGGCCTCCTGCAGAACACTAGGGCTGGCTGAAATTTTGTTGTCAAAACTTTTTTTTTTTTTTTTTGTTAATGGAGAAGTAAGTTTTTTGGCTAGACATAATTTTTGTTGAAAATTGTCTCCTTCCATGGAACACTGATGATTTTTTTTTTTTTTGACAAAAAAAACAAATGCCCAAAAACTAAAATGCATTGATTTGGAAATGCAGCTGCAGAGTCTCATGGGAATTGTAGTTTGGTTGCCTCATGTCCCCATTCTCTGTTTGCTAGTCTCCCTGGCTGTACTTCATCTCCCATGATGCATCATGGCTGTGGACTCTCATGATACACTGCCTCCCCTCTTCAAGAAGAGACATTGTGCTGCATCATGGGAGATATAGTCTGACTAAGGAACTCAGTCAAGAGAGGGGAATGGGAGCATGAGGCAGCTGAACTACATTTCCCAAGATGCACTGTGGCCAGGTGTTACCATGATATATGTACCACCTGCCTTCTGCAAGAGGGGAGACTGCTGCATCGTGGGAGACATACTCTGACCAGGGAGGCTGGCCTATAGAGGAGAATGGGAGCATGAGGCACCTTGATGTGACTTTCAAATTAAATTATTTCTGGTTTTGGCTGATATTTGTTGGTATCTAAATTTCTGTGTAGGGGGGGATCCAAATGTTCAGTGGAAAATAATCCTATTATCCCACCAGCTCTGTATAACCCAGGACAAAGAATCTGATCTGGTAGATTCTGTGTCAAACCCATAATGGGTTCTCCTTTAAGGCATAATGTGTCTGCAATTTCCCTGGCTGCAGGGTTAGGACAGTTTATCCTGGCTGCAGGGATCACTGAGAGCAGTGTATGGCGGCTGTGCCCTCTCTTCCTTTACTGGCTTGCCTGTGTGACTTGTAATACAATGTAGTTTGTCTTCTGGAGGTGTCTGATGAAAGTTTTTTTTGTTTCAATCAGAGGCTAATTAGCTAATTATTTAAACATTGATCAGTTAATGATTGTGGGGCAGCAGGGTGAGTGAGCCCTTAGTGGGGCTATTAAAGGGTCATGCTAATAAATGATTTACCAGGGTAGTAAAAGTTGAGAGAAATGGTAGTGATTTAATCTTAGAGGACATCTAGGTGTTGGTGCTGTGACTAATGCAGTGGGCTGGGGCCCTCAGGACTCCTGGGTTCTGTTCCCAGTTCTGGAAGGAGGGGGTAGGCCTAGTGGTTAGAGGAGAGAATGGGCAGAACAAGGAGTCAGGAAGCCTGGTTTTTGTTCCCACATCCTTGAGGGGAGTGGGGATCAAGTGGGACTCCTGTGTTCTGTTCCCATGTGTACCACTGACTTGCTGTGTGGCCTTGGGCATAGCCAACCTGTGCCTCCCGTCTGTAAAAAGGTGGGATAAAGCTAACCTCACCCAGAGACTTTGCCGCTTCCTTCATGTCTGTAGAGTGCTTTGAGAGCCAGGCACAGAGAGCCATAGAAGGATTACTCATCAGGTGTAATTTGAACTCTTCTAGATAGCCAATAATCCTAGCTGATGCCTGCAGAGGTTGTGCTGCCTGATAGTAGAGCGCACTGGTATCCGTGCCGGCATCTGGCGTGACACCCAGCATGTGTGTTTTGGATCTTGGAGAGTGGGGCAGAACACAGCACCATTCCCTGGGGGACAAAGGCTGTTGCCTCAGCAACGCTCTCCCATGCTAAGTTTGCTTCTATATTTGTGTCTTCCATGTGATGGCCAAATGTCATCCTGAGCCACTGGACAACAACCTTGTAGCCCCCCTGTGAAATTCCCCTCCTTATTCTTTGGGATAACTTGGGGTTTCTGGCATCAGTCACTCTGCACTGGAGTGGGCAGAGAGGCAGTAGATCTCCCATCTTTGACTTCCAGAGTGAAGCCGGGGCAATTATGAGCCAGGATCATAACAATCAGCTGATTTCAGAATCTGCGAATATCACCCCTTGCACCTGGCGCTGTGAAAGGGAGGCTTTTAAATGGCTCGTGGAAGATATTTATAGGGGGAAAAGTTTGCAGACACTTGCATATGGGGGAGCAATTTGCACATGCCAGGTGGACATCTGTGGGGGACTACTTTGCAGGCACACACATGAGTATACATATGCAGTAGGGAGCAGTTTGCAGGTGTGCATGAGTGACTGTGTGTGCGCACGCACATGGAGGGGGAGTGCTTTGCAGGCTAGGATGACTAGATGTCCTGATATTCAGGGCTTTGTTTTATATAGGCGTCTATTACCTCCACCCCCATCCCGATTTTTCATACTTGCTATCTGGTCACCTTATTGCAGGCACAGGTGTGTGCATAGGGCAGCAGTTTGCATACCTGTGTGTGTAGTGGGGTGCAGGGGGATTGCTTTGCACACATGTGTAGGAGGAAGCACTTTGCAAACACATATACAAGTGTGTGTGTGTGTGCGCGTGCATGGGGGGGGGGAGAGAATGGAGCATTCTGCAGGCGCACAGGCAGTTCCAATGTGCATTCTCTCATATGGTAGGAGCACTTTGCAATCACAAGTAACTTCCGCTGTGCTGCAAGCTGTCGCTGATCAGCTGAGCCTTCTTGCCTTGGATGCCTTCAAAGGGGACAGGTGTGAGGATTCCTCCTCCACGTCTGCATCCGGCTGCTTCTGCTGCATCATTCCTTGTGTGAGAAGGGGCGGGGGATGAGATAATGTGTGGTTCAGTGCTCAGTAGCAAAACATAGCTGGCTTTCAGAATTAAGCTCGCCGCTCACTGTCGAAGGGGGGCAGAGGGTCACCAGCACAACTGTGAGTTGTACAACCCAGTAACGACGTGCAGTAAACAAAAATGGAAGGGACTCAATCTGCAAAGACTGCTTTTGTGTTCCTCCTGCATAGCGTTGTTGCAGTCGCTGTGTTGTGATTGCAGGCCCAGTCATGCTGGGTATTGCAGTCGCAGCTCCTGACTGCTTAAGAAGTCTGTCTGTCTTTCTGATGTGACCACCCCCTCATCACTGTAGTATCTGCCAGTTATCCTATCTGCCAGTTTGTCTCATCCACTTCTCTATTTACCTGGCCCTCGTATTGCAGTAGTGCCTGGGAAACCGCCCACTCCCCTTAAACATGTTTATAGACTTTAAGGCCAGAAGGAACCATCATGATCATCTAGTCTGACCTCTTGCACATCACAGGCCACAGAACCTCCCCACCCAGAGGAAGGTGAACACCACCCAGGGTCTCTGCCAATCTGATCTGGGGGAAAATTCCTTCCCAACCCCAAATATGGTGATCAGTTAGACCCTGAATATATGGTTGAGACCCTTTAGCCAGGCACCTGGGGAAAAATTCTCTGTAGTAACTCAGAGCCCTCCCCATCTAGGGTCTCATCTCTGGTGGTTGGAGATACTTGCTAAAAGCAATCTCTGAAGGGCCACATGCCATTGTAGTAGGGTGACCAGATGTCCTGATTTTATAGGGACAGTCCTGATATTTGGGACTTTTTCTTATATAGGCACCTATTACCCCCCATCCAAGTCCCGATTTTTCACATTTGCTGTCTGGTCACCCTACATTGTAGGCAGTCTCATTGTACCATCCTCTCCATAAACTTATTAAGCTCAGTATTGAAACAAGTTTAGGTTTTCTGTCCCCACTACTCCCCTTGGAAGGCTATTCCAGAACTTTACTCCTCTGATGGTTAGAAACCTGGTCTAATTTCTAGCTCAAACTTATCAATGGCCTTTTTATATCCTTTTTGTGTGTGCCAACATTGGCCCTTAAATAACTCCTCTCCCTCCCTGGTGTTTATCCCTCTGATGTATTTATAGAGAGCAATCCTATCTCCCCTCAGCCTTTGTTTTGTTAAGGAACTTGACTTGTTAAGTTTAACTCTTCTTTTGTAAGGTAGGCTCTCCATTCCTCTGATCTTCCTAGTAGCCCTTCTCTGCACCTGTTCCATTTGAATTCATTGTTCTTAAACATGGTCTCAGCAGTGCCTTGTATAATGGTAATAACACTTCCCTATCTCTACTGGGAATATCTTGCCTGATGCATCCTAGGATTGCATTAGCCTTTTTCGCAATCGCATCACACTGATGGCTTGTAGTCATGCTTTGATTGACCAATATACTCTGCCCTTTTTCCTCCTCTGTTGCTTCCAATTGATACGTCCCCAGCTTATAGCAAAAATTCTTGTTGTTAGGCCCTAAGTGCATGACCTTGCACTATTCAGTTTAATTCCATTTTTATTACTCCAATTTTCAAGGTCATCCAAATCTTCTTGTATGGGCGTTACTGGAATACTCCATATTGGCAATACCTCCCAACTTTGTCATCCGCAAATGTTGTTAGCGCACACCCATTTTTTTGTACCATGGTCATTAATGAAAATGTTCACTAAGATTGGTCCCAAGATTGATTCCCTGAGGAACTCCACTAGTAACCTCCCTCCAGCCTAATAGTTCACCTTTCACTATGACCTGTTGTAGTCTCCCCTTCAACCAGTTCCTTATTCACTTTTCGATTCTCGTATTAATCCCAGTCTTCTCCAGTTTAACTAATAATTATGCCCCATAAGGTAGGGGCAGAGCTGTTATCCCCATTATACAGATGGGCAAATTGAGAATAAGAGACATGCTCAAGATCTCTGGTGGAGGAGGGAATTTAACCTGGGTCTCCTAAGTCTCTCACTAGCACTCTTACCACTGTGCCTCTATCTTCTCCATCTTTTATGTCTTTGGAGCAGGTACTGTCTTTTACCATGTGTTTGGGTGCTGCCCAGAACAATGCCCCTCTCCCCCCCCCCCCGTCTCAGCCAGGGGGGTCTGTGTGGCACGTTGCAGAGTGGAGGATTCCCCTGAACTCCAAAGAGTCTGTGTTGCCCCCCGCATGATGGGCTCCCCCTCAGTTTCCATCGAGGTCAGTGAAGTGTCCAACATGATGAAAAGCCCCCAATCTCAGTTTGCGGGGCTCTGTGTGGTGTCTAGCATGATGGAGGGCCCCCCAATCTTTGTCAGGGTCAGCGTGACACCCAGCACCTGGGGGGCGAGGGGCCCTGATCTTGGTTGGAGTCTGTGCACACCCAGTGGGGGCTCCAACTCGGCTGGTTTCCAGATACTACTACAATACAAACGTTAATATTGGTGCATCTGTTTGTAATTTGTACTACGTAACCGGCTCTGTCTCCTCACACAGCATTACAAAGGGACCTGAGTGTCTCATGGTATTTGTCTGTATTGGGTAAAGGCAATATTAAATGCAAACGCTAGCTTTAATGCTGTGCTAGGGTTGGTAGTGTACAAAATCAAGCTCTCCTGGATTTTGAAGGGACCATTCTGGCCATCCAGTCTGACCGCCTGCATAACACAGGCCTGAGAATCCCCACCCAGCCATTCCTGCCTCCAGCCCAGCGTGGTGGTTAACCAGAGTGGATCCTTTTAGCGAGACGTGCAGTCTTGAATTATAGACTCCAAATGATGGAGAATCCACACGTCCCTGGGGCAGCTGTTCCAATGATTAATCCCCTTCAGTGATAAAAATCTGTGCCTTATTTCTAGTCTGAATATAACAAAAATGTCCAGAGTTGTTTCAATAAATCTGAAATGAGATAAAACCTCATGCTTCAGGCCGTAAGCTGATCTCTAATTTTTAGAAGCCAAGAGGAAAGTTTTCCTTGGGCAGTTTATCCTGCAAGTGTGGAGTTCCTCTGATGCATGTGGTACTGGCCACTGTGGAGACAGGAGGCTGGACAACATGGACCTTCAGTCTGATCCAGTGATTCCTATGTTCCGAAGGGCAAAAGCTTATTGCCACTGTCTTCTAAATCCTTCAGTGACAATCTGCTCAGTTCTGTCCAGTTGCTTATACCCCACTATCGCTGTAGTATGCGAGTGCATCTACACACCTGGCAGGTGTTTGTTCTCTCTCTTCCTTTCTCCCAGGGGGAGAAGCATGGTGCAGAGGAGTGTCTTGTTTTAGTACGTGACGGGTCTTGGAATTTTTTTAAATATACACCTCTACTTCGATATAACGCTGTCCTCGGGAGCCAAAAAATATTACCGCGTTCTAGGTGAAACTGCGTTATGTTGAACTTGCTTTGATCCCCCGGGGGTGCGCAGCCCCCCACCCCCCGGAGCACTGCTTTACCGTGTTATATCCAAATTCATGTTATATCAGGTCGTGTTATATCGAGGTAGCAGTGTACATCTTCATTAGAGAAGGCAAAATCAAAGAACTGTGCCTGGCTGTTGGAATGGAAGGTGGGGAGGCTTGTGATGGTTCTTAGTCCTGGAGACGTTCATTCCATAGCATCAGACCT
Organism: Chrysemys picta bellii; assembly: GCF_011386835.1. Taxonomy (NCBI): domain Eukaryota; kingdom Metazoa; phylum Chordata; order Testudines; family Emydidae; genus Chrysemys; species Chrysemys picta. Next base: position 29,960,993 of record NC_088797.1, on the reverse strand, counting down.
GTCCCTGAGCTCTGTCTTCTGCACAGGCGAGCTTTACCCTTCTTGTTGAGAGCTCCGTCCTGCCAGAGGAGCAGATTTGTTAACTGTGGTCTTCATTGCGGCTCCTTTAAATACCTTGGGCCCAGACCACGGACGGAGTGCCTTGCAGATAAAGACTGAGACTTGGCTCTTCGTTAGAAATTCTATGGGAGGCCAGTGTAGGGTGTGGAGGACGGGGCTGATGTGCGTGTGGTAGCCTGAATGGCTGGCGAGATGTGCTGTGGCAGCTTTCTGTACTTGGAGTTTCTTAAGCACTGTGCCCAGGTATGTCGCGTTGATGGAGTCCAACTGAGAAGTGACAAAGGGGGGAATAACTGAGTCCAGGATGGGATGGAGTCTCCTAGCTAACTGGAGATGGTAGAAAGCATTACTCATGGAGGATCTCAGCCTATTTTGAGAGGGTAAGCACATCTGTTTCACCTGTAGCTTGAGCTCTGCCAGCCTCTGTGGAAGATGTGGGCTTGAACTTACTCCCCCCACTTACAAAACCAGGATCAAGGCATCAATGGAGCCAGGCAGCTCTGAGCACACAGTCCTCAGCAAAGAGATTATTATGGCTGGTAGGCAAGTCTGATCTCTGATTGCAAGAGAGATTCCATATTGTGGTAGCACCAGACGCTCTGTTCAGGCAATTCATTTTCTCCTTCCAAGAGCACTGGATTTGGTGGTTGCCAACTGCATGAAAAATATGGTGCTGCTTTGGAAAGTAACTGTTTAAACAGCACCCTTCTTGCTCAACAGATCTGCTTCCAATATGCCTCAGAGTCAGATCCACAAACCTTAGCATCTCAAGTCTTTTGAGAGCTGGATTCCATTCTGGCTCTGGCATCAGCAAACGATTGCTCATCCAAATTCCTTCCCTTTCTGGGGGTGGCCTGGTTTTTGCCAAGGGCATGGTGTGATGGGAAGGAGATCGCTGAGGGCAGAGTCTGGCCTGCTCAATTTCTCTCTTCCTGGGCATGACGTGTGAGTGACTCAAATCCTGGGGTGAGTCTGCAGTTCAAAAAAATCCAAACTGAGCGCATTTAATTTGGAGAAAGTGAAACCAACATGAACCTTGAAGAGTGCTCCATGCAGGGTGCAGAGAAGAGCAACAAAGGTGATTTGAGGGCTGGAAAAAATGCCTTGCAGTGAGAGACTCAAGGAGCTCAGTCTATTTAGCGTCTCAAAAAGATCAAGGGGTGATTATGGTGTTTTTAAGTACCTTCACAGAGAGAAAATACTGTGTACTAAAGGGCTCCCTCCATAACCTAGCAGAGAAAGGCAGAACAGGAACCAATAAATCTGTGTTTGCACAGCACTTAGCGCAGTGGGGTCCAGGTTCATGATTGGCACAATGGTAATACAAACAATAATAATGACTGAAAGTCAAAGCCAGACTCTTTTTAAAAAAAAAAAAAAAAAAAAAAAAGCCTTATTTTTCTTTTGACTAACAGTGCATGTGACTTACCATTGGAACAAACTCCCAAGGGAAGGGATGGATTCTCCATCTCTTGATATTTGCAAATCCAGACCGGACGCTTTTCTGGAAGATGCTTTAGAGAAACACACACAAGATATTAGGCTCCATACAGGGTAACTGGGTCTTGTGCTATATAGGAGGTCAGACTAGATTAGATTGTTTAATGGGCCCTTTTGGTAAGGTTACCATACGTCCGGATTTTCCCGGTCATGTCCGGCTTTTTGGTCCTCAAATCCCCATCCGGGGGGAATTGCCAAAAAGCCGAACATGTCCGGGAAAATACTTACCTTAGAGCGGCTCTGGCAGGCTGCGAGCTGCAGGCGGATTCCCCCACCGCGGCGGCGGCTGCTGCGGCTCCCCCCAGACACCTCAGCTTTGTGTAGCTGAAGAGCCCAGCTGCCCGAGTGCTACCGGCTTCACAGTTTGCCGGGCAGCCTCCAGACTCTGCGCCCTCAGCCGGGCGCTTCCCCTCCCGGACTCCAGCTGCGCTGGGGAAGCGCCCGGCCGGGGGTGCAGAGTCTGGAGGTCTGGGGACTGCCCAGCAAACCGTGAAGCCGGTAGCACTCGGGCAGCTGTTTCGTGTGGCTGGGAGGGAGGAGGGGGAATTTGGGGCGCTCAGGGGAGGGGGCAGAGTTGGGGCGGGGCCGGGCGGGGCCAGGGCCCTGTGGAGTGTCCTTATGGTAACCCTACTTTTGGCCTTTAAAAATCTGAGTTTATTTAACTGCCAAGACAGCCAGTCTCCTCTTATGACCCAGATGCGGGAGACGTGGTGACCAAGGATCCCTGGGGATCTGGTTGGGGAAAGAGCTTCCGGGGAGACAGGAGAAATCCAGTGTGTGATCTCCTTCAGCAAATGCTGCCCTAGCCTTCCTATTTGCTTAACACTTTTCCATCAGAACTGGAATGGCAGTCCAACTGGCTGCAGCGGCCATTTGAGATGGGCCTCTTCCATAAAGCTGCCTGCTGCTCTACTCGCATGATTTTGAGTCCTGCATCTTCCCACACTGTTCTGTCTTGCCCTATCTTGTTTAATCCAGTGCCCCCGCTCTCCCCGGCCGGGAGACATTGCTCTTAGCCTTCACACCAGTAGGAACATCCTGTTCCACATGTGATGGCAGAGAACGTTTTTGATCTTGCCGCTGGCACAGTCTTGATTCATGTCCTTGCGAGAACAGCAGCTGATGAGTAACCCTGAAATGCATCCCTTGCAGCGAGGCTGGTGAAGTGGGTGCTTGCTCTGCAGTTCAGGTCCTTGCACAGAAACGTGGCCTTCAGCGCTGTGGTGTGTGCAAATGAAGGATCTTAATTATCTTTGTTTTTATGATCAGCTTCCCTGGGGGCTTGCCCTCACTGAAAGGTTGAGTTTAACGTAAATTAAGCCCACACATGCACAAACTTAGCTCAGATGTGGTGGTACTTTTAACTTGAGATGGCTGGTGCAAGGTGGGTGATGGGCCAAAACACAAGTGACTGTAACTTGTCAGCAGTGTAGCCTAGTGGCTAGAGCACTGGACTGGGACTCGGGAGACCTAGGTTCTCTTCCCAGCTCTGCCATTCCCTGCTGGGTGACTGAGCAAGTCACTTCCCCTCTCTGTGCCTCAAGTTTGATAAAGATCTACTGACCTCCTCCGTAAAGTGCTTTGAGAGGTAGGGATTATTTCATGTGACCTTTCTATAGTGTGGATACAGGCTCATGCCACCCGAGTGCAAGTAGTCCTCCAGTGCCTCCCCCCTTCTGTGTGTCCAGACAAGCTTTCCCACAATTCACTGGGAAGGGGCGGGCATGGATCAGCATTTGTCTCAGTCCCCATCAGTACCAGGCCCGGGCCGGGAAGCTAATGATCCAACCAGCAGACCAAATTTGGAAATTAATCCTGGTCACGTGGCACATGAGGCACATTGCACATATGCTAAGAAGAAGACTAGGAAAGAACTCAGAGTGGCTCAGGTGATTGCCGTGCTAAGAACCATAGGATGTGCCCTTAGCAGCTCACAGGGGGAGTGTAGTGCGAACGCAGCCACTCAGAGGTTATTTCACAATGTGGCTGCTGTTACTTGAGCTAGAGTGACTCAAATTAGCTCTGCAGCGAAGATCAATGGTTGGAGGAAGCTTCCTGGATCCAAGGGACAGAAATAAGTTTTAGTAAAATGGGCTTATTTTTGGACTGAAGGAGCGTCCTGGGTCATTGAGACTGGTCTGAGCTATCGCAGCCAACCCTCTGATAGAATCCCAGTCAGAAAGTGGGGTGTAATGCCAATATTTAAAAAGGGTTCTAGAGGTGATCCCAGCAATTACAGATCAGTAAGTCTAACGTCAGTATTGGGCAAATTAGTTTGAAACAATAGTAAGGAATAAAATTGTCAGACACATAGAAGACCATAACTTGTTGGGCAAAAGCCAACATGGTTTCTGTAAAGGGAAATCGTGTCTTACTAATCTATTAGAGTTCTTTGAAGGGGTCAACAACCATGTGGACAAGGGGAGCCAATGGCTATAGTGTACACCTCTACCCTGCTATAACGCGATCCGATATAACACGAATTCAGATATAACGCGGTAAAGCAGTGCTCCGGGGGAGGAGGGGCGGGGCTGCGCACTCCAGTGGATCAAAGCAAGTTTGACATAATGTGGTTTCACCTATAACACGGTAAGATTTTTTTTTTTTTTTTTTTTTTGGCTCCCAAGGACAGCGTTCTATCGAGGTAGAGGTGTACTTAGATTTCCAGAAAGCCTTTGACAACATCCCTCACCAAAGGCTCTTACGTAAATTAAGTTGTCATGGGATAAAAGGGATAAAAAATCCTTTCATGGATTGAGAACTGGTTAATAGACAGGGAACAAAGGGTAGGACTAAATGGTGAATTTTCAGAATGGAGAGGGTTAACTAGTGGTGTTCCCCAAGGGTCAGTTCTAGAACCAATCCTATTCAACTTATTCATAAATGATCTGGAGAAAGGGGTAAACAGTGAGGTGGCAAAGTTTGCAGATGATACTAAACTGCTCAAGATAGTTAAGACCAAAGCAGACTGTGAAGAACTTCAAAAAGATCTCACAAAACTAAGTGATTGGGCAACAAAATGGAAATGAAATTTAATGTGGATAAATGTAAAGTAATGCACATTGGGGAAAAAATAACCCCAACTATACATACAATATGATGGAGGGGCTACAGCTAATCAGGAAAGAGATCTTGGAGTCATCGTGGAGAGATCTCTGAAGATGTCCACGCAGTGTGCAGGAGCAATCAAAAAAGCAAACAGGATGTTAGGAATCATTAAAAAAGAGAGAGAATAAGATGGAGAATATCTTATTGCCCTTATATAAATCCATGGTACGCCTACATCTTGAATACTGCGTACAGATGTGGTCTCCCCGGTTCAAAAAAGATATACTGGCATTAGAAAAAGTTCAGAAAAGGGCAAATAAAATGATTAGGCGCTTGGAACAGGTCCCATATGCGGACAGATTAAAGAGGCTAGGACTCTTCAGCTTGGAAAAGAGGAGACTGGGGGGATATGATAGAAGTATATAAAATCACGAATGTTGTGGAGAAAGTGAATAAGGAAAAGTTATTTACTTGTTCCCATAATATAAGAACTAGGGGCCACCAAATGAAATTAATGGGCAGCAGGTTTAAAACAAATAAAAGGAAGTTCTTCTTCACACAGCGCACTGTCAACCTGTGGAACTCCTTGCCTGAGGAGGTTGTAAAGGCTAGGACTATAACAGAGTTTAAAAGAGAACTAGATAAATTCATGGAGGTTAAGTCCATTAATGGCTATTAGCCAGGATGGGTAAGGAATGGTGTTTGTCAGAGGGTGGAGATGGATGGCAGAGGGGAGATCACTTGATCATTACCTGTTAGGTTCACTCCCTCTGGGGCACCTGGCATTGGTCACTGTCAGTAGACAGGACACTGGGCTGGATGGACCTTGGGTCTGACCCAGTACGGCCATTCTTATGTTTGTTTGCCATCCACTCGTACTGGGAGGCATGGAGAGCAGGAAAGGTCACACAATTAATCGGTGGCAGAGCTACGAATACAGCTCAGGTGTCTTATCAACCCCACCCATTCTCTAACCATAGCCCTCCCTCCCTATAGATAGGATTCCTGGGTTCTAACTCCCAGCTTCACCTGTCCTCAAACCAAGATTCTCCTCTCAGAAACAGGAGGAGAACCCAGGCCCTTGCTCTAACCACTAGATAAATGCTGCCCACAATTCCACAATGTAGCCACCCTTGTGTTGTGTTCAAAGGTCCTGCTCCACCACAGATCTCCTTTGTGACCCAGGACAAGTCACTTAGCTGCTATATGCCTCAGTTTCCCCATCTGTAAAATGGGGATAACAGCGCTGCCCTACCTCACAGGTGGTGAGGCTAAATGCATTAAAGACTGTCAGGTGTTCAGATACTAGAGTAATGAGGGCTGTGTAAGTTCCTTAGGTAGATAGTTATATCTGTTACACAAGGGGCAGGTCCCTTCCTCTCCCCCCACCCCCACCTCCCGAGCAGTTTGGCTCAGGTTATCTGCCATCCCAGACAAGCTGAGATATGTTTCATTTTAGAACTCTCCTTTGTTTGAATAGCTGGCAATTTTTTGGTTACTAATTGGGTTGCCTGCTTGACTGAGCATGGAGAACAGTGTATGCTATTTGGCAGTGTAAAGGAAGGCCCTTGTGATTGAGAGGGAGGGCTGTTTATCAAGCCAACAGGACTTGAAACGCTATACTGGTAAGAGGTCAAGGGCTTGAAAATTGTTGTAGATTTACACAGGTAATCTGGCAACGCAGTGAATATTCAGTGGGTCTCCAGTGAGGACATCAATATTGCCGGTTTGTAGAGCCCTGCAAATCTGCTGATATCCACGGACCATGTTTGCGGATCCGATGCAGATACAAACTTTGTATCCACACAGGGCTCTACCAAGGTGTTCAAAAAATCAGTAGGCTAGCAAGACCATAGTGTGATACTGGCTTAAAAATCAAGAAACTTTAAAAAAGTTGGTCTTTGTCTTCTAGTTTCTGAGTCTTTAGGAGGTGGTTCTGAGTCAGTTTCAAGTTTTTTCTTGGAACGGTGCAGGGTGGTATCTTATCTTTTCATTTAAAAAAAAAGTTGACATTCTAACACCATCCTGTAATGCCGGGAGCCTGAGGCTTTATGGAAAATGGCAAATATTGCGCGACTCTTGATAAAATCGCAGGGGTTGGCGATGCTGCAATGGTGTCAGCATTTAGATCTAGTCAAGGAAATTTGACTGCAATAGCGGTTGCAGAATAGCTTCCTCTATGGATGCTGATTTAAGAGTGCCTTTCTCTGGTTTAGTGTAACGGACTAGGGGCAGAGAACGGTTCTTAGGCTGGTGAGGGGAATGGAGGCTGATCTTGTGAGAGGAGACTGAAAGAGCCAGGCTTGTTTAGCCTGGTCAGGTGAAGGCTGAGAGTAGATCTGGTTGCTCCTTCTCCCTCCCTGGAGTTCTCCCCCCCCCACCCCCCATGTATTTAGAGAAGAGCTATTGAAGCTAAAGGACCATGTCAGCACAAGAACAAATGGGGTTAAACTGGCCAGGAATCAGGCTGTTAAGGAGGGTTTTAGCCATCAGAGGAAGGAGGTTCTGGAACAGTCTCCCCATAGGAGCAGGTGAGAACAAACGCCCCAATGAGTTTGAAGATGGAGCTGGATAAGTTTCTACCAGGATTCTAGGTGGGAGTTGGCTGCAATAGCAGGGACTGGATTTGATAATCTTGCAAGTCCCTTCTTATGTACTCCACTTTGAATTTGGATTCAGCTAAACTGGAAAAAGGAACTTCTGTTCAGAATAAGTGTCCACATGGGGGCTATTCTGGAATAGCTGTTGTGCTTTAAGTTCACGCTCTACCTTATTCTAGACTACAGGCTTTCGCTGGCACTACTCAGTCAGACCGCTCTCTTGACCATTGGCAGAAGTATGTAGGAAAGGCCTGTCTTAAGTTACAGGAACAGAACCAGTTTATATTCTCCAAGCAAAGCACAGATCCGCTGCCTCTCAGTCTGGTTCTTCCAGTCCGACCCTTCCTGTTCAAACAGGTCTGGGCTTTTCCCCAGGAGAACGAGATAGCAGTAGTCGCTCTGGCATGGTCTCTTTCCGATCATTCAAGGTAAGCTGTTAAGCGAGGACTCGAGGAGGCCTGCACAAGAGAGTTCTGGCATAGCTGTGCCTCTTGCGGGAGAGGTTGGGTTGTGCTTTTTGTGTTTGGACAACATTCCTATGCCAGCAAAAGCCCTGGGGTAGGTGCAGTAATCATGGCAAACTAGTGCTATTGCTGGGATGGCTTATTTCACTGCTCGACCTTGGGGGTTTTCTCCTTCCTGTGCAGCATGGGGCGCAGGTCGCCTGCTGGGATCCCCTGGGCATGGCTCATCTCAGAATTTGCTGCCAGTGCAGGGGCTTCGGGCATTGATGGCCTCTTGGTCTCTCCTGTTCCCTGCTTGGGGCTCTCAGCAGTTTAGCCTCCTGAGGGCTGAAATACTTTAATGTAACCTCACTTTAGTCTATGGGCTTAGTATAGGTGTATGTGGGTGAAATGTACTGGCCTGTGCTATAGAGGTCAGAATAGATTTAATGGTTCCTTTTGACCTTAAACTCTATGAAACCTCTTGAAACATAACCCTTAAAGTACTGGGGGGGGGGGGGGGAGGGCGGGGAATCATCAATACACTTACTATGAAGCTAAAGGAAGTGTCGGACATTTTCTTGACTTGGAATAAGGCATCAATCTGAAAAGGATGAGGAAACACTGCTCTAGATTGCATCACATAGACCAGAGAATTTCCCCCACTGATTCTTGCACTGCACCCAAATCCTTCCCTTTCTTCAGGATTAACGTGCTTTAAAAATAGATGGCTATATCCCCCTTAGTCATCATTTAGTTAAGCTACATGCACTTGGTTCCTCTTTCTTCCTCACAGTGATTAGCAATCACTCCAGGCCTTGAATTCCATCTTAACACGCACACGGCTGATCTCTTCAAAAGCTGCCAGAGGAATTCAGAAACCCAGTTCCCATTTAAAATTAATAGGAATTGGGCATCTGAAATCCCAAGTAGGTATATGTAGCTGGAGGATATTTCACTCTTTCTTTGGGGGCCTGATCATGTGGATTTTTCTCCACAAAGATCCCATCCCATCCCAGGGATTATTTTTGCATTCTGTGTTTGTGAAGTACCTCAGACCTCGGTTAGGGAGCACATCTCGGTGTGCTGTGGACCCAGGGGACATGGTCTCTAGAGGAGTTGGTATTACATTTAAACGTCTGGGAACTCAGAGCTGTCTGTCTAGCCTGTGGTGTCTTCCTGCCCCAGTTGTCCAGTTGAGTTGTGCAGGTGTTGACGGACAACACGGCCTCGATGTTCTGTGTCAACAGGCAAGGGGGAGCATGCTCATCGGCGCTCTGTCAGGAGGCACTTTGCCTGTGGGACTTTTGCATTCAGCACGCGATCCACCTGAAAGGTTTATATCTCCCCGGCATCCTGGACACGCTGGCGGATCACCTCAGCGGGTCCTTTTTTCTCTCCCCACGAGTGGTCACTCCACTTGGAAGTAGTCCAGGTGCTCTTCCAGAACTGGGGGCTCCCCGAGTGGACATGTTTGCCACCAGAGAGAACAAAGTGTCATCAGTTCTGCTCTCTCCAAGGCCTCAGCAGGGGCGCCCATTCCGATGCCTTTCTCCTGTCATGGGCGGGGGGGTCTGATGTACGCATTCCTACCGATTCCACTGATCAGCAGGGTCCTATCGAAAATCAAAAGGGACACGGTGCGAGTCATTACCATCGCCCTGGTGTGGCCTCGCCAGTACTGGTTTGGCATGCTCATGGATCTGGCAGTGGCTGCCCCGTGGCCACTGTCTGGCCACCCAGACCTACTCTCGCAGGACCACGGTTGTCTTGCACCTGAACCTTCCCTCTCTTCACCTCATGGCTTGGCTGCTGTGTGACCGAACCCAGAGGAACAGGCCTGCTCTAGTCAGGTACAGCAGGTTCTCTGGGAAAGCAGAAAGCCCTCCATGAGAGCTTTGCATCCTGGCAAAGTGGAAGTGTTTCTCCTGCTGGGTGTCAGAGCGTAGTATCTCCCCGATCCGGTCGTCTCTGCAGTCCATCCTGGATTGCCTACTCCACCTAAAGCACCACGGTCTCACACTTTCTTCCATCAAGGTGCACTTGGCAGCCATATCGGCCTTCCACCCGTGTGTCCAGGGCAAATTGGTGTTCTCGCATGAGATGTCTATCTGGTTCCTAAAAGGCCTTGAAAGGCTCGTCCTGCCGGTCTGGGACCCAGTTCCCCAATGGGACCTCAACCTGGTCCTCTCCAAGCTCACGGGCCCACCCTTTGAGTCTATGGTTTCTTGTTCCATTTCCTATCTGTTGTGGAAAGTTGCTTTTCTTGTAGCCATTACCTCGGTGAGGCGCGTGTCCGAGATTAAGGCCCTCACTTCAGAGCTTCCATATATGGTATTCTACAAGGACAAGGTCCAGCCGCGACCTCAACTGGCTTTCCTGCCTAAGGTGGTAGTCAGGTTGACATGAAAAGGGGACATCTTCCTCCCCGTGTTCTGCTTGAAGCCGCACTCGACCAATGAGGAGAGGCAGCTGCACACTTTGGATGTCCAGCACGCCCTAGCGTTCTACCTGGAGCGCACCAGGCCCTTCCACAGGTCAACCCAGCTATTTATCACGACAGCGGACAGGATGAAGTGTCTCCCAGTGTCCTCGCAGAGGTTCTCGAATTGGATCACCACCTGCATCCGGACCTGTTATGAGATGACTCAGGCCGAGCCACCGCCTATAGTGAAGGCCCATTTGACTAGGGCTCAAGCATCCTTGGCGGCCTTCCTGGTGCATGTCCCTATCCAGGGCATCTGCAGGGCTGTGATGTGGTCTTTGGTACATACATTCATGACGCACTATGCATCACTCGGCAAGCAAGAGATGATGCAGGATTTGACAGAGCTATGTTGCAATTGACACGTCTATGAACTTCTATCCGCCTCCAGTGGTACTGCTTGGGAGTCACCTACAATGGAATGGATATGAGCAAGCACTTGAAGAAATAATAAAGACAATTACTTTTTTTCGTAACTGGTGTTCTTCGAGATGTGTTGCTCATGTCCATTCCATGACCTGCCCTCCTTCCCCATGGTCAGAGTTTCCGGCAAGAAGGAACTGAGGGTGGGGGGAGCTGGTAGTGCCCCTTATACCGCGGCATACGTGCGCCACTCCAGAGGGTGCCAGAGCTGGTCCTCTATGGATACCTCTGAGGGAAAAACTTCTGCCACCGGTGCATGTGGCAAGCACACACACCTAACATGGAATGGACATGAGCAACACATCTCGAAGAACACCAGTTATGAAAAAAGGTAACTGTCTCTTCTGCCTTCCTCTTCCAGGCTAAAGAGACTTTAGTACCCGGTATAAAGGTGCCTGGCATTGATATTGCTTGTTCTGTGTCCCATGTAGGCATAGTTATACCATACAAACACTTCTATAGCAATATAACTGCATCCACACAAGCAGGGTTGTGCACCAGAAGAGCTAAAGTGGGACAACTTGTTTGTATAAACAAGATAGGTACATAGGACTGGAAGCAACCTCCTGGTCATTGAGTCCAGTTCTCTGCTATTGCAAGCAACCCCATTGTATCATCCCATTCATAAATTTATCATAAAACTGGATTAATAGATTCTCGGGTCAGACGGGCCTACTGTGATCATCTAGTCCAGTGGTTCTCAACCTATGGCCCGCGCGCCACTTGCAGCCCAATCAACATAGAGCTGCGGCCCATGTGACATCTTCATGGCCATGCAGGTTGTATTGAATGTGGCCCACAATGGTAAATAGGTTGAGAACCACTGATCTAGTCTGGCCTGAAGTATATCACAGGCCACAGGGACTGCCCTGAGCTGATTCCTGGTTGAACTAGAGCAGATCTGTTTAAAAAATCCAGTCTTGATTTAAAAATCTCCAGTGATGGAGAATCCACCACAACCCTTGGTCTGTTGTTCTGCTGATTAATTACCCTCACTGGTAGCTATCTGGGTTGTTTGCTCCCCACTCCTCCTCCTGGGAGGCTGTTCCAGAACTTCCCTCTCCCGATAGGTAGAAACAGTCTTCTCATTTTCAGCCTTAATTGATTCCTGGGTAGTTTATCCCCTATGGGTTTTGTGCCAGCATTGTCCTTTTGCTTCAATGGTGGTTCTCCCACCCTGGGGTTAACCCTCCAATGTACTTAGAGAGAGCAACCAGATGCCCCTCAGGCTAAACAGCCCATCTCCTTCAGTCTCCTCTCATAAAATGGGTGCACCAT